>NC_054406.1:13766007-14082007 GCF_017976425.1 Toxotes jaculatrix
CAGGTGAGGTGAGATGAGGTGACTGTTCATTCTGACATATGAACACAGATGGAGAGGAAGTCAGTGTGTTAACAGTTTGTTTTCAGAGCAGAGCTGTGTGTGTGTGTGTGTGTGGTAAGTCATATCTGTATATGAATGACTCAGTAGTGATTTTAAGGTGGCTTAATTGTATTTTGTGTTTTTGTGGGGTTTTTTTTTTTTTTTCAACTTTCCATGGCATCAACAGCACATTCCTGCAAGGGCTTGTAGTGTTACTGTGTAATTCAAGTATTTCTTGAGCAACCATATCCTAGTTTATCTCATATTTTGTCTAAGTACACGGGGTTCTTTGAGATCTATTCTGGACTTGCAGCACTTTGCATGCATTTTTAATTATTTCCTCTAATGTTTTAAAACCAGATAAGATGGGGTTTTTTTTCTTGAGGGAAATGATGGCCTACCTTGATCAGACTGCTGCGTCGAGGTATTGGTTTGGATGCCGAATCTGAACCGGTGCTTTCCCACGTCGGGGACTCGCAGCTGGATTCGTTTCGGACCTTCTTCGCGGTGTCTGACACGCTGCAGTTTCCGTTTGACACCGGCTCTCCTCGGTGCGTCTCCGAGCTCGTTCCGGCTCCTCCTGACGCAGCTTTCCCGCCAGCAACCGGTGGACCGGCGGCGCTCTTTTTCTCTCCGAATTCAGCCATGGGGACAACTTAGGGATTTTCTCAGTTCGCCTGAACGCAGCGGGGCTCCCAGTGCAACAGAGCTGCGCACGGATACAGACGTGCCATCGTGTGAAGTGAGCGATCGGCGACCGTGCACCAAGAGCGGTGGAAACTTCTCTCTCTCTCTCTCTCTCTCTCTCTCTCTCTCTCTCACCCCCTCTCTCACCGTCTCTCTCGTAGCTTCTTCCTCCTCTACACGCACACACACGCACACACACTGTGGGTTGGATGACAGGAGAGGAGACAGATGAGCGACAGCGGTGACCGACACACCTCCCAGACCTCCGCCGCTAATAATACCGGTCACATCATCCCGGCGCGCGACAGAGGGAGGGGAGGGGGGGGGGGGGGGGTAGGCGCTTGCGTTTCAGGAAATATAGATACTACGGAGGCTGTGCCACAGAATAATGTAGGCTAAACCATGATGTTTTTTTTTTTGTTTTTTTACATTTTGCCCATCTCCTGCTGTCGCCCACCCCCCTAACACGCACATACACACACACACACGCACTCGCTCCCAACCTTCATCCAGCGCATCAACTGCAGGCTAATAAAGCCATCATCTGTCACCCGTCTGTTAGACACACGGATGAGTGATTTTGCTTTTGCGTCCTTTAAGAACGAAATGCTGAACCGCAGGGATTGTTGTGCCACTTTGCAACAAGGCACCTTCGTAGAAATTGTGATGGCTTTATCACTTGTTAATAAATTATTTATATATAAGTTATAAGCCAACGACGAAAACAACCTTTGAATTGGATCTGAAAATTACCTTTGGCTGCTTAGATTGTTTATATCTAGAAAAGTGCTGAAGATTAGCCCTCTCAACAACCTGTTAACACTCTCTCATTTGATGACTGATGAAGTTTTCAACTTCATAATTTACATCTTTCCCCCATAACTTCATAAGAAGAATCATAGCTGCTTAGAAAAGTTGCTGTAGTTTCTTAAAGTCTTGTGTAGTTTAACAGTACGCAAACATGCAGTCTGAATATTGGTACCTTATAAAACCTTCATTTGAAAGTGTTAGTACTAGCAAAATGCTATTTTACATTGATTAATGTCTTATGTAGAAATCCTGATTATGATGTTCTTTCATATATTTGTCAAAATGTGATGCTTATAGAGTGTTTTTGCAGTTGCACTCCCGTGCATAGCTAAACACACAGCAGATTGCACCATCAAAAGTCTTTGTAAAATGCAATAGAAGTCAAGGTCATGGATGTAGTTCCAGGATTCAGGGGCAAATTATTTTGATGCATTGCTGAGGGATAGATGCCAAGATACCTCCCTCAAGGGTAAATGTCAAACACAATGAATTAGTTAGCCCCCCCCCCCCAAAAAAAAACGCAATTCATAAAGTTCTAAGAAAGAAAGCAAGCACAGAGAAAGAAGGGTGCATCCTGGTCCTATAGGTAGGCCAGTGTCCGCATTCCTTTGGCTGCAGTGTCTCTGCGACTTTGCAAGACAAACAGTATGGTCTAAATAGCCGAAATGATTTTTGCTTTTTGACACACAGTTATTCCAACACTTCCACACAAATCAAGGTCAGTGCAACATTCACTGACACAAAACCAATGTGTTGTGTGATTTATGTGGTGAAGGCTCCCTCTATTTTCAGTGTAATTCCCCCATAATAAAACACAGAGTGTCCTATAGAGTTAATAATTTTGGGGGAACCTTATCTGAAAAAAACAGGAGGTTCTTCTATTACATTATCAGCTCAGCATTAACATAATGCAATGACTGCAATAAAGACGGTACACTGCGGTGTCCTTGCTCAGAAAACTGAAGTGGAATTTTTGTAATGCCATACTGAATAAATAGATGTGTCACACTCTCATAAAGTGTTGGAAGACATGTCTGTGTTTCGCTCTTCTTGGCATGCACAGCTCAGTTTGGTGATTTTCATTAGCGGGTAATGATCATCTTGTTCTTCAGGGGTGTCTTTCTGGAGGACATTTGCGCATTAGCTTAAGGAGGCCTTAAGGAACTAGACAGGAAAGCACGCAGCTGGGATCTTTCTCTGATGTTCCCAAGAACTCTTTGACTTCTTTTTTTTTTTTTTTTTGGAATAGGCAAAAGTTAGAATCAGCTTTAGCTTTAGAGAGTCCCTTAGTTAATAAACTGTTTCTGCAAGTGCACAACTATGGCTCCCACACACCCCTAAACACGCACTTTAGTTAAGAGCATCTGCCACAGGAGCCTCCGTCATCTGCATTTTATAATATGTAGACTTAATGCTGCAATATTTTATGCACCATAATCCAGGATGGGTATTGAGGCAGCAGCTGAATTCAGATGAATTATGTTCGAACCCACAACTGCTGACTACAAAGAACATCAAGCAATACTGGCATAAATACAGCATCAGCCACGCAGCACCACTCACCAGACATCTGATCTAAAGTTATAGGACTAGACTGTGGGAAACTATACCACCAGGATTTTAATGGAAACACCTTCTCTCCCACAAAGGTTTGTTGAATTGGGCTCAGTGGTGATTTGTGGCATCCTGTCTTATAATGCCTTTCTTGTGTGGAGAGAACAGCATTAATTCTGTACTGAATCTTAGCAATTCAGTAATTAAGTCATGAATCAGCTTGTATGCAGGGACAGAAAGTAAATCGCTGTCATACTCCCAGCCAAACCTTAATCAATGACGTTGATGGAGGTACCTGGTATCATACTGATACTCATTCTAAGCTGTAAATTGTTAGGTTAGTCAATTTTTTGTTTTCAGACTATATCTCAGTTGAAGATGCACTCAGCACAAGCAAAGACTTATTAGTTAGTATCTTCAACCAGTTTTTGCTCTTCACCTCTGTCAGAAGTGAAACCCCTGTGGTTTGCTTTTGCTGCCATCTAGTGTTTGCCCTGAGAATACACAGCTTACACAGTTTACATGCTGCTACAGTATATGGAGCCTGCAGTCTTTGATTGAGGAATTTTATCCAATAAAGTTATAAATCTTTATAACAACCCAACACCAACTGTGCAAAAAATAGAACCATATGGAAAATAAACTTATGGTGTAAAGTGCTTCATAGCGCTAACACCCACCAGTATCAGCTGTTTTTAAAATACAATACCACCAGTTACTTGTCCCTTTGAGTAGAATCAGTACAAACACTTTTAAAATATAAATTCTATAAATCAACACAGAAAATCTTCTACTTCCTGTGTAGCACAAATTATAAATTATGAACAGTGTTTGGTGTAAAACCTTGGGAGACTATTGTCCTGAAAGATCAGAAAAAAATGACTCACTAGTGTCAGTGTGAGTCATTGTAATGAATAACCTAAGGTATGCTCTGGACATTATTCTGTAAAGAGTGGATTTATGAAATCAGATGAATTCTACATGAATATAAACAAATATAACCTTCAGAGCCGGTAAATTCCACTAGATATGCTCTATAGCAGCATCTCCTGTCTTCATGTCTCTTTTTGTTTTTATTACAGTATCTTCTGCAATATTTTT
The DNA here is from genome assembly GCF_017976425.1 of Toxotes jaculatrix. NCBI lineage: Eukaryota > Metazoa > Chordata > Actinopteri > Toxotidae > Toxotes > Toxotes jaculatrix. The sequence continues at coordinate 13,770,199 of NC_054406.1, forward strand.
GCATTTTACTTTTGCATGCAAACACAGGCATTTCTTTGGCATACATTTAATAGTTTAATAGTTTAAGAATAGATCAAAAGTCCGCTGTTTGTAGTTCTTAGTCGTCCAGCTGGCAGAGGCATGCCACCCCGCGGTTAATCCAGTGTTTCTGTGGCTTGTCAGAGGGCAGCTCGATAGACAGGACATAGTTGGTGGAGTGGCCTGTGGTGGACAAGGTCCCTCTGCGAGCGCTGGTTTTGTAAACGGGACAAACGTAGATGTTTTCATGTTGAAACTTGGCCATCTCTCCAGGTTTGAGCTTGATGATGGGCAAAGAGTCAAAGAGGATCTTAGGAAGGGAATCTCCAATAACCATGTTCTCCCTGTCCCAGCGTGCACCCTCCATGAAAAGACCCTTAACATAGGCTCCATCCTCTGGCTTCTCATCCATGTGCGTCTCCTCTTTGGTTACCTGGAAGATGACTTAGAGCATGAATATCTACCCAAAATATACATATATTATGACATTATAATGATTGAATTTGAGCAGAAACACTAAGGAAAGTTGGAATTTCGTGCCTCAAATTCAAAGCCAATGTAATCTATGGGGATGGTGTACTTCCTGGCAAAATTCTGAGACACTCCAGTAAGGAAGGACTGGGTGAAGTAAAAGCCAGAAAGCCAGAAGACCGTAGGCGGGCCTTTATCTATCCAATCCTGTCAGAACAGACATCAAAGCACATGTATAGTTATTAGCAATGTCATTTATTCTCTATACAGCCAGTAGTGCTTCACAAAGATCCAATGATTTAGTTTGGTGTGATGTCACCTTTGTTCATTTTGTGCTCCATATGCACTAGAGATAAATTTATTAGTACACATATATGTTACTTACATATTTAAATATTTAAATGACTTAGTACTTAAATACTTAAACTACTTAGTATGTGCTTCATTCATCTTGCCCGTCATTTTCCTAATGTGTTCCCTTCATTCAAGGTCTGTGTGACCTGAAACAACCATAATTCTTACTTGTAGGAACTGCAGCCTGGCTAACAGATCAGTCACGTAGCTCCCCATTGGCTTGAGAGACGGATACGACTTGGCTGCCCACATAGCAGGCACCTTGCCCACCAGCATGCTGTTAAAGACGTTCTCAAGTTCACCAGACATAACAATCTGGCCCTTCAAAGCTTTGCGGATGTTCACCAAGCTGACCCGCACCACATGTGTGAGCCTGACAGGAAGGGAGTGTGATTAAGAATTAATTGTAAAGGATTTCACAAGCATATCCTTCACTGACATATTGATGAGCATTTGAGTTTTTCATAATTAAGGCTGGTATTTTCCAAGCTGAATAGTACATAGCAACAAGTACCTGTTGAAGCGGATTACTTCCTGCCTCAAAACAGTGTTCATAGACTCTTCATACATGACAGGGTATTTATCCATCACCATTTGTATGTCAAAGTCTGCTGGCAGCTTAGACAGGATGTCTTCTGCAAGCTCATCTACTACTTCCTGCAGTATAAACAGAAGACAACATGAAGTATAGATACAAGACAACACGTTTACACATACTGTTTCATCATGGAAATAAGCCAGAAGTAAAAGTTATAAATGTTGGGAGCTTCAGACTGGTAGGCAGTGCAAACCTGAGGAGACTTTGCTCCGCCTCCCATCTGCCTGGGCAAAGTTAGCAGTACTCCATCCAGGAGCTGATTGGTCTCTTGATTATCCTTCGTGATGTCAGCATTGCTGTGAAGTCCGAACACGCAAGGATCGGCACAAATTGGTAGACTGCGAATGTAGTTAACATATGTCTGGAAAAGAGATTTTTTTTTTTAATCGATATCAGATAGGATGATTTTAGAATTGCTTGACTTATAATACTGATCATAAACAGTGTGCCCTAATGGCTGAAGATTATCTGGCAAATATTATACACACCCCTCTGGGTAGGCTGTGAAATCAGCTGCTGTTGTGTTTTGTTTTTTTTTTTTGAAATGCAAGCCTATTTTTATGTCATATCATGACTGATAATGATGGATGTGGCAGCCTTTCACTGTAGCATTAATCAGGAATTGACCAGAGCTCTGGCAGTACCTGATAGGGGCCATGAGCTGGGACATAATACAGATCTCCCTCACACAGGTGGTAGCAATCCTGCTCTATCAGCTCCCAACTGTAGAAGATGGACAGGAGCGAGAGCAGCAGACGTCTGTCTTTGTCATCTGTCACCCTGCCTCCATAGTTGCATTCACCTGTGAAAAGAATAAAAACAATTATCAACACCAAGGATGAAAGGATAATCATGTGATATCCAAGTCACTTATCATATTATATGTTATGTCCCTAAGAGCACTAAGTGATCTGGACACCTACCATGTGAACATTTTGAGAAATCTAATAAATACTAATGATATTGGTGCATTTTTTTCAACTCTACACGGACTAAACATAACACAGGTATCAGTTATAAAGCAGCTTATTTTATCTATGATTCAAACTATTGAGAATAGCCCTATGCTGCCCATGTCACAGGTGCAAATTAATTTCCTGCTGTGTTAACAGCTATAAAACTCTCACCTGTAAGGTATGTGAGGGCCTCCAGTGGAACCTCATCGTACTCATCCAGGAACATCTGGATCTGCCTGATGCTGATCCTCAGGTCGGACTCATTAAACTCATAGGGAATATTCCAACCTCAAGAGAGAATGGAGGAAAAAAACAACATCAAACTTTTTTCTAAAGGCACAATAAGCAAAGTCCAGAATTACATTTGGAATACATCTATTATATGTCTCACCCAGAGGTCCAAAGTTCCTCCTTTCCTGTACTAGCGCATGGAAGAAGGTGAGACCAAACAGGAGCTTCTGCCAAATGACTTGTTTCTTGGAGCTTCCAAAGAAGGCAGGGTCAGAGATGGGGTGACTCAGGTACGAGCGCAGCAGGTTGGCTCTTATTCCTTTAGGAGGCTCATTGGTCATCTTCAACCCATTCTGCAGGATTGTGACTGGGAACTTGTCAGATGGATAACTGGTTAACCACAACCTGGGAGGAAGAGCAAAGAGGCTTGTATTTATTGTGTTCCTCATATGAGAATATGTCAGTGAAACTTACTGTGTAAAATCTTTTACCTAAAGTTAGTATGTGTGTTCTCTGGGGTGATGGTTTCCTCACAGATCCTCTCCAGAGCGGGCATCCAGCTAGTGGCCAGGTGGCAGTTCTGCAGTACCACCCAGGTGCCCTCTTTGATGGCTTTGTCAATCATCTGAGCTGCTATGGGTCCCTGCCCTTGCCCGAGGGAAATGGTTTGGGTCTTGCTGCCCCCCATTTCTAGGTCATCAGCAAACTTCAGCAGACCTGAAGGAACATTACAATGCTGAATTAGAGACTTGTGGCATTCAAAAATAAAATCAGGAATAGAAAGAGCACAGGTCTTTGGTTAATCACCTGCAGTTGGATCCGATCCTGGTGACAACACAAAAATTAGAGGAGAGCAGCAGTTTGAGTCTTTGTAGCTCCCTGCCAGGTCAAAGGTAGGTGGTTCAATGTAAGCCTGTCCCATGTTATCTACTATAAAATCCTGCACTGCTGGAACCAGTTTATCTGGCCTGAAGCACCTGATCACAACCATTCGGTCCATCCCCACCAACTCACTCCAGTGGTCAGGCAACTGGTCTTTATGGGGCTTTCCTGAATCATAAAGAGTCTTCCATTTTGAGATGTGGTTTTGGACATGTTCAAATAAACCGCCCAGGTTTGGAAGTTTGGAGGCCCTGACAATTTCAGACCAAGATTTGTCAGATAGCCACTCTGGAGCAGGGTTGGGATAAGGGTTATCCAAAGCAATGCCACCTGTTAGGAGGAAGCGCCAAACTTGGTCATCAACCTTGCCCTTACCCTGCATGATGCCTACAGTGAGCAGCAGGGAAAAAAGCAGCTTGTCCTTCTCAAAAAGTGAGCGGCAGACATTGTTATAGATGCAGAGGGTGAAATGCTCAACAATGTTGTTGATTCTTTCAGCCACATCGTCACTCTTCACACTCTCTGCGATGGAGTACAGGTAGAGGTTGAGGAACCAGGTCAAGGAGTACTGGTACATAGGCTCGATATTTGCCAGGTCTGAGATGCAGAAAAACAAAATGGAGGAGTGCTCTGCCACAGGACGGTAACCCATGCGAGTATCATCAATCTCTTTCTCAGTGACACTGGCAATTTTTTGCTTCTCAGAGATCTCCTCAGAGAGGATCTTGGAAGAAGACAAGATCTTAATTGCGGTCTCATCCTCCAAGATGTTCCCTTCAGAAGAGGAGAGCACTTGCAGAATCTTATCCTCAATTTCTTTCAGCTGCTTGTTGTTAGCAGCACTCTCCAAAATTAGCTGGTTCTTCTTCTCTTCCAGCTCAGGTTTCTCTTTGGCTGCTACAAGGCCTAAAAGCTGGTCCTGTAAGCCTTGCGGAGTGATCATAAAGTTCAGCAGACAGACTTTGACAGCCACTTCAGGGAGGTAGTGAGGGTTCCTCAGTCCAGTGGTCATGTAGAACAAAAAGTCTTTAGAATATTCCACAACATTCTCTCCTATTTTCATGTACTCAACACCCTGCTGTTTGAAGGTCTGCTTCAGCAACACAGGCTCAAGTACGGGATCAAGTTCCTCTCCAACGTTCTCCAAAAGAACAGGGGTACCAAACTGGATGCAGTTCTCCAAGATTCTCACATAGTTTCCATCTGACTGTTTGATAACAGCAAGCTTATTTGCCTTCTCCATGTTCTTGATCCACTTGTTGGCTTGACCTTGAGGGTCAATCATCAGGGGCCAGCGACGAGAGTTAAATACAATGATACCGTTGTCTGTTGAGAAGGAGTCCACTGGCAGCCCAGCAATCTGCCAAGCCCTGATAGCCACCTGGTTACCCAGAGTGTTGCTGAGGGTGAAATCCTCTGAACAGGGGATTTTCTTCTCTTGGCACAGGATGTGCCACTGTTCCTGGCACTCTGTACGGTAGTCTACTGTAAATGCCCCAAGGTAAGATACGGTTCCTGAGGAGAGGAGTATGTCACCTGTCAGGTTGGTATATCTGCAGAGGGGAAATATAGAACCAGTTTGATTAATATTAAACTTCAGGTCCACCATACCACACATCATGACTAACAGATTAATATACATCGTAGGTATATTTTGATATACCTGATCCCTAGTTGCAGTGCAGCCTCTGTCCACCTGTCCTTCTCTCCACCCAGTCCTCCAATCAGCTTCTCTGCCCTGATCAGCTTCTGAGAACACAATTCAATGTTGTCCTCTAGCTCTTTCTTCTTGCTGATCATGGCCGCCAAGTCATCATTCAGGCTCTGCAATCTATCCTCTACTTTTTTCAGCTCAGCTCTCTTCACAGCCAACTTTTCCATCTGTACAGCCAGCTCATCCTCAGCCATCTTCAATCTCTCCTTCTTGGGGGCTACAACTTTGGCTACACGCTCATACACTTCCATCGCCCGCACCCATTTACAGAGACCCTCACAAGCTGAGGAGACATTTTTAATAACAGAGGGCTGGAAGTCAGGGTTGTCGATAAACTTATCTCTTATTTTCTTGATGTAAGGGGCAGGAATGTTGTCTTTGTCATAGGCTTTGAGGGTTTCCAAAAACTTCATGTCTCCAAGGAGCTTCTTAGAGGGACCCCAGAAGTCCTCAATCATTTTACCTGTAACACAAACAATTGATGCAATTAATCTTACAAACGTTACTGAGAACGATGCATTATGAAGATCATTCTTTCAAAACTTAGAAGATCTTACCTGAGCCGCTAGGATCAGGTTTTCTCTCAGGTTTGATGCCCTTCATGATGCAGATGGACTCCATGACTAGTTTTACTAGACCAGGTGGGTTCTGCATAGACTTAACTACTGTTATGTCTGCAGGTTTTAAGGTGTCCAGAGCTGACAGGGCGGCTTCCAGTGCAGGCATTGCTTCTGCCAGGTCTCCCTCACATTCATCCTGAAAGACAACCGAAATGCCCTAATCAGTATTTAAATATATAAAGGGTTGCAAACCAAAATACTGACAATACCTGACTTAGCAAAAAGTGCCATTACTCCTGAAATACATGGATACCTTAATGGCTTGGGCTGCAGCTGCTGCTTCATTAGCCACTTTCTCATCCGCAGACACTAGTTCTTTCTTAGCATCCACCTCCACTGTTTCCCCCTCTATCTTAACCATCATCTTATCCGTCTCAGCTGAGGTCTGGATGAGCTCTGGCTGCAAGGCTGTCAGCTCTTGCTGCATCACTGACACCTGTAAACATGGTATGAAGTTAACTTAGTACGAGTTACAAGTTACCCCCCCCCCCCCCCCCCCCCCCCCCCCCCATATTAATATTACTTTAAATCACCTGAGATGCAGCAAACTCCAGTTTCTGGAGACCAACAATATAGCGGTTCCTCGCAGTGTCAACTTCATTCCTCTTGACATTGAGCAGAGTCTTGAAGGTGAGGATAAGTTCAAGGTAGGAGGTGGGAGTGACATAGTTGTGTCTCCTTAATCTGGAGAAGTACCTTTGAGACATGTCCACAACACTTGTCTGGAAGGTCTTGCACATCTCTACCACCCTGAGACACAGGAAAAAAGACAAAAGGTGGGCAAACTAGTCAGAGTAATTCAGCTCGAACAAGTACTACATTTTTCCTTCCATCCTTATTTATGTCCTTACTTTAGTCTGACTTCACTCTCCATTTCCACATCCTCTAGGAACTTGTGAGCCACCATCTCCAGAGCATCATTTGGCCATGCGTGAAACCAGTCAATGGTGCAGCAGTTGATAAGGGAGGGGAACATCCGAAGACGATTCCTAAATGCATCCCCAATGGGACTCATGGCTGTTGAATACAATAATTCCCAGTTACAACTACTTAGTAAAACTCCAATCAAAATAAGCAAAAGGACATGTGAAGTTGCCTACCTAGCACAATGTGAAGGTTGGCCTTCACACGGTCAATAAAGAAGTTGTACATTGAGAGTGGAGTAGCATCAATCTTTTTGCCTTCCATCCGGGCGATTCCCTGCACTTTCTCTATGATGTCAGCACGTTCATCAGCAGCAAAGATGTTAGGCACATCACCAGTGTTAAGCAGCATGTTGATGTCTTCCAACATGGCCTCATCCTTAATTTGGCTGTCATTAAAAAGGAACACTAAGCTCTTGCCCTCGATGCCTGCTTTAAGCATCATCCGCTTCAGATCTTCTCGCCAGTCTGACATGCTGTAGTTTTTGGTCAGCTCAATCTGAAACAAGACATAATCATTGATGAAAGTGCCCAGCTTGGTGGTGCTCTGACGCCCTGAGCCACCAATGCCAACAAGTAGGAGGTGGCCATTGTCTTGTTTCAGCACACGGCAGATGCGGGAGATGTGCTCGATGGCAAACTTGAACATCACAAGAGACATGGGTGTCTTGCTGAGGTTGTTGTACTCATCCAGGTAGATCTCCATCACTTCTTGCAAGGCATGCAAGTCTGTGATTTCATCATAGGCCTTAGTGTCAGAATCAGGTTTGGCATAGTCTCCGAAGAACAAGCTACGGATGCTCTCATCCACTACCTTGCCATCTGGGCTGAGGTGGCTCAGGAGCTACACAAAAATAGAAAAGATATAGAGAGCTACAGTTTTAAATCCAGACTCCACTACACAACACAAAGCAGAACCTTCTCTGACTTTCTAAAAAAAAAAAAAGCGTGTTCCTGCAGTGCTGTTAAGCAGCTGATTTAGTGTGTGTGTGTGCACACCTTTTCCACACTCTGCTTAAAGAAGTTTAACGTTCTTTCTTTGACAATGCCAAAGAACATCTCCTTGTCCGTGTTGTCAGTGAGTCGGTCATAGAAAACACGGTAGACTTCGTGGATCCACAGGCGCACCAGTTTGTCTCCATCCTGACATAAATGGTAAAAATAATTCAAGAAGAGATGTTAAAGCAATTCAAAGCAATTCATTTAAACATTTCATTATTGTTTCCACTGTTACCTGCATGTGTGTGTGTGGAGCTAGGAGTACACCTCGTATCACTCGAGCAAAGTCTCGCAGGTTGAAGATGTAGTGAGATTTAGATGGGGTGGGGAGGAAGCTGTCCATGGTATCCTTATAGACTGCCATGGTGGCCTGGACCATGATCTTGCCAAGCCTAGGACATCAAAATTATGTCACAAAATATCCTTCTGTAACATAGATAATTCATGGAATTTGTCTACTGTACAACTTCCAAAAATATATTTGACAAGTTACCTGTAGAAAGAGGCATCAAACCCTTTGCTGAAGTGCCAGTCAGTGATGGAGCTGAATATCTTGGTCAGTGTTTCATCATCAAAGCAATCAATTGAGATGACATTCAAGTGGCGAGTGAAGCGGCCTAGCATTTCAGAAATTTTGTTAATTAAAGTAAATCTGCTGCTGCTCTCCTCATTACTGACCGTAATATTAAAGGAAACATTATTTCAACATACCTGTAATATCATTTTTCCCACCACCAGGAGGCCCCATTGCCGACATAAACAGCACATCCACTATGTCCAATCTGGAGGTGTCCTTCTTGTCATACCAGTGGTGGTGATCAATCCACTGCCTTAACAGTTCGATTGGGGGCTGGGCGCCGTAGATTTCTTTAGCTGGCATGTTCAAGTCATCTATGGAGAAGAGATAACAATGCCTTTACAATCTGTACATTAAAAATAAATAACCTTTAAACACATATTAATGCATGATATCCTTTTTCTTTGATACTAAGTATGTGTGACCCTCTTTACCAACATAGACGACACACTTCTTTCCCACAGGAGGTCCAAACACTCCCTTCCGTCTTCGGTCTAGCTTTGCCATGATGATATCTTGGGTCTGATTTGCTGAGGTGCGGGCTGAGAAGTTGATACAGTTTGGTGTGTACTGTTCCTTAGGCAGCTTTACCAAGAAGCTTTTGTTGATGACAGATTTGCCAGTGCCAGTGGGCCCCACAAATAGCATGGGTATTTCATGTGCCAGGTAGGTACGCAGGAAAAAAAGCTGACGTGCTGTCTCCATGGTTGGAATGATGAGGTCAGACACCTGGTAGGGAAAAACAGAGTTTCAGGGAACAAGACCAGCAGAGGTAGTCTCTATAACCTAAACATACTCACATTGGCTCCAGTTGGGATGATGTTCTCTTCATTTGTGATTGAATCAGTCCATGCATTCCACTGTCCTTGTCCGTCTTTATGGAAGTAGTAGTCATAGACAGTGCCTGCAAAAAAAGACATCAATTGTTATTAATGTTAAAAAAAGCAATTTTTTAATTGATATAATAACTAAATACATAAATAGTGTTGAAATGTTGTGACCTCTCTCAGGGAAGATGTTGTTCTTTTTGAGTTTAATACTCTTAGGCCGAGGGTGCTCATCGTCCATGCCCATGATCAGATTGCGGTAGAAGATATCAAACTTCTTACGACTGTGTCCTGTGATGGTCCCACCCACTGTCCAAACAACCGCGAAGAGAAAGAGTCCCTGCAGCCACATGGTAATCTGCTGGCTGGACATATTCTGTGAGCCCTCGGTTTCTGATGCAGAAATTTCATCTGGATATAGACAGGAACATTAACAAACACACTGACAAAAAGAACTACGTAGTTGTTGATCAATTACCGATTAAATGCCAGTCTTACTAACCCATCAGACAGGTGTACAGCTTCATTAGACTATGGGCCAAGTGGATGGGAGATGTTTGAACAGCAAAGCGACACTCCTGGTCTATAAAGTCCAGACAGGGCTGAACTAACCAATCAAACAGGTCTATGATCTGTGGGATGTTAAGACCAAACAAGCAGAATAAAAACACATCATATGAAATCTTAAAGGACATAAAAGTAACAAAAGGCCATCAATGAGCCAATCAAGACATGAATGTTTGTAATGTTTGTAATGTTCACCAGCTCTCTATGTTCAGTGCTCAGGCTTTCAGGAAGTGTGTTCATGTAAGAGTCTCTGAAAGGAGTCCAGCCCAGCTGCTGAGGTTCCATGTAGATCATTCCACACCTGCAAAAACCACAATACAGTAAATTTTTCTAAAACGTTCAAAACACATGCTTTGGATTTACATACTAAAGTTGCTGGTGCAGCTTCTGTTTGTGTTGCTTACCTACTGACGGTAGCCGGTGAAGCTTGCTCCAGGTCAGCAGGTTCAAAGATCAGACTCATCTTGGGACTCATCTGGATGATCTCACCGCTCATGAGACAAAGCTAGTGGAGAAGAGAGTGAACAGCAAAGAGGTTTCTTGTTTGCAGGTTTGAATGTAGTAAATCAAATTGTAAATCCTTTACAAACCATGAATATCCACACCAAATATTAGGATAATCTGAGTAGTGGTTTTTAGATTAGAAAAAAACACTACAATGAGAAAGGCGATGAAATAGCCAATACCTTCTTGTTGTCATCCAGCACTGTATTCATGTTCTCGATCCAAACAGCATCAATGGGCCCATCAAAGATGATCCACTGTCTATTTTCTGAGGTGGAGATTGCCTGATCCCTGTAGGATGTGGCCAAGACACCATCAGACCACTCATGGCTGACTGGATCGAAGCAGCCATACAGCTGGCCCATGGTGATGGCCTTGGGGTTGATGATGCAGTAGTTCACTGCATACTCCTCCATGAGCTTGGCTAAATGAGGAGAATTAGTTATAAAAAGTTATGCAGAATAACAGCAAATAATTCAAAGTGAAACTACATGATATCTGTTGCATAAAGGTAGTTTCTCTCAGTGTGTGTTTCTGGCTTAGTAGAAGTCAGCAGGTAAATGGTAAATAAACTGAATAAGCTACCTTTGTAAAGGTCTCCAAGGGCAGCAGCAAGCACTTTATAGGCACATGTTTTTCCACCGAGGGGGTCTCCTACTATCATAAAGCCATGGCGCACTAACATCATCTCGTACACCTATACACAATCCGAATCACAGTACATTTATTTGGTTTAAGTATAAAGTAGCCAAATAACTTTTATGAATGCTAAGTATTACAGAGCAATAGCCGGGACCTGGATAATTTTGCCAATGAACCATGGGACAGGCTGGAGGTTCAGCTTAGCAATGTTGTCATTGAGAGCCTTGAGGAGGAGATCATAGTCCGGTTTTGGAAGGACAACCCCAGGGAATAAATCAGAGATGATACCCTGTGGGCAGCAGTGAGAGAATTGAATTGAATAATAGACAAACCAACTGATGCACACATAGAAAAGAAAAGAAAAAAACACCCCAGCTGCAACTGGATTTGGTACAAAATTTGTCACCTGAAACAGAGGCACATCCTGTGCCAGAAACTTGGCCATGTTGACATCCATCAGTGCCCTAAGCAACAGCACGCTCTCATTCTCCTTTTGGTACTTCAGCTTCAAATTCCCTGCTGCAGTCAGCACAGACTTCACAGCTCGCATGCCGTAGTCATAGTGGTGCTGGGAGGACAGCTGCTCAGAGCACAGACGGTAGGTGGCCACAATCTTCTGTGCCAGACTGTCAGCAAAATTGGAATAGGAGGTTTGGTTCGGTATATGATTATGTATTTGCTCTGAAAAAAAAAAAAACTCATTAAAAATATTTTGTGCAAGAGATTTTTCACTTATACCTGCGAGACTCAATGAAGCCCATGGAGTACAGTGAGATCTCTCCAATGAGACAATAGTCTGGAACCATCATAGCCACTGTGCGGAAAAGAGCCTAAAAGACAAGACTGACAGGTATATATCCAGTTCCAGTATCTTACTGTCTACAGCAGGATATTTTTAACCTTTACCCACTGTGTATTTCTCATCAGAGTTTGATCCACTCAGTGATTTTAACGCCAAACTACAGTGATACAGTGATGTACCTTCAGGTTGTCAGGGAGCTCGGCCCTGCCAGCATAGCCAGGGTTCATGGTGATGAAGACAGAGCAAGTTGGGTTGAGTGACAGCTCTGTCCCCTCAAACATGAAGGTCTTCAGATTCTTGGCAATGGCCTGTTGTATGCAGAGGACCTGCTGAGCCACCACAGAAAGCACCTCCACCTGTGACACACACAAATGAACAAATGTGTAAATGAGTATGTAGCGCATTGAACTGCAGTAAATAATCCCACTGCCTTCAGAAAACAATGCTTTGAGCTAGAGTTAAGACAACCAATGTAATGTAAATGAGAAATAACAAAAATATTCACTGACGTCAACCATAATCTTTAGCAACATCATGTCTATTCATATCAATTTCAATTTTTTTTTTAAAATAAATCTCTAGCAGCAGTGTGACTTGAAATGTGTCAGTTGCTCTGTTTGTTAAATCAGTTTACCATAAAAGCAAAAGCTGCATCTCTATAGCCTGCTGAGTGGCAGATGGTCCAAATTGGCTAACTTTCTGAGTTGGAGGAAAACTGGTTTTGTTAATATGTGGGTATGCAGACTTGATTCAAAATCTATAATGACTTACAGATCCTACAATTCATCTTTTACCTAAGGGACAAAACTGATCAAGGAATATCATTATTAGTGTTTTTCTACATAACTAAACTTAATATTAAAAACTTAATTATTTATAAGTTCAACACATGTACACAGATTTGATTGCTGTAACAATGGTATTGCTCACCTCAATACGATTGAACTCGTCAAAGCAGGCCCAAGCTCCAGACTGAGCCAGTCCTTTGAAGAACTTACTCATGGCCTTGTAGTCCAGACCATCAGAACAGTTGAAAACCACACACTGGAAATAAATAATAGCCTTGATTTCAGTACTAAGAATAAACAAAACTCAAATTAAATGGAAATCACTGTTTTACTGAAAACAGTTTTAATGTACCTGTTTTGCCAAAGCCTTTGCCAGATCTTTTGTGGTCTCAGTCTTGCCAGTCCCTGCAGGGCCCTCAGGAGCTCCTCCTAAGTTCAACTTCAAAGCCCCCATTAGAGTCCTGTGGCATTTGACCAAATTAAACTATGAAAGAACTTCACATCTTGGACATTTGAACTAACTTTAAAGTCACAGTATGATGCTGTATTTTGTGGCTCTCCATCCATACATAAAAGGACTAGTAAGTGTAATTTACCTGTAGCAGCGGTCTGTAAGTGGTGTGATGACCAGACGAGGGGAGTTGCCCAGATATTCATAGCCATATTTCAAACATGTAGTTATCATGCGTAGCATCACATCTCCATCCTCCCAGAAGTATCGCAGCTGAGATATCCACGCAAAGTCATTCAGTGAGGAGATGCGGTCCTCTGCCAGTTTTGCCACAACATCTCGAGCTAAGAGAGAGAAAAATAATTGGATTTAATACAAGTTATCCCTTTAAAATGTCTGAAAAAGGACTGACATTGACATTGAATATTTCATATTTGGATATTACCATGAACATCAATCACAGTAAGGGCACCAAGGGTCATCCTTGCCCCTCCTGGAAGCTTCCCACGAACTAGTTCCACAATGTCAGCAATCTGGGCGTTACACTTCTCCACATAGGCCTTTGGAGTTGAAAGTCAGCACACATATTAGACATTAGTGGAATAACTCTTGTATTTGGTCATTTTTTACAGTACGTGGAAGTTAGCAGTAGATGTACACGTGGATCTATAGACTGACAGGCAGGGAGTTGGTCTGGATGGCTTCAGACACTTCACTCGTCCAAAAGATGGAGGATGCACAAATGACAACTTGGCCTGGCCACTGCAACACCCACTTCTTCCTGGGCACCTACAGCAAAAAAAATGTCAGTATTAGATAAAGAATATAAGGTGGAAAATGCTGCATCAGGACAAATGGTAAAAATAAACTTTATGTCATCATCCTTTATCACCCCATATTTTAATAGTGCTCCAAAGAACTTATGGCTGGTTTCATATAAAAAATAAAAATAATACCATTCCAGTCATAACTAGACTACAGTATTAGATATAACTTCCCAACATTTACTGTCAGTCAACCTAAGTTCATGACAGATTCAACTATAAAGTGATACCCCCCAATACCTCTGCATACTGAATCACTCCTTGATGGATGACATGTCGAACACTCCTGAGCATTAAGTTCTCCACCTGCAGCAGCCACTTCTCCACCATACCCTAAAAATAAAATGGTAACAATCCATCCTATACAGTATGTTCACCATGTCATGTCCAATATTTTTTTTCTAACAAAACAGAAATACAAAAATATAAAACAGATATGATACGAACATCCATTTCATATAAAATTACATGAAACAACTACTGACAATTTAAACACACACTGTCTGTTCTGTACCTTGGCTTGGGCTGGATAAATCTTTTCTGTGAAGGGCACTGTCTCCTTCTCAGAGCTGATCATGCCAGTGATCTCCATGTCCTCAGTGAACTCCAATTTGGCGATGCCCTCGAAGCACTTCTTCAAGTGAGGCTGCACACACAGAGGGTCTTTGGTCTGCGACAGAATCTCCAGCAGCTCATCGTTTGACAGAAAGAAGAACCTGGGAATAGGATGAAGATGAAGCAGAGAGAGGAAACTGAAACAAACGCTCAACAAGACCCTCAAAAAAAAAGTATTTAGTATTTAGTAATTAGCAGTATTACTACTTGTGCTAGTAGTGAAACCTTGGGAAATAGAGCCTCTTCTTTTCCAGGTAGGTATTGAGGCCTTTTTGGATGTCATCTAGGAACACGTTGGACTCCTGCAGGCGTTCCAGCATGTTGGGCTGGCCTGTGGCCACCAGCACACGAGTATCTTTAACCTGGATCAGTATAATCACAAAAAAACTCAAAGCAAAGTGCATGAGATCCATTTATGCAAACTAAAACAGGAACATCAAGAAGCTCTTACAGCCTCCCCGATGATATTCTTCCAGTAGCTGTCCACTATGGCAAACTTGCGTCCCTCCTCAGGCATCTGGGCAATGATGTCTTCAGAGCTGAAGATGGGTTCGAGGTAGAGCCAAGTAGCCTGACACTTCAGCATGGAGTCTAGGATGTCCTGCATACTCACCAGCTTGTCCTCCCATTGCTATGGAGAGTAGCAGCTATCCAGTTATTGTTGTATTGTGTAGTTGTTGCATTTCTTAAGTATAGTTAGATAACTGTGTAGTGATTCTATTAGCCTACTATCATCTCCAAGCCTTTTTAAGTAATTTTATGGCTTCAGTCGAAGCCAGTTTTGGATGGAATGGCACAGCACAGATCAGTTAATTTTGCTACTTGTTGTGGCGTGAAATTGTGAAATTGTGCACTTCCTCCTGCTCAGGCTTTTGGATAAACAAAAGCTTTATCCTTTTACTGTGTCACCAGTGGTCCAAGCATGTTTTGTGTTGCCATGTCTTACCTTACATTCAGTCTCTATTGGCTTAATGAAAGGTGAACCTCTCATGGTCTGTGTCTTAATAATGTGGTCATCCAGAAGCACTTGGATGTCATCCACAGCTGATACAATATTGGTACCCTATGATAAAATGTTAAGCGTATTTATTAGAAGTTAATGATGATGTATATATGGAAATTCACAGGCATTTTGAGTTAAAGACAGTGATGCCAACATAAAGGGCAGAACATGTCAACTGCTTGCAATAATTCAACATTCGAGAAGTAATACTTCGGAAGAAATTACAACACTTCAGCATGTGATATGTCTGTTCTGAAAGCATAATTATATATGTGTGCTTGTCTTACTGTATCTCTGTATGGAGTGAAAGAAAACCGGAGGTCAGCCCATTCATTTTTCATCTTCTCCATGGATTTTTCCAGAGAGTACTCCTTACTGGCTGATGCTCCAATTTCTTCCATCCTAGGGAAGAAGGGGGGAAACAAATCAACACTTTTTCTTATAAGCCATGGTTTTCTAATTGTGGTGTGTTCATTTTTTCTCTTTACTTGAATTCCAGAACACTGTAATGAAAGTGTCTTACTTATCAGAGTACTTAGACAGCCCCAGATCCAACATGTTCAGCAGGGAGCTGTTCACATTTGGTTTGACTTCAAAGCCCACAATGCTGCTAATCTGTAGGCAGACAAAAGTCTCATGAATTATTCACATCAGCTTCATGGATCACAGGAGATGCAGGACACTTGGTCCTTACAAAGTGAATCTGATACTGGATTTCTATTAGTGTCAGATGATCTAATGAAGCGAAAAAAAAAAAAAAAGATTCAGCTTACCTTCTCCCAGTGGCGATCTTTGATGCCGGGGTTACAGATGGTTGTCAGGACAGGCAGGTGCTGCTTAAACTGGTCTATCTTGTTTTTGAAGCTTTTGGCAACACGACAAGGCCCAGGAAGATTAGAGAAAGATTTGGTCAGTTTATGCATGGTCCTCCGCATGATATCCAGCTCATCACAGATTTTCTCAGCATCCAAATGTAGGAAAGGACCTAGGAATTAAGTGATGAAGGAAGTGCAACAATATGAAAACAACTCTGCATTCTGCAAACACTTGCTGTGGTCCACTAGTCATAATTTGTACCATTTAGAGCTTTTAAAATGCAGTCACACTGTATCTGTGACAAAATAGAAATTAGTGTGTTATCTACCATTCATCCACACTTCTGACATGCTCTGAAAGTTTAACACTGTGCTCCAGAGCTGTTCATATGGCTGTTTGTCAGCTATCAGCATTTGCAGCATTGGGAACTGGCTCTGGTCCCTCTCCAGCAAAGTCTGCTCCTTGTTGATGTCCTGTAGAAATGTCAGTGGTATTAGCATTTACGCAACTACTATCTGAAAAAGCATTTTCAGTATAATGAAAGACCTATGTATATGTGTCAAAGCTACCTATAGTTACTGCACCTTAAAAAAAAAAAAAGATAACCACATGTAATTTTCTACATGTACTTAAGCTCTGCAGTGTGAAGTGTCTCTTACCTCTAATTCAGTGACAGCAGCCTCAAGGTTGGCAGTGATTTGCGAGAGATTTCCCACATTGTTCTTCATCTCTTCCACGTTCATCACTTCTTTCTTCTTAAAGGCCTGTATCTCTTTATGCATATTGTGCAGCCTTGTGTCAAAGTCTAATATCCTGACAGTCAAATGGAGATATAGCAGTTGTCAAACAAGACATAGTGTATATGACATTGATGCCACAAAATTCTTATGTTGGAGACTGGTTGAAGCTGAGGAGGGACAAACAAGTGTGGACATACAACGCCACATTCATTTAAGGAGGTTGCACTTGTGTGAGACCAAGGGTGTGAAAAGTGTTTATTCTGTAACCTCTTTTGGAGATAGTCCTTGGCCTGTTCTCTCATAGTTGCCAGACGAGTCTTGCTGTCATCAAGCTCAGTCAGGATCTGATTGGGCCACTGAAAAACGTAAGAGTTCAGCCTCAAGTCATCAGCTGGAGAAAGAAAGAAAATACAGCCAAGTAAGGGACAGATGTTAGCAATTGCTTTCCTCCAATTTGGTACATATTGGATGGATTGGGTTTAGGTATAGGTAAAAAATATAAGAGAAAACTAAAAAATATATAAGTCATCTTTAGTAGTATTAGTAGTATTTCACATACATGGCAGAATGGCATAGTCCATGAGGAAGCTGAGGCGATATGTTGCTTCATCAACTTCATCTATCAGCTTGTGAATGGTGACCTCACTGGTCTTTTTAATGTACTGGTTGAGAGACACCAACTCCTCTGTGGTTTGTGGGGTGCTTCTGACGGTCTCTGTAATCTCCTCATACTTTCGACAGATCCTAGGAAAGAACAGAAGCTAGTTGACATGGTGTCTCTTCAAATTTATGCAAACATAATCGTCCATACATCCATACAGTATGCTAAAACCACAGTTTTATCTTACTCCTTGTTACGCTCTCGGTTCTCCTCCGCTTCAAACATGGTGATCTTGTCTTTCAGTGTCTCAGCACAGTCACACAGGTGTGCATTCAGCTTACCAGCATACAGACAAAACATGGATAGGGGCACCGTTACGGGCAGTGATGCAATCTCCTTCCACAAGTGATTAATGCTCTCAATTTTCTGAAGATTGAGAGAGGGAGAGAGGGCTTTGGTGAATCAAGAGGGCAGTAAATGCCACTTGAAAAACAGAAAATGTTCAGTGGAGATTTTAGATAGAAAGGTTTGATTACCCTGGTGAACCCTTTTAACGAGTGTTTCTCTTTGAGGAATGCTGATATCTCCTGCTTTGCTGTATTGTCCAGCAGATTGCTGTATTTTTGATACACATTCAAATACCTAAAGAATAAGATGTAGTATTAGCAGTTCCTTTACATTTGCTGTTTCACCAAATTAATCCAGAGACACATAAATACAGTTGATGCGTCATTACTTTTTAGGTCCAACAGTGTTCCTGTTGAATACATCCTTAGCTTGGTTGATTAGGTTTGTAACCAGCGATTCATCAGGTCTTACGGTGCGTAGGTACAAGTTCTTTATATCGGGAAAGAGGTTACATTCCACCTGGCCAAACAAGTATGTCAGTCAGATATTAAATGCATGTGTTTTAAATAAAATGATAAAACACTGACAACATTGAGTGATATAAAATGGATTCTTGGTGCTTAGGGAATACTGTACCCTCGGCAACTTCTCAGCACTCTTGATGATTTCCAGGAAGGCTCTACGAATGACCTCCCAGCATTCCTGGAAGGTCGGGCTGAAGTCAATGTCAGGCTCGTTCACTTGTAGATTAATCAGCAGCACCTGAGACTGAACATACTTCATCTCATCAAACACCTCGCCAAAGTCATTGCCCTCCTGAAGAACACGGAAAACAGGGCTCACAGTTAAATCAGAAGTGAAGTCTGAGTTCTGGAAAGCAGCGACATATTTGGGGAACCCCCCTTGCATAATTTCAACAACCATTTTAACTAACCTCATGTACTGTGAAGAAATATAGCAGGTCCTGTAATGATTCTGTGACCAAGCTTCGGAGCTGCAATGACATGAGAGCAGCCACACAGTTGAAGAACTCCTGGACACCAACTGGAGCCACCTGCTCACTCTTGGGTATGAGGGGCAACCACAGGTCCTTGGAGGTGTCAAACAGTGTTGCACACTGAGGCAGCCATCTGGAGGGAGATGGTTGCCATAAGTTCTTTTGTAGCTATGAACAGAGTAAAAGCTGACTTTAAACCAATCAGCTCCTTTTCAAATATCTGTGTTTTTTTTTTAATTAATTTAATTATTTTTAATGGAACAATCTAATTCACAAATCCAAACAAAATGTGGGCTGTATTTTTAATGTCATATAACACTGGGGGTCATAATTCTCTTTTACATTCTCTTTCTAAGAGCATGTGGTAACAGAATACCTGAAGCACTCCCTGCAAAATGGTGTCTACTGAATCAAAGCTCTGCTGCCTGCACTAGTTACTGCCCTTCTTATATCTTTTATTTATTCTCTGGTGTGTATTGATATTTACCCAGCCCCACAGAGACTCATAATGTCCCCTAGATTGACTATGGCTGGCGTGGGAAACTGAGCTATGGTAGAATAATGGTATCCCAGCAGGTACAAATTACAAACATGAAAATACACAAAGGGCAGCCAGTTTCTACAAATAACAGTGGCTCATATTTCAGTCACACAGCCAGACATTCTACTGGGCTTCTACATGGCCATACAACAGGCTATACAACAGGCATGCAACAAAGGATGCAATGCAATCCTCAAGTGAGGTACTAAGTAAAGCAATCCCCTGAAAGGCAGCCTGACAGAGATCTGACAAAGTGGACAAGGTGGAAACATGAGCCTACACCTACAACAGGATTACCTGCTTTGGTTGTGTACATGCTCTAGACCTATACACCAATGACAAGACACTGCGATGATTAAGTCTGGACATCAGCTTATGGTCTCACTGACAGACGGGCTGTTTTGAGACTGGCTGGTATGCTGGTATTACTCACTTTCGGATCAATTCTTCTCTGGTAGTTTGGCACTGTCTCTGGACAAACTTTTCAAACTCAGATGGCAGGAGGGGGAAGCTGGAGGAGAAAAGGTCCTCAAGTCTGACAAATCTCAAGGACGAAAAGCTGAAACAAGATTAAAATATAATGATTCAGATTATTCACACATTTTTTTTTTGTTTTACTTCAAGTTATTTTTTAAAGCAGCACCGGGTTTTGGTTTCAAATGTTACAAACTAATACAGAAATTCAACTTCACACCACCACACCCATGTTGTGTCCAGATACTGTTTAGTGGTTGTATCTGACACCACAGCTCTTGTGTCAAAGCACAGTCATAGGCTCTAAAGTTCAGACTGTAAATGAATACGAGCTGCATTAGCAGGAGGGTTTCCTGTGTTCCTATGTCCATGCCATTTACTCATCCAAGTAAAATGCAGCATAACCTAACATTCACTGAATGGACAGTGTGTTACACTCCTGTATTACCTGTTTAGCCAGAAATCCTGCAGTAGGATCATAATGCGACTGACAGTAAACAGATGTTGGCTTTGCCACATGTGGGCCTCCCTGTAAGTAGCTGCCCAGGGCACAGGGGCGCGAATGACCCTCCTAGGGAAGGGCTTGAGGACGCTTGATATGGAAAGTCGCTGGCGCTCAGATGGGTCCATCAGAATGTAGTCCACTGGCAAGGAACAAGATGACAAAACAGACTGAACCAATTGACAGAATTTCTATAAAATCAATGTTAAAGGCCAAACTGGTGTATGCTTAGGGTGTCTAAAGAAAGCAATACTGCCATTAATAGAAGAATTACTGATGCTTTTGTTTTATACCTATGCTCTTCTTGAGACTGAAGTAATAATCTCTTTTGACCTCCTCTTCCATGTTAGCCCTCATAATCTGGATGTTTTTACCACTATCCTCTGTGTCAGGAGACAGCAAGCACAAGATGTTCATCATCTGCTGGCTTGGCTGTGGGGCCAGCACAGAGGTGGGGACACCAGTGGTGATGTAGTACATATACCTCTGTGTGAGTAAAGTGAAGATCAACAATGTGTGGGAAACAAGAGACTGAAAAGATTCGAATCAGCAACTGACTAGTTCATAACTGAATTCACTGATACTTGCTTCCAGGTCTCTCTCATTAGGTTCTGGCTGCATGGCCCTCATTCTCTCCTCTTGGCTGAGCATGATATCCAGCTGCTCTTTAGGGCTCATAGGCCGGCTGCTGGGACTGCAAAGGTTTTTTGATCTAGACTTTGGTCGAGGCGAGAGTGAAGCATGAGAAGATGTATCCCTGTGAAAGCATGAAAAAAAATCTGATTAAGTGCTGCAATAAAAAGAGAATCATAAAAGATTTCTGAAATGAGCTGCTCTAAGGGCATAACTACCTTCTCCTTGGTGTAATTGCTTGTCTCCTTCCAGGAGGGAGAGATGCTAAAAGCCTCATTAAGATAAAAAATCCATTCTGAGAAGTTTTCAAAACTGTATTAAGTGTGCACTTTCAAATTATCACAAGAGAGTAAAGAACATTGCAATCTCAGATAGTTTCAGACAGTCTTCCCTTAGTTACACAGTCCATGGTTTCATATGAGAGGAACTTCAAAGGATACAAGGCCCTGCTGATTTTGTCAAGGACTGACGTAGAGTGTGTCGTCTCTGATGGAGTTTATTAATTTTCAGGTCCTGGGCGCGGGGGCGGTAGTTGTTTGCAATCGACTCACTGGGAGTACGGTGGTGACGCTGCTCTTTAAAAGGAACTGCCAGAGTCCATGAATTGGTTTGAAGGATGGGTGGGTAACGGTTGTGCCTCAAGACAATCTGAGGTAAAACATCGGACTGAATGTTAAGGTGGCGGCACAAGGGTTAATAACTTACTAAGTATTTGAGCAAAACAGTTCATGCGTCATACAGTGATTGACATTCTTACTTGATACAGTTCTGAGGGTGCTGCATTACAAGTCATGGGCAAAGGTGGGGGAACAGGATATTCTCTGCTCTGACTCATATTATAGAGAGAGTCATCCTCCATCTGTAGTTCAGACAAAAACACCAAGGTGGCAAAAAGACCACTGACACTTCTATTTGCACAATTCAAGAAATATCTCTTCAAATCTGTACAAATTTCAGTTAAATCCTATTAAAACATTAAGCATTTTTTCATTGTTGTACTCAAAATGTAACCTTAAATTGATTAAATATGACAAAACATTTCATTTTTCCATTTTCATGCAAAATGTATACAAATGTTTACAGTTCATTTATGAACACTGTTCAGTGAAACATCAACTTTATTTTTTTAAACATAAGCTAGGTTAACCTTACCTCCTTTAGCCGTTCCATCTTTGCTCAGTTTTTCTATCAGTTCAAGGACGGAAAACATAAATAACTTGAATGTGTGAATGAAAAACGACAGACAATTTCAAATTTTATCCGTATAACTTAACAGTGGAAGAGAAAACAACACTGGCAACACTTTAGTATGTACCGTTAATATCAGTTACCTTCTATCGGCCGCTGTAACGTTATGCTGGCAGGATTTCAATCATTTCTGTATGGTATTAGCTGAACTACTTTCATGTAAAAGTTCCCGGCAGCAGCAGAAGCTGAAGATTTTACGTGTATGAATCTGCCATATACCTTTTAAGCTACTGAGAGATTAGTTTTGCCCTGTCAATACTTTGGCTTACGATAAGCCATCACGTTGCTGTAAACTAAAACACTGTTGCCATCCGGGAACGTCTCCATGGTAACACCAACTACCTTGTTCCCATCAGACAGTGGTGGTGTGTGGTGGGCGGTGCCCCGTGTTCTTGACTCTCCCATACAGGTTGCACACGTTTCTGTGTGAAATATAGACTCAACCAAATAAAAGTGATTCTACCACATCTATTTAAATTAAGGTTGTTCCATTTACATTCCATAATGAGAACAGGGTTTTTGGTTGGGTTGGTGTGCTGTCCCAACAGTTTACCTGGGAGCATCACATCATCATTCAGTAGTTGTATTGCGCCCTCTGCTGGCAGGCTCTCTGACTTGATACAGATTGGCTTAGTTTTGTGTGTGAGACCAGCACTCTATCCCCAAATGTACATTTTCACAGACCCCCCCCCCCCCGCCCCCCCCCAAAAAACTAGTATACTTGCATTTTTGACGTGTCAAATTAAAAGCATATATAAAATTACATATCTTTAAATTTCAGATATGTCATACAATTATTTTCTTTGCTAACAAAGATAGTTCCAGTTTTCAAGCATGAAGAATTAGTTTTTGAATAACATCAATAGGTTTAGGTTAATCTAATAACTAGGGCTACCATAACCACGTCAAGGCAAGTTTATGTCCCAAAAAATTCAGAAAATCTTACTTGCAGAAGCAATACATAGATGCATTCTATGTCTATGGGCCTTTATATGATGACATATTAGGCAATAATACATAGAGCAAGACTGGTAAGACAGGAGTCCTGAAAGAACTAAGCGGATATGACAATAAACTCTCTGGCAGGAGCTTAATATTACACATTTTGTGATAAATCTGTGTAACTACGTAAAGACCGTAACATCAGAGTGCATAGCTAAGTTTATTTAACTTATAAATCTAACATTTGATAGGACCTTAGATTAGTCATGTGAACTGGGCGTGGTTTTGGCTGATGTTAGGTGGCTGCAGTCGAGCGGAACAGCGCGGGTAGTTTCCTTTGAGAGTGCCTGGCTAATTTATTAGTTTTAATTATTTTAGATATGGTAAGTTTTATTGACAGGTTTGTGTGTAGCGTAGTGTATTGTTACAGTTCTAGCCATACAGTCGCTTTGCTTAGTTTAAGGGCTTGACTTGACAATCAACACGCTAGCTAATTGCTGTGCTAAGGTTGGTGTTAGCTAACTTTATATTTAGCCACCTTCGCTTGAAGAACCGAAAAAGGCGCACTAGCTGCTGGTCGTCAATATTAGCCGGGGCTATCACAGTTAAGTTGTGTCTGTGTCAGTAATATCAACTGGCTAACGTTAACGATAACTTAATGCGGCAGTTCACCGCCAACGTTTTTTTTGTCGATGCTATTTTCGTAACTTTGAAGCAGCGCCACTGATAGACTGATCCAAGCGAGTCTGTTACAGTTAGCGTTAGACCGAGTTAAAAATTAACACTGTAAACAAACAAAAGCAAATGAATTTGTGTCATCTATCAAGGTGAACTGTAGTCACAGAAAAGTAAAAAAAAAACCCAAAACAAAACACAGTTTTCACAGTAGCATTATCTTTATCCAATCAAACGTCTGTGGTTAGCTTGATTAGCAGTTATCATGGTGAAGTGGAAACAGCGCCACATAGGGGATTCAAGTCCATATCATGCACAAGTCATTTCAGTCTCATGAGAGAATGTAGAGATACAAGTTACATATTTTCCTATCATGTAACTCAAGAAGTCAAACGTTGTTTCATTGTAAGGATATCCACAAGCCCAGGAGCAGCAACCAGACTTCAACTTCCCTGAAGCTGTCCAATGGATACATTCTGCCTGAGGGAAAACTGACTCCTAACGCCCTCTTTGTCGGTGGGATAGACATGAAGGTGAGATCAGACCTATTTAATGTACATTTACACTGCCTGTTTAAAATGAGAAATGATTTTCTGCCCACTTGTGGCAAAGATGAAAAATATGATTAAGTAAAAAGGGAAAATTAATAAATAAGATCTTATAAGCATAAGATGTCTGCTAGTTTCCATCTAAATCTTTTTTTCTTAGGTGTTTAACTGACTTCAGTAAAGTACAACTATGATTAAATATTGTAGCTTTCCTGGATGCTTGCTGCCCACACACCTAAATGAATAAAATTTCTTCATTTGAAAATTTTATACTACTGTCATTAAATTTCCAGTGTCATAGCACCTTTGAAGGTGTCACCACCTGAACCCAGCAGATTGATGCATTACGTTGAATTTTAGATTTACTGCAGTTTGCAGTTAATTTTGTGTAGCTTCAACGCTACTCAAACAAGGTTTTGGTGTCCTTGAATTGTACATTGTGGACACTGCACAAGTGTACTGCTCTGCTTTTCTCCTACAGTACATAATAGAATGAAGATTTTCAGGTACAGCTACTAAAATCCAGTTTTTAACTTAAATTCATTTTAATCTTCAGGTGGATGAAAATGAAATGCGGGACTTCTTTGCAAGATATGGGGCTGTTAAGGAAGTAAAAATTATCACATACCGTGGAGGGATCTGCAAAGGGTGAGTTTTGCTGTTTAGAGATGAAAAAAATTATGAAAATGACTATGCACTTGTGTATTGTACTGCAGTCATGTGAGCTTTCATAATTGTAATTAAATTTCCTCCTTAATTTGTTTAGCTAACCTGTAGTTGTGAAGTGTAAACTGAGGCACTATTTATATGCATATCACTTATATGAATAGTCATTAGCTTATTTCCTAACTTGTTTTGAGAATTTCTGTTGTCTGTATTTTACATTGGATATTGGCATTGAGTCAGTGTAATGTATTCTGAGTTATTTTGTGTGTCCCTAGGTATGGCTTTGTGTACTTCAGTGAAGATGTCAACATTCAGTCAATCATTGAGGTGAGTGGATTTCTGTCTGTGTAACTGCAGTTCTATTCTTTTTAATTTTCAACTGAGAGTAATATTTCCAATGCTTACTTTATTTTGCCATAGCAACAGATCAGTTTTAAGGGCCGAAAACTCAAGCTGGGCCCTGCCATCATGAAAGAAAGGAGCTCCCGTATGTACTCTGATACACTACAGAAGAACTTCATTTGGATTGTTGGTTCCCAATGAAAGTAAAAGATGTGGCCAATAAATACACACGTCTTACTTTCAGTGTGTTTTGTTTTTTTCTTGTTCAGGGTCCGTGCCACCCCGTCTGGTTGGCCCAGCTCCCTGGATGAGCCCCACCCAGTACTTCTACTGCACTTGCTGCTCACCCGTAGGAGGGGGCATTGCACAGCCTTCGCCCATCCTCAGTGGGGGCAACCCCTACAATCAGGTAACACACACTCACATAGACAAACTATCAGGAACCTCATCTCAGTAGGGAGGCCCACTAAATTAAAAGAAACTAAGATGTCAACCAAGTAAACACAATGTGTGGTATGTGCCATTAGTAATGCTGCCACACACGCACCTTCCGGTTTTCTGCTGCACTATGTAAAACTAAACGAACCTTAGTTTCTCTAAGGGAAAGTTGGCTCATTGTCACAGCAAAGAATAGAGGTGTAAGGTGGAGAACAGTCGATCAATTTACTTTCCAATTTACCAGAAAGGATTAAAAAAATGGCCATGAAAAGATGAATGTCATTGCTAATAACATCCAAGTTGTTGAATTATTCAGACAATACCAGCTGTCACAAACATCAGCGGTTACAGTACCACACTAAAAAGAGCCTTTCAGGATTTTCATTGTCTATTTTAACATCCTCTTAGCACTGTCTGCTCCATAAACCACCAACTGAACTTTGATTTAAAGTGCTCTCACTGGCTTTCTTTGCAGCCATACTCCTATTCTAACTTTGGAGGGGTAATGGTGCCACAGATGCCAGTGAACTACGCACAGAACGCCTACGCCTACCAGGTATATGCACGCACTCCCACACACCAATTAGTCAACAGCATCTTGTGCAAGGTCTCCCAGGCACTGCACATGTGCTCCTGCATATGAAATGAAGGGCTCAGCCTGGTTTAGGTCCACCTGTGCCTGCCTGCCCCACACTCCACACCCCCCATCCTTCCTGTAGAGGTGAGCCTGGGTTTGCATGTTCCCCTCTGTTTGACCGCTGACCCCTCTCTCCCCCCCACACACACGCAGTACACTCCACCTCACTGGACGGCGGACCAGAGGACACGGCCTGTCAATCAGGTGACTGATTCTACTGTGAATATGAGTAGATGTCAGTGTATTTAAGTTTCCAAGCAACTCACATCAGTTGCCATGTGACAATCTCAGGCCAGTGGGCTGAAAACATTGCACTTGATTCAAAAGCCACTTGATTATGGTAAATGTTTTTAGATGAATCATGTTTTATTCATTTATTTATTTGTGAGTTTCTTATTAAATTGTTGACTTTTTGAGCAGTCAGTGTTTTCACCTCTCAGAAGAGTTTTTTTCCCAGTAGTATTTGAGGCGACAGAATTCACAAACTGCAGTGTCAGTGTTTGGCACTAGATGGCGTTCTCTGGCCAATGTTGACATCTTGAAGAATGAATTATGTGTGTTCAACAGTGAATTCATCTGTTTCATCTGATTGTGTACCTGACAATTTGTGGAACTGGCAGTGTTTCTGGGAGCTTGTTTTATAGCAGCTGTTCATGTCTTTTAAGCCTCTCTGTAAGATTTCTCACAGAGTGAGCTCATTTTGTAACGTTATCCTCCCTTTCTAGAGCTTTGTGGACTGTGGAGTCCAGACTATGTTGACTGTACTGTAGTGCACAGCTACTGAGCCTCCTGCCAGGTAAAACACAACTCAAACAAGCAAAGTGATTTCATGCCACGGATACTGTAGATAACGGTCTGTCATGGAGGGGCGGGTCTGCAAGCTAGCACACCTTTGCTCAGGAAGGACGAGGTTAATCAGTGCAGTCACTTTGTGGTACTTTATTTGGGTGGAAAAAAAACTGCATACTGTTAGTCCTCCATTTCACGTGGTTATCTGTCCCTGTTAAGCTGTTTCGCAACCACTTTTCTCATCCGTCATCTATCATGTTTTGCACTGATTCCCAGTATTAGTCCGTTACTTTTCTGTTCTCATCTTCCCACATTCTCATACTTTTCTACAGTTACATAAACACAGCAAATCTCAGGAATGTGCTCGATAGTTTTTGTATGACCCATGCCTTTAAAGAGGCTGTAATCCAGACGGGGAGTGTAATTGAAGGAGGGAGTCATTATTTGCTGGGGATATGATTTTTGTGTCTTCTGCTCCCTCTGATACAGGCTGCAGAGGCCACAGTGAGTCAAAAATACAGACAGGATGACATCTTGATATTCCAGACGGCCTGAAGCAACCCCACTCCTCAGACTGTTCTCAGTATGCCCTCCTCTGTCCTCCTTTTCCCTCAATTTCTGAGACCCATTTTAACACCAGACTGCAGGAGCTCTCCACTTTAACTGTACTAGTTTGATCACAGTCACTTTGACCACAATCGGTAGGGTTGACCCGTGGTCAGCGGCTTTTAACCCACATGGATCACAGTAACAATCGCACAGGAAGAGCAAAGCACTGTCACCGTACTAGCTGATGTATGGGCTCACTTTCTTTATTATTTTTTGTTTTCCTTTGTTAATTATACCAAACAAAAGATGGAAAAGACTTTTAAGCTCACTCTTTGTGCCTATTTATATTTTACGTTTTATTATTTATTTGTCTTTATTTTTAATGTCTGTTTGGTTGGGTTTGTTTTTTTTTTAGCCTCCTTAAGGGCTCTCTGTACATATAAGTTACATTTATATATATATATATTGTAACAATGTCTTGACAGCAATCTGGTTGTTTCAGCATTGGAGTGTGAAATATGTCTAACTTCAATTTAGGTCTAATGCTTCTCAGATTACGAATTTTCATTGACTCGTCTAATACAGCATGAGGGCACTTGGTCATGCCATTCATTTCAAGCACTGACATTTATTTTGTTCTCTATTTTACTTCATTGGGTGTCAGTTGAGGTGGTAAATGTAAATGAAAGGCAGTTTTGTCACTTTATAGCACCTCAACAGTATCACTGATTTCTAGTCTTGGTCAAACAGACAGACTTTTCAGGGTTAGTTCCACAGAGCGTGCTGTGGCACATTGATAAATCTGTGTGTTACATTTCTACGCTGTCCCACCCTGTGACCGCTCTGTCTCAGATGGTTTCAGGGGCTCACGCTCGAGGACAATCACGGCATCAATTTTGTTTCCCATTACTCATCAATCAACTTTTATTTGGTGAAAAAAGAAAAAGTGGAAAGCAGGTTTAATCCACTTTGAAAATGAAGAACATGATTTAATGTAAGGTGCTCTTTTACATCTGTTTGGAGAAAATGTTCACTGTACATGGTTCACTTTATACTGGTTTATTGTAGCATTTTGGGTTTTAATCTAGTTGCAGGTGATCTTACAGGGAAAGTTTTACTGACATTGCATGTGTGACCAATACTTTTATACTTTTTTTTTCAGTAGGTGCACTTAACATGTTTTCAGTTTAATCTTAGGAGCAGCACATCTGGTGTATGGTACACATCACATATTTTGTTTTGTATAGATTTTTTTTTTTTTATGGGCGTTGACTTCAGGGTCTCCTGTGTGCAGACATCTGATTGTATTGGTAGAACTGCTGTGTTCAGAGAACCTGAGAACCACTCTTGTTAGGCTTGGGTTATTGTTAGTGTTCATGTTTTGCAGGGTTTGGATATTTTTGTTTGAAAAATAAAAGCTGAAATGTGTTATCATTTAAGCCTGTGAACACTGGTTGTGCTAGGTTTTGTTTTAGGAATATTTCTTTTAAAACTTAATCTTTATTTCACACTTGGAGTTAGCAGGTGATGATGTCGGAGCTGGAGCTTTCAGATTGCAGTGTGCCCACCGCTGCTGCTGCCCCCAGCCTCCATAAGCCTGTCAGCCGGCTGCTGGTTTTCAGTCAGGGTTGGATTGCCTGTCTTCCCTGGCAACAGGCCCATCATCTCTTGGTCACAGAGCGTTTTGTTTTTGTCACAGTCTGGTGGTGTGACTTGGCTCCCCAGGGTGTCCTGTCCAGCCCGTGACCACTCACCAGCCCCCACCTACCCCACCCCATCCACCCACAGTCAGACGTTTCTGAATTATGGATAAGTCTGGATAGCTTCTTATGAAATATGAATTTTCCTAATGAGACTTGAAAAACACCAAAACACCTCCAAATCTAATAAACTAGAAGACACTGAAACAGAAAGTTTACACTTTCACAACTGGGGCAAACATCTGGGAACAGTACAGGTGTAACATCTCTCCATGGTACTTTGCATTACTTATCCATGGGTGCGTTTCCTGTCACTTTTCTTAGACTTTCACCGTCACTTGGTTAGTTTGATCAATGCAAAGTCTCTAATACGATTTATATTGTTTTCCCAAAGTGTTTCAGAAGATCCACCCTGACGAGCATCGAGTGTGGAACAACCGGGAGGAGAGAGGATGAGAGCAAACCGCCCTCTTCTCTCCCTCTCGCTCTCCACACACGCTGCTGACAGACAGAGGAGAGGCAGACGGAGTGTCGATCATGAGCTGCCCGTGAGAGATAAATGGAGAATTCATGTTTTCTTCCCATTGGA
Source organism: Toxotes jaculatrix (assembly GCF_017976425.1). NCBI lineage: Eukaryota > Metazoa > Chordata > Actinopteri > Toxotidae > Toxotes > Toxotes jaculatrix. Next base: position 13,800,340 of record NC_054406.1, read on the forward strand.
TCACAGTGTATGTAGTGTAGAGAGCCGCCGTGTGTCTCAATCCTGCAGCCGTGACGGGGACAGACCGTAAAGGCGTTAAGAGACAGAGAAGGAGAGGAGGGACGCGCACCGACTGACCCAAGTGTGAGGACACTCTCGCTCCACCATACACTCCGTACAAACTGGGAACGATTTCATTGGTGAGTTTAACTCTTTTTGGCTGTTTATTAATTTCGGCAAAGAAAAGAAAAATAAGAAATGTCACGTTTACTTTGGAATATTTTGCAGAACACGCCTACAGATAGTTGGATGACTCTTTACTATACCAGTGTTCAGAACTAATTTAACTTATTTCCACTTTTGAACTATTGTGGCATGTTTATTTTCTCATTGTGGAAGATGAGATTTGATAGTGGCATAGCTTTGGATAAAAACTTGGAAATACCCTCCTAAAAATAAACAAGCTCACGGCGAAGTCTTTGGAATCCTTTCACAATAAAACACTCGTGACGGAAATAAATCTTTTTGGTTTAGACAGTCGGGGCCGTCATTTGATTTGTGTGATGCTGTGTACCATTTTTTTTTTTATTCGTGGCGGAAATGAATAAGCCCTCTGCTCACTGTCACAGGTTGAAGTGAACTCAAGATATGCGTGACGGAGTAAATGTGCCGAGCGCAGATGGAAAAGAGGGGGATGGAGTGTGTGTATGCGCACGCGTGTGTGTCTGCGCGCACGCCAAAACGAGAAAGATTTGGTGCGCAAGCGACCTGTCATGCATCATTTCCCGTTCAGTAAACTACCGCCGTTAACGGGCAGCAACAGCTAGCCACGTGTTGTGAGAGCGTGTGTGTGTGTTTGTGTGTGTGTGCTTGGAGAGAGGCTGAGGTTGAACGCACCAAAGAGGAAAAAGGAAAACCAGAAACATGTAATTTCAAGCTAGGCTGCACCCACAAAATGCATGGGGCATCAATTAGTTACATGGCTGTGTATGAGTGCCCTCCATATAACTTGGAAATCTATTTTGGGGGGGGCATTCATTAGTAGTGAGTGACATTCAGTTTATCATACTGGCCATGCAAACAGTAAGCTAATATTCATCACTTTGTTTTTTTTTCCTCAGAAATTGAGTTTACAATGTTAAATGATGGATTTAAGTATCTTAAACCCTTCCTCAGGGTTTAGTAAATTGATGCCCCAGTCCAAACAGTCTTCCTTTGTTCATAAACTGTTCTTTTTAGAGCAGAATAGGCTGCGCAAGGAGCTGTGCGACACACCAATACATCAATGTCATAATTTGTTTTTATCCCCCACATGCAGCCTCATTAAAACACCGTTTGAAGTGACTATTTTGTTGCTTGGGGAAATTGCACCTCCCTCAAGGCAACTTGACACGCTCCCAGACTGCTCTCTGTCTGTCTTTCTCGCCTTTTCTGTCTGTCTCTGTTGCCCCCACCTTTTGTCTTTCTCCTCATTCTGTTCTTGCACTCCTTCTCTTTCCCCATCATCATTATCCCCCATCCCTGGATAGAGACCTGAGTGGAGCTCCAACCCAGTAGGAGGGAAGCCTACTCCTCAGGACTCAGTCTGTCACCTCTAGTTTTCAAATTCTGTGAAACACATACAATGTAATACAAGATCTTAATAATAATACATCAGCTTCCACTGACATACTTAATTTTTTTTTTTCTTGTAAAACAACCACGCAACCATGTGACTTAATTCAGAGTCGTGTTCTGTTAACAGGCCAAACATTCCTTCTGTACACAGTAGTTGTAATGCCATCCACTCATAAGCAGAAGGAATTATGGCTTCCAAGCAGGCCCATAAAGTCCAATAAAAAAAAGAGACTGCAGGCCAGCAGTGACAGTTTTATTTGCTGATACTTGCTGTAAGTCAGTTTAGTGCATCAGGTGCAAAAATGAACACAACAAGAAACTATATTACATGCAGCAAAAATAAACGCTTTTCCTCAGGTGGTGTACAGTCGTCGTAGTCAGGTGGGATGTAGAAATTCTGGGCCCCCTGACAACAGCTCACTCAAGACCATGAAAAACCAGTGCTGTTAGTTTGAGAGCTTCAGACAAGCAAGTGCTTATCTACCTATTCATTCTGACCTCCACTGAACATTTTGCAGAACGCAACTTCTTGCATTGACACTTAATGCTGATGCAGATTTGCTATGAACATGATGCATAAATAACTGAAAATGCATTTACTGTTATTGGGAAGAATCAAAGCACATTACTGCATTTATACCATGGCCTCAAAAAAAAAATACTAATTGGTTGGCGGGTAAAAAATAATACACTAAGGCTATATGGTTTAATGAGTTATGTTGATATATTGGCCAATTTTGTCTCATTTCAGATATATTAGTATTGGTGTATACAGCACACGATAAGTAACAAGAAGTTGCAGACTATTGGTGGACCATAATGTGGACACCTCATAGTTATGGTTTAATCAAAGATCAAAAATGACACTAAAGATTAACTGATAATCAGAATAGTTGGCGATTAAGTTTCTAACAATCGACCCATGGATTAATCGACTAATCACTGCAGCTCTGAAGTAATCGTTGTGAATCTGTATCATATACAGTGTAGCTGTGTGTTTTTAACAATGGCTAGGGGAATATAAATGTGAGTTTTAACTTTGGTACTATTGGAGAGCCTCCTCTGTGGTTCTATCTATATTTACTGTGAATCTTCCCAAGCCCGTGCCTGTCTGTAGCTCTCCCTCTGCTTCGGATGAATACTGCTTCTTGGAAAGCAGATATCCCCCCTGAGTGGCGCAGGAGGTAGCAGAGCGGTGGCATAGCGCAGACGGATTATGCTCTCGCGTAAATCCGCTGTCATTTCAAAACTCTCCGTTACAAGAGATTCTCTAATGAGAAGCCCTCCGCTACACCCTGTCTATCGCCCTCTTCACTCCAGTCTCTCTTTTTCACTTCTTTTATCTGTCTCTCTCTCTCCTGTCTCTCCCTGTTTTATGGAGGTTTTTTTTTTCTTTTTCTGTCAGGGCCCTTTTCTGCCTGTGAGTTTGTATGAGAGCAAGTGAGAGATTCTGTTTGAAGTCAACATTCAGAGTAAAAAGGCCTCATATGAAGTAAAAAGGCCTGGAGTCTTGAACTCGCCAGAGTTTTTACCTTGTTTTGTTTTTTTTTTGTTCCATTTGACGTTGTGTCCAATTATAGAGATCTGTTTCTAAACCTCACAGACAAGAGATCATCTGTTAAAACGAGGCTTTTGTTTTGAAACAAAACCGTCAGCGTGCAACAAAAAGGATGATGAGATGTTAGATCAAACGATGGAGCTTAAGGCTGGTCAAGACCAGGACTAGAACCAGTCACATTTTCTTTGAAAGCAATAAAACCAACTGCCAAGAGCAAAACAGTGAGCAAATTAGTCCAAATTGTTATGATTTTTTAGCACTGCATAATGCATTATGTATAACGAAGAATAAGGACAATGAATGAATGTGATTTTTTTTGTTCTGTTTGAAAATTGAGATAATTTGCATAGTGATAGGCTTGAAATTGTATTAAAATGCTAAAGCTAAGGCAAAGGACGACAAAGTGGATCTATGGAAAGTGATAGGAAGCTAATCACTCTCATGGACATTTGTGTCTTTCCCTACGTGCTTCTATTCATATTGCTGTTGTTGGAAAGTCATCACCATTGTCACATTTTAACCACGCCTAATCTCATCTATCTAATCTAAACATCTTCACATTAACCTGCCTTTGCCCTTGCAGCAGACAGAGCATGTTAAATCACAGGCCTGGAGGGAAAATGTTTGGGAGTGGATCTGCATCCTCCAACTTAGACATAACCCGGGGCCCACTTGGCTGGCTGGCTGTCTGTCTGGAGACTTTGTAATAGTTTTATGGGACTTAACGGGCTCAGCAGGGGAGCACTTCTGCTGCAAAAACTCATTGAGCCACCAGACAGAAGGACTGAGCGGATGGAGGGAAGGATGGAGGACGGAGAGGGCTGGAGAGCTTGCCAAAAGGAAATGTACTGTAGGCAGGGAGTGATAGAAAATAGTGTGGAAAAGCATAATGTACCATTATAATGTAATGACAGGGTGGATCAAGGAGAGTAGAAGTGGATGGCACGATGGTGATGAATTACAGAATAAAATGGAAGAGAAAGGAGGGTTTGGGGAATGGATTGAAGGAGGAAGACTGGAGGTCAGTCGACAGAGTGGAAGCAGAGGGATGGAGTGAAAGGAAGAGTCAGGACTGACTGATAATGAGAGGGGGAAAGTTGGGAAATCTTGTAATCAGATGGACACGAAAAGGAAAGAATGGGGAAAAAGAATGAGTAGTTTTCTGTAAGACTAATCAAGACCATTGTACCAATAGAAAGAAAGGAGTCGTCTTAATCAAAGATGGTGGACAGAAGCAGAGTAAAGGCCGAAGAGAAAAAGGGTGATTAAGGCACGGGTCAGACGAGGAGAGAGAGATTTGCAAATCATCAACAAGACAAGCTGAAGAGCTGATGGTGTGAGGGTTTAAGAGGGGAATAGATGGGTGGGAGGAAGAAGAGAGCAGAGACAATCAGATAAGATATACTGTTGTCTCGCTCTTTCTTCTTCTCCCAAAGCGTCATCCCTTCCATCTCTCCTCGTTTGTCCTCATTCTGAAAGAGCACGTTGTATTGAAGGAATAATGACTCTTAATTGCTTGTTCTTTGTAAATTTTAAAATGACAGATTGTACCGTCTCAAGACAGATGAGCTATGAAAATGCATCGAAGATGCTGCCTTACGCAACTTTCTGACCTTTGGAAGTGCACATACCATTCATTCAAAGCTGTAAGTCACCACACACACACACACACACACACACACACACACACACACACACACACACACACACACACACACACACCCACTCGGCTTAATGTAGTCTGTTAGGATCGTTAGCCGAGTTAACGTCCGTGCACTTGGCCCAATGGGAGTTACTGTGTCATTCTCCATGCTCCCCAAACAGATACAGAGATACAGATATAGACCTGCCTCTGGGGAAGACATATGCACACACTCACATACACACTCACATACAGAGACGTGCAGATGTGCACCTCACCGTGTGGCTCTTACAAGCCGTGGCAGACGGGGGATATTAATCGTAACTGCGGTGATGGTTTGAGGGTACCGGCGCTGTCACATTAGATTAGCTTGATGATATTTGGCCACACCCTTCTTCTCTTGTCCCTTACTCATCTCATGTCCTCTCTTTTTTTACACCCTCTACCCATTTGTCACTCCTCTGCTTTCCATCCCCAAGGATTTGTCACACAAGTCACCTCACTTTTCTTGTTTTTCCTTTTTATGCAACTGAGGTCTGTGGGTCTAAATTTCCTGTTTAAATTCAGGAGAGGAGGAATTTAAAAAGAAATTTCAAGTCCCCCTTCCAATTGTGTTTCCAATCACAAATCCTTCTATCTGCTGGACCTTACACAATCTGAAAAGGTCTTAAAATAACACAGATGGCTTTGTGCTCCAAGGCTACCCTTGGATCAGCATGTATATTGGTTACAGCGTGCTTAACACCTCTCCTCTCCTCTCCTTGTCTATCTTGTCTCATGTTGCTCTGCTTGATAGGGCAGGAAATCAGTCTCATTTCTGCTTTAATTCGTTCTGATCAAACATGTCGCTCCCAATCAGCCCTATTTGATTAGGAGATGCCTGTATCACAGCCCACCAAGCAGGTAATGGCTGACACTCATATTTCAGTATTATTGCAGTGTGTGCGTGTGCGTGTGAGCGAGAGAGAGGGAGAGAGAGAGTGTGAGAGAGTGAGTGTGTGTGTGTGTATGTGTGTGTGAAAGTGTTATATGCACACATTCTTTCCCGCAGCTGCAGTTCACGCGTGAGCAATAGCATTTAGGCTTGTGTGTGACTGTCACGCATGCTCCATTGGAAGGACTGATGTGATCCATATATTTAGAGACTCTATCTATTCCATGTCTCCCAGTCAAGTCTTTGTTAGCACCTGCCTTTGTTTTTTCTACTTTCATCTCACATCTCATTTTTTTTACTCTCCTCTCCTCTATCACAGAAACATGGGGTGTAGGCTCCCTAAGCTACGGAAGGCAGAAGAGAGGCGAAGCCCGGGCAACATCTACTCCACCCTGCGACGGCCTCAGGTGGAGACTAAAGTGGGTGTGGCTTACACCTACCACTTCCTGGATTTCCTGCTGGGGAAAGAAGGTATGGATGCTATGATGGCATACATATGCTGTCATCCTTTATGACAATTCTCCTGTGTGCACTTAATATTGTACATATTCCTTCTTTATGTGTTTAGGGTTTTGTCTTCGTCCTTTTTGAGAATCCTGTGAATGGGTTTCACAGGCCAAGCCCAAGCTTAGGGATTGGGATGTGCACTGCGTGTGACTGGACTTCTCCCACACATGCATACTTGAAATAGTCATGTGTTACTTGTTTCTTCATGTATCATCTCTCTATCAAAGATGATGGTAACAAAAATAATGAAGGTTATTTTGCTATGTAAGAATTTAGTTTCAAAACCTCCAAATGAGAAATAATATTGAAAATATTGTAATTTGCAGACGATCCCCCAACTAGACAGAGGTGTTCTTCTAGTCTTCTAGCTATTCCAAATTAGCTTCTTTAGCTATTTTTTTTTTAGCTTCAGTAGAGGATGTTTAAATGTTTTAATCATGGTTAAACTTGAAAATCACCACATCATATGGACAGATTTCCCTTTAAATCCTATTATCTTAATACCTTAATCTCTTTCATTGATTAATGTTCACATCCTTGGTTAAATGAAACCAAAGGTTCCCTCAACATTAAAATAAAAAGAACAAATGAAGCAGTCTTCATAGCATGTACACTACTTTATGCTAAACATCTCTCAGTGCAGTTCTCATCTGCACCTTTGCTTCTCAGATGTCAAGTGATGAGAACTGCACGAGTGAGTAAGTGATGAGAAAGTGTCATCACAGTTAAGCACCTTATTTGAGTCTTTAGTCTGTAGGAAACAGTGAATGAATGAGTGACAGAGGAGGCAGTTTCAGACACAGCTCAGTTGAAAAGAGCCAATCTTGGCCATCAGATGCAGCAGGCAAGCTTCATTCAGATCTGATTCACATTTGTCCCAGTTCCAGTCTGGAGGAGGGAACAGGCTCCAAGGAATGTGTTTTCACTTTTGGTTAAAACCCAAAGTAACTCAAAGGAATTTTTCTTACTGAGCACCTTGTTCTGTTTTTAAGTACAATGTGGTTGTTTTACTTAAGATTTCTGTTGAGCCCTGCTCTGCTTTGTCATCCTGGCTACAGTGTTTGTGTGTGTTTCACTCATAAAATAGCCACAGTTGCTATTCCAACTTTAACCAGTTAAATGAAATGTTTAGGTCAGCAACTCTGCGGAACTGTTTTTTTTTTTCTTTTTTTTTTTTTTCATACTGTAAGTATCTCCAGGGCAGAGAGTGGCTTATAAGCTGAAGTTGTGTCTGTTTGTGGCTCCTGTTGCAGGAGAGTTCAAAGAGTTCTCTAATTCTCAGATTCAGCTATATTGTGCACACTGTAGCTGTGCCCTCCAACTTCCCCCTGCCTCTCCCTCACACAATGACAGTATACTACAAAAAAACTGAGGTGTGTTTGCATGCTATCTCAAGACCTGTGTGTGTGTGTGTGTGTGTGTATCCGCTCGTGAGTATGAAGAAATTGTGTGTGTGTTTGTACGTGTGCATGCTCGCAGCGTTCTGAGAATATTTGATGAGAATCCCCTAGAGGAATCTGGTTTCTAAAAATACTAATTCTGCCATTGTGTTGGTGTGGACTGTGGAGAGATAGAAGGGGAGGGATGGAGAGAGGGAAGGGAGAGGCGAGGAGAAGAAACAGATAGTGTTAAAGCAGATTTAAAAAATCACCTCTTTTTTTTTTTTTCCTTATGACTTAATGTTTCTACAAGTCGGCGCTGCACACTCCATCACCCGACAAGCCGAAGCAGGTGCACGTGGCTCACTGAAGTCCTTTTTAGAAGCGTTTCCAAAACAACACTGTAACAGACAGCAGGCTCATCACCGCAGCCAAGTGGCAATGGTCCGGTTGCCAGTCGGCTTCATTTTCAGCCAGCCCTGTTATGTTTGGCAAATGAGTTAGGCTGTAGTGTTGGCTGAGAGAGATCTGGCAACCCAAAATGGTGGTGGTGACCAAAGCAGACAATAGACATGAGGATTGCTTGTCTTTCTCGTTGCTGAAGGCAGCAGCAGATAAATTGTATAATCGCATGAGCAGCAGCAGCAGCAGCACGCATAGATACAGACAGACCACGCGCACACACACACACACAATGTTCATACAAGCAGCCATTGCAGCTCATTCACACTCACCACAAAACACTTTATAGCACTTAGTCAACAGAGTTAGTGTTATCTTTCAACAGACAGGCAGGTCGTTTATATGGTAAACTCACTGACGCCACCTGAGCTGCATAAGATGGGTATACTCTATTTTAGGATAAACACAGCCACTATGAACCGATTGTGCGTGTGTGTGTGTGTACGTGTATGTGTATGTATGTGTGTGTGTGGTTGCCTCTCTCCATCTCTCTCCCTCTCTCCATTTGTGATAGAGAGACCAGGAGAAGTGAAGGATTCCTGAAGGATTATCTGATTGTTTGTGGAGATTGAGAGACCTCATTCCCAGCAAAGGGATTTATTTGTATTTGTGTGTGTGTGTGTTTGTGTGTGTGTGTGCGTATGCGTATGCAGGAGGCAGATACAGGACTCTGTATGTCAGTCCATGACATTGAGGAAACCCACGGTCAAATCCATGCTTTAATTCAATTTAGCTTCCATTAATAATATTATTTCCTTGCCAGCGTGACATGATGACTCCTACACAGTAATGAAAAACAAATATCTTTGCCGGTGCCCCTCTGAGATATGTGAGACTAGATGGCTGTTTATTAAACTAAATTGTGGTTTCAGGAAGAGGAGCTTAATGATCAGACTGAAGAGGAGCAAGAGATTGGTTTCTAACTTGACCTTTGACTGGTGAGCGATGAAACTCACCAGAAACAATGTGGCTGATAATGTAGTGTCAGCCTTTGTTTTATGAGCTCCAGCAATGCTTAAGCTGAAAAATATTTCCATGTGACGAAGCCCAGCTCGCTCACACTGGGTCACAGCGACCCTGCGGTGAATTCGAGGGGTGGGGTATGTTCAATGTTTGAAGCATTTGGTCTGCAGTTCACACACAGAATTTTATTTGTTTTTTTTTTGTTTTTTTTTTAGCTTCATCTCATCATATGACCTGCAACCAATGTCTTGTTCTACTGAGCAGTTTTGTTACCTTCTAATGCCCAATGTGCTGCACCTTGACACATCACCCAACTTTACAAAAAGAGGCACGATCTCCATTAATCCCGTTGTAACACTGACTGGTTGCCATAGCATGTCACCATGAATGCAGAGTATGAAATGTAACAGCCAGGTGTGACACCATAACCCAGCCTCCTTTGTCTCAAAAGCTGCGCGCAGATAATGAGCGGAGGAAAGAGCGGAAAAAGTGAACAGAGAAGAGGCAGAGTAGAGAAAAAGCTAAACTAGAAGGGAGGAAGAATAAAGTCAAGGAGGTGTAACAGAGAACCGCGGATGAGGGAATGAACGGCACATAAAAACAAAAGACACCTCGAGCGTTAGTCAGGTCTGGAACGGGGAGGGGAACGACAGCTCTTGAGAGCGAGGGAGAGAGGAGAAGTCGAGAGAAAAGAGAGTTAGAGGTGTGAGAAAGAGGGAGTGGGAGTCAGGAATCTGCGGATGTGTGAGGAAGGAAGTTAGGTGTGATGCTGTGTGACTAACACCGGTCTCTGGAGCAGACAGTGCAGAGCTGAACTCTGCTGATGACTTTCTGCCACCCTGCAGAGACGGAGACCCACTTGGCTCATTAAAACTTACAACATGTGTCTGATGCTCAGATGTGTGTCTATTTGTGTGTGTGCGTGTGTGTGTGACTATGTTTTGTACTGTATACCTGTGGGCAAGTTTATTTTGCTCATGTGCATATACTGTATATATTTGTGTGTGTGTACGTGATCTTACATCTGAATGTTATGATAGATATTTCCTCTGTTGACAAAGTTGATATATTCCTTCTACCTCACATGATATATCTGTGCTGTTGCAATCTGTGTGTGATGTATTTGGCTCAGAGAGCGGGCGAAGCACAGATCCATCAGTTTGTGACATCTGCACTGTCTCACGCACCTTTCCAGGTAAACATTTTTTTTAATGAAAGATTGTTGAAAATGCTGATCTGACATAGTTCAAACCATTTCTCTGGAGAATTTATTTAACGTCGTCCTAGTCCTCTTGGCAAAAAGCCTGTAGAGAATGCCAGCAAAGATGGTAGAGAGCTGCTATGTGTCAAAAGTGAGCAAGACTGGAATTCACACCATCACAAGTACATGGTACTGTATACGCCTTAAGCGCCACACTGTGTTCTCACCACAGCAAACCTTTTTTTCTTTCCAGCTTGTACTTGTCAGCCATTTTTGTGAACCCAGCACTCCGTCTGAGACATTTCTTGTAAAGCAGGCGATCTGAGGAAATCAGACTCCATTTGACAAAGCTAAGATGCTGACCAATAACGGTCATAGCCCGTAGCTGCATTCCCCAAACAGTGGGGAGCTCCTGGCTCCAGGAAGTTGATTATTTTATAGTCACTGTTTTGGCACATATCCTCGCCTAAAACCTCTGCAAGTCATTAGAAGGCTATTTAAATAAACGTGAACCTCCACCAGGCAGAGGGATAAGCCTTGAGGGTTGCTGTGAGTAGTAATCCCCATGCATCACCTAGCAGGCTTAGTGCAAACTCTTTCTCATGTGCACACTCTCAGACAAACACAGGCAAAAAGATCGCCCATACACACTCGCTGAGATACTGTGGCACACATAACCCACAAAATGTGCTTTACGGTCACACACAGAAATTCAGGGATTTGTACAAGGAATTATTAAGCCCTTTCAAATGGCTACAGGATGGGGATGACTCTCGCACTCAGCTGGTGAAATCCAGGGTCAGAAAGTGAGTCGTCGCTCACAACACACAGCGGCTGTCGTGGTCAAAGCTGCGGGTGTAGATGGAAATAGCAAAGCGGGAATCAACAGCTGAACAGCCGCTTCTTGTGTCCCTTAAACAATGCAACCTTGGCTGTACGAGTCTGTATCTCTGACAGACACTTGTTCCCACTATCTTGTATACATCCCCATATACACACACACACACACACACACGCACTCACATACACACACTTTATCATACCACTCTCACTCTCATAGTCACAAAAACACAAATGTTGGTGCCGGTACAGAAACACACACACACAGCTACTCCATCACACACCTCAAACTCTCTTAAACATATGTGCTTGTGCTCCTGCACTCCTTGGCACGCTCACGCTCTTTACCACACCACCTCCCTGCCCTCACGAGCTGGCACTATAAAACTCCACCCGACTTTTCTGCCCTGAGCCATTCCCATGTTCCCATTCTGAAGCGGAACTGCAGCCTCCCCTCTTAAATCCCACAGTGGCAGACAGTATAAATGAAGTCGCTTCCCAGCCTAAAGCGCTGCATAACACCCTAATAACTTCTGTATGCCTTGCCTGAATTAGCTGCGATGCCTTGCCTGCATCTCGTCGGTGGGTGAGTGCCAGCCGTGCAGAGCTAATGACGGCTAATGACTGTTTACGGTGACAGGATCGTTGTTATCCCCCCCGCCAACCCACCCCAGACTCCAGCTGTTATTATTATTATCACTGTACTGCTTTTGATAAGTCCCCACAGACACCCGTTTAAGTGTTTGCCTGATGAAAGGCTCTCCTGGTTCCTAACAGTTATGCCAAGATGATGTGATGGTTGGATTTTCTCAGGGAGTTTTTTTCCTCCCATTGTTTAACTGAGATGGGAGTCAGGAGAGTGTGTTTTCATGTGCTTGTATACTAGCGTGCTGGCCAGCTCCTCATATGTGTGTGTATGTGTGTGTGTGTGTAGGTGTGTATGTGTGAACATGCCAGATGATGGAGAACAAATTGAAAATGAGATGGCTTGCACATCTCTGTTTTTTTTCCACTCTCTGTGTGTGTTTGTGTGTGTGTGTGTGTTTGTGTGTGTCTAGTTAATTTATTCAGGTTATTTTCTCTTCTCCAGACCCATGCAAATGAGATTGAATGGGAAAGGATGACAAGCATTCAGGCACAGACGAGCCTCATCTCTCTCTCCAACACTGCTCTGCTAACTGCCTCTCTCTTTCTGTCTCCCTTTTCTTCACCTCTCTCATCTCTTTTTCCATCCTCCATACACACCTGGCTTCACTCAGCGATACAGAAACACACACAGCCCATACATGCACGTGTTCCCTTAAAAAGCCGGTGAGCAGAGACTACAATGCTCCGACCCCGAGAGGGCGGCTCTCGCAAACATTGCGCTCTCCCCCGGCGGATTTGCCGTGACAGTTTGCTACTATAAGATAAGCTCCGCTAACCATTTCCACTGAAGTGAAGGGGTTTTCTTTCCATTGTGTTTGGTAATAAGGCAGCCGGCTCTGTGTTGGTGATTGCTGCTAATACCTCACGCCCCAAACAGGCAATGTGATAGCATTGTCTTTCAAACCTTTTGATGTGTGTGTGTGTGCATTTTATTAAACTGTGTCTGTTTGTGTAGGTGGAAATGCATTAAGTCTGTGTCTGTTAATATGGATTAGTGTGTGTTCAAATGAGCACTTCCCAGCAAACACAGAAGTGTATGTCTTTGCGCACTTGTGCACGTCTGCACATGTGTGTTTGCCAAAAGCCAGGCTGTGCTGGTGACAGTGAGGACAGAGGCTAATAGTTCTGGTGTAATTAGTTTCAGATTTAGCGTGAAGATGCCATGTGTTGTTGTTCAGTGGGAATTATCATAATGAAACATGCTCTCTGTCTTTGTTCCTTTACACCCTTTGTCCCTTTTTCTCTTTCCCCGTCTCTTTTCCTCCCTCCTCTTTGTTCTAGCTTTTGTCCACCTCCAAATACCTCTCTACTGCTTTTCCTTTTCTCTCACGTCCTTGTCTTGACCACTTCCCATTACCCTTTTCTTGACAAAATTGTTTTTCTCCCTCCCCTCTCACCCGTTCTCCTCCCTGCAGAGGTGCCGGTGTCATCGGTGCTATGTCTCTCCTCAGTCAGAGAGCTACCGGTTCAGGTCAGGGAACTCTACGCACAGGGTTTTGTCCTGGTCGCCGTCCACCCATTTGTTCACCCCTGCGGCCCTCGCCACGCACACATCCAGCGCCAGCTTCACCGGGCCGTGCTGGTCCGAGAGACGCCAAGGTACACAAACTAAACACACCCTTGTCCTTGCCCTTAGCAGTCTTAGCCAGATTGAGAGAATAGTTATGAGGTAGCAGCTTTTTGCGACTTCATTGTTTGGAAGCCAATTTAATCCCATTATGACAAACAAACTTGTGCACCTCATCTCCTTCTCTTGATGTAAAATTAATTGCACATGAGTCAGCCACAAAAAAATGGCTAACTTTAGCTCACTGCCCCAATTCCCTCAGTTTTGATTATACATGATAATATACTGTACTGTGTGACTACCTTGTATACTGCGTAGCTATCTCTTCTGTAACCCAGATCTTCTTTTTCAACTCTTCTTCTGCTGACACTAAAATCTTCAATATTTGCCACCATATTTGAACAGAGTGCTAACCACTCTCATTTCTGGAGCAGCATGCAACCTGAGTTTTATTATCGGCATCTCATCATGGAAGTTAATGACACATCTGATCCAAATATTAACCATTATACAGTACATGCATGCAGAGACCTCCTCAGACTGTTCATCATCATTCATACAGTCCTGTTGGTAGATTCATTTGTGGCTCATTTCCGTTTTGAGTCATGAATAACGTTAATAATTCTTCCCACTTTTCTCCCAATTTTTCTGCTTGGAGTCTCGGTTTTTCCTTTAATAATTCCTAGTGATCTGCACTTTACAGACCATTTCCCAACACATGGATATTTTCTGACAATACATCAAATGATCCACCTTCTCGCCAGCATATCTGATTTCAGCTTACTAGAACTTTATGGTAATTTAGATGAAGATGGGGACCCCTGTGGATCAGTCTGTGTTTCTTTTCACTCAGAGAACCACAGTTACATATGTAACCTTCCATTTGTTGTCACTTATCCTTTGCAGTTACAGGAATTACTTTGCTTAGTCTACAGTTTTAGGCATCCTCCTGAGTTCAATGTGCTCTTTTAATGTGAATTTCAAGGAATAGCGTATTGTATTCACACACACACACACGCACACACACTAGTGCACAGGCAGGTGCCAGGCTGCTCCTTTGATGCCCCTCCTGCCAAGTGGTCCTGCTGCTTCCTGGCACCTGTCACCGTGGAGACGGCTGATTGCATCATCAGCGCTCGCCAGAGGGGAACGGCACGCTGAAAGAGAGAAACCATCTCTCCATCCTTTCATCTGCTTTCTTCTGTGATGGCCGTCCCCCCTTTTCTTTTGTCCTCCTCAACCCCCTCCGTCCCCTTTACTCCGCCTTTTATCTCCCCATCACCGCCATCCCCTTTCATCAAAAACCCTAAAAGTGAAAGAAGAAAAATCTGACAGATCTACTGTTTCAAATCTAGCTGGGAATGTCACTCATGCCTCAGAGCGCAAGATATTACCACGGCCTTCCCACTGACCTCAATCCAAATCTGAAGAGGCGTATCTGAATACTCCTTTTATGATGGTGTCTTACAGTGGGAGCAGAAGGAAATTCAGTCCCTTTTTTTCTGTCTAATAAGTCCATTGTGATTGTGGTGAATGTGTGCTCTCCTTAAATGGAAAATTCACCCTGTTCCAGAATTGACATGATGTTTCTGCTGTGATCGTTACGGGTCAGTGAGTGCTCATGAACATGAGCATGTCTGCCAGAATCTATAGAGTCAAGGCTCGTTTAGACTGTAATGTTACTGGGTGCTGGAACGGCTCTGGCGAAAATGAGGGTCCAGGGTAATGTTATAACAGCACGAGTGCATTTAACATTTTCTGGTTCATAAGAGCAGAATTGAACTGAAATAAATCACATATGATTGATGTTTTACACAGAATATGTGTTTCTGTTTTTTCTTTTTTTTTGTGTGTAGTTCAGAGAAAAGCCAAATGAGGTGGGCAAGACATCGTCTGGAGACAGATGTGTGTGTGGCAGGTCACCAGGCTGCTGATCCAGAAGTGATCCAGAGCTATGTCAAGAGGGTGAGTTCAAGAGGGCGCAAAGTCATGCCAACAAAGTTAATTTGGTGTCACATTATTCACTTTTCATGGATCTGGTATATTGGATCAATGTATCTTTATGCTACGTTTGATAGCCATGTAGAGATCTGCTGAGAGGGAGAGGAAATCGCAGATTACAGGCATGCGGTCCACAACTCCTTGACGTCAGATGTCTTTATAAACAATCATGTGCCTTTTGTTGGACAATGCCCTTTTTATTTTGTTTCTTAGCAACATTTTGAAAATGCAACACAGCTGCTGGATTTGTTTTTCTCTGCACATCATACAAGGCGGAACAGTCGCTTGAGTACAGTGAGCGATAGGTAATGTCCTGTCCAAATGCCAGAGATTCTGTATTAAATCAGTGCAGACCGTTTTTGTATGAAGATTTCTCTCTCCCTTCCTAATTTCAAGGCACATTTTGGTATTTTCAACATCAATTTCTTCCTCCTGGTGTTTCTCGTTTCCTCCTTCTGGAATCCAGTGCTAAACTGGTGGAGTGCTCCTACAATAAAAGCTGTAAAAATCTATGTAGAATCCACCCCTCGTGCCATCTCTGACTCAGTACTTGTTGCACTGTGTTTTCATGTGCGCTTTTCATATTGCAGCAGCACTGCTGGGTCAGTGAGGCAAACATTACAGGGTTCACAAGGCTACAGGCAACTGCCTATAATTGCCTGTCTGAGCCATATGGTAACCCACCCTCTGGTCCTGACATGGAGACCTTCTCCAATTCAAATGAAGCAAGATTTGATTAGAGGTTTTCCATTTTAAAATACTGCAAATTTACATGATTGGAAGGATTTTAACAATTCATCAAGAGGGAAGCTGAGCAAGAACCAAGACCAGTTGTAAGGCGATAGAGAAAAAGAAACCAGCAAAACATACTGGATTCTAGCTAGTTGCATTTCCTGTAACACAGTACTGTAATGCTCCTGTAAGTGAGAAACAAATGGAGGAGCCTGTAATGAATGGAGGGTTACAGTTGTTGAGGTATACCATAGTGAGAGTTAACCCTAAGGTACCCTGCCAGCAACGGCATCATCACTGACATTTATCAGCTGTAAAACTCACTTTTAGTCTCTGCTCATGAATTCGCCAACAGTCCTACAATGGGAAATGAAAATGTGCTCTATTGAATAGATTTGCATCTGAACACCCAGAGAGCACAAAGGGAAACCTGATTGGATGGAAATGCACATCACTGAGTATAATGTGATAGGCCCCGGCAGCGTGACATGAATAACCAATCAGATCACAAGCTGCCAGAGAGTTCGAGATAAGAAACCGGGAGCAGTACCGGGCACACAGAGTGACAGGATGGGGTCTGTGTGTGTGTGTGTGTGTGTGTGTGTGTGTGTGTGTGTGTGTGTGTGTGTGTGTGTGTGTGTGTGTGTGTGTGTGTGTGTGTGTGTGTGTGTGTGTGTGTGTGTGTGTGTGTGTGTCTGCGTCTGCATGTGGGCGTATGTGTTCAGTTTTGAAATTCTTTACTTCTGTTATTCCAGCACTCACAAGCCCACCCACTCTCAATCTGTCTTCGGACATACATACATCAGATAAAACTCTGTGTGTGTGTGATTGTGTGTGTGTTGGATGTTTATAGACAGACTGTTTATAAGTGTGTGTGTGTGTGTGTGTGTGTGTGTGTAGGGATGAGTGAAGTGTCAAAAGTAGTGGGTAATAGGGGAAGATGTGTCTCATTATTGTTCGATGGTAGTTTGCAATCTGATTTCTCTCCCGTTGAGCCTGTCTAAAACTGTCAAATATCAACTGACAATTAACCACCAGAGCGCCATGGGAGGGAGTGAGACACACACACAAATGCACACTCTGTCACACACATGTACACACACACACGGATGCGTTGAGATAATGAGGTCCTTTTGTCATTTGAATATTTGATCTTTGCAGATGATTAGGTAGGTTGTTATTTTGCAGAATCTCTACTCTGCATACGTCAGCCTTTGTTTGTGTGTAAATGAGGCTTTGTTTGTCTGACTGTCGTAGAAGAGACTGTGTAAATTTATTTCCGGTACTGTGAATGACATCTTTTATATTCACTCAAATTAGATTCTAATAAAGTTTGTGGGTGTGGCAGATGATAACACTGTGGGTATGTTACCCCCACAGATCCAGGATGTAGCGGAGCAAGGGGTGATGTTTGTGGGCTTTCTTCAGCAGCCAGGTGGTGGACCCTGCTTCTTGGGGCACTGGGATCCCGAGGAGCTGTCATCCTTACATTCAAGCCCTTCGCCCATACATCGACACCCCTTCAGTGCCAACACCAGCCCGACGGATCCAACAGAACCACATCAAAATGGTGTAGAATCTGACCATCACCCCTTGGAACCTCAAGAGTTAGATCATGAAAATGTAGAATGTAACACACAGCCTTTGGCGTCCAGAGAACCAGACTTTAGCCCTTTGAAACCCACCCTGAGTTCAGAGTTCATCACACAGGATTCTAATGAAGAAATTCAAATCTCACAGATCAGTTTTAAAGAGTCACTAGAATCAACAAACCAACCTCCAAATCACAGTAAACTTGGTGTAGACACTGTTCAGTGGTGTCCAAGTCAAAACCCAGCAGATTCCCAAGGGAGCCAGCTGTGTCTCAGCCCTTCAGGAAGTACCGGTACGGTCAGGCAGCAGGAGAGTGGTCTACCTGAACACAAGGACTCCACAGAGAAACAATTTCACCTTCCAAACCAGAGAGGAAGACAAGGTTCAAGCTCAGACAGCTGGCTTAGCTCTCCAGAACTTGATGGCAACCATGAAAAAAAATCCAGCTCTGTTTATACAGATGGACAAAGCAGAGTAACAACACACAACAACAACCATATTCGTCTTCACAGTTCAGAGAAAGATAAGAACTCGATGTCACCACCAGCGCAGGCTAGTAAGTAACCAGTATCCTGTTTGTCAGATCACCAGGAAGCTGACCTCTTTCTCCAGTCGCTGATTTTCCTGTTTATTTGTGTCTGTAGGGATGCAGCTCTTTGCCCTGTACAACCACACGGGGGAGCTGAACACTTCTCTGAGGTTCTACTCGCTGAGAGTGCCACTTCAAGTTCAAAAGGAAGCAGGGCTAATCACAGAAGTTGATGCGCACTGGCTCGACCACATGACTCAGCATTTCACCAGCGGCGCGCACCTCATTGATGGGTTTTTCCACCTTGGAGACGATAATGGTGCATTGTAATGGCTGTAGCTTCATATTTATCAAACTTCTGTTCACCAACACTGAGCCTGAAAATTTAAGCTTTCAAGATGTTAAAGATGAAAATTTGTGGGAAAAATTAGAAAAATTCCTCTGGAGGGATCTTGAATGCCTGCGGCAAAATCCATGGCAATCCATCAAGTAGTTCTGGAGGCATTTCACTGAAAAGCACAATTGTCAACAGCATTGTGGTGCTAGAGTGGAAGTTATGGGATCACCAAAGTCAGTAGATTAATCCTCTGGAGACCATGAATGTACAAAATTTCATAGCAAACCATTGGGGTGGACTGACCAACCAACATTGCCATCCCTAGAGTCAGCTTTTACTTGGTGACTTCTTAAATGAAAGGCTCAAATTCTTAGAGGCATTTCCTTGGTTTAGTTACACCAGCGCTTGACAGGAGGAGAAAGCCGCTCAGGCTGTAGATCTCTGCTTCACTGCTGGGTAATGGATGATATGCGTGGAGTTATGTGGTGTAAGTCCACGGCTTACACCGTAAGTCACTGCTCAGTCACCCATGGAATAAGTAGGCTTAAGCCATGGGAAAGAGGGATCAATAGTGAGAGATTGGAGAGTGTCTATATCACATCGGCTTCTGTTTGTCTGACTCCGACTCTAACTTGTCCTGTTCTCTCTCCAGACAATGGGGTTTCATCTGTGGACAGTGTGTTCATCTTCCAGAGCTCTGCAGAGGAGACCACAAACACCTCCTATGATGCTATCGTGGTTGAGCAGTGGACCGTTGTCGATGTGGGTCTTTAAGTTTTTAATACTCTGGAGAAGATGTGCACTTTGAGAAATCCTTTGTGACTGAAGGCTTAAGCTGTTTTCTGTTAAGCATTATGTAAGAGCAGAAGATGAAGGAAAGCAGTGCGTGTGTGTGTGTGTGTGCGTGTGGCTGAGCTTAAATTTGCTTACCTGCATGCTTACTATAATGTGTGTGTGTATGCGTGTTTGACTGTGTACTGTTGGTGTGAGT
Source organism: Toxotes jaculatrix (assembly GCF_017976425.1). Classification (NCBI taxonomy): domain Eukaryota; kingdom Metazoa; phylum Chordata; class Actinopteri; family Toxotidae; genus Toxotes; species Toxotes jaculatrix. The sequence goes on from NC_054406.1 coordinate 13,819,820, forward strand.
GGTTTTTCTGTTTCTTTCTCCTGCTCAGGGTGTGGTGGTCAAGACAGACTACATCCCATTGCTCCAGTCTTTAGCTCCATATGGATGGAGGCTGATGTGTGTGTTGCCCACACCAATTGTCAAGACCAACAGGTACAGGACTAAAACCAAATATGTCACTATTACAACCATAAACTCAAATGTCTTCTAAACCTGTCCTCTGCTTTTTCTTTACATTTGATCACTGTGAATAACATCACCCAAAAACAGCAAAAGATTAATTACTGCTTTGTTGATTTTGGAGTCATTATTCTTTTGTCCTAGCCGTTTGTTCTGTTTTGGGATTAGCACTGACAGTGTAACTTAGATACACAGGACAGATGGTTTGAGATCAGACAAATCACAATCATATGCTCATCTCTACATGAGCCCGCTTTTGAAATCTGTCGGAGCTGTGAACAAAAAAAAAAAACAAAAAACACTTGCGCTGAAATGCTCTTGTCTTGTAACCTGTCACTTTATAAACCACAATGAACAGAAGATGGATATCAATACATGTAGCGATGTGCAGGCTCGTCAGATTATAACATAACAGGTAACAGTAGTAAAAGTGCTGCTCTTTACTTTCCACAGTGACGGGAGTTTGTCGACCAAGCAGATCCTCTTCCTTCAGAGACCCATTTTGCAACGCAAGAGAAAAGACTTCAAGGTTTGTTCCCCTTTTTCTTCCATCTTCGTGGCTAATCTGTCAGTCGTCTCCATTGTGCCTCTAGGATACGTGACTTTATGTCACAGAAGGTGCCGTTATAAAGTCATGTTACTAAATATGGGATGTACAGCAAAATATAAACCCACTCAGGAAAAGTCTAATAATAGGCGAATAGTCGGCCTCAAACTGTACAGGAAAGAGGCGTCAATGAGAGAGGCTTTGTTGTGGTTTGTCAGGTGTCTGGAGAGATAGAAGGGAAAAAAAGACACAGCACAAAGCGCTAAACTGTCTTAGACACATCTATTTGATTTCAGATACCGAACCTCAGGGGTCGCAGCAAGGCAAAGAAAAACTCCACAGGAGAAGAGGATAGAGAGAACAGGTCCTCCGTGATGGAGGCAGAGATGGACATGTTGAGAAGAGACACAAAAGAGGAAGAGGAAGAGGCAGAGGTGAGGAAGAGCAGGGATAGCGGAAGGCGCGAAAGGGCGAGCCCTCAGGAAGGTACAGAGGAGAGCGAAGAGGATGCGCAACATCAGAAGGGCTCCTTGTTCCTATCAGGGAGCAGGGTTTCTGTTGAAGAGTGGGAGGAGGAAACTGACATTGACAAGATCCCTGTGTCCAAGCAGGAGAAGTCAGTGAGATGGACAGATGTGTGTCAGAGAGATTCAGGAGGGGTCAAGGAGGAGGTGAAGACAGAAGAGCGGATCAAACAGCAGCTGTTTTCCGGCGTCTGTTGACACATTGGGCACAAAACAGGGAAAGGGAAGCTGAAACCTAGTTAGTTTATCCAAAAAAAAAAAAAGGCTTTCAAATGGGTGTTTTGTTGATCTGGATTTTTAGTTCCCCTGTGGACGTTCCAGATGTAGTCATATATACTGTATTTATATCACGTACTGTTGCTAACGCTTCAATCTGCTCTGCTTAGGACGCAAGTCTTTGGGGTTCTATAAATGGGAAAGTGTTGTGCAGTTTTTCTGCTTTGGGTCACTGTTGTTATTTGATGTGTCTTTATATGAAAAACAATGAGACTGTACAGGACTATACAGTACTAACTAGAACAAGTCTCCAGTCTAAGCCTTAAGTATTATTTTCTTGCCCATTGTTGTATTTTACTACTTTCTTGTAATAGGAATGTTAATAAGGGAGTATTGATTTCACTGGGTTCATTGTATTTTTATATGTAAAGTATATAAGATAGAAAAAAAGGTAACACAAACTATGTAGTAACCTTTGTTGTCATTTTTAGCTTATTACAGACATCAGTATCACCTTATATGTCGACCAATAAACAACAAGAAATTGTGGTTCAGATATGCCGAAAGTTTTTTTTGAGGAAATTTATAATCTGGTTGTCATGACATGACTTGTCCACCAGAGTGAGTTTATTTTTTAAAATGGTTTACTCAGTGCATATCTTAGTCCCAATTTTTCCAATAATGATATAATTAGTAGTCTATACTGCATTGAGGTGGCGTGTGGTACATTTTACTGGGTCTAAATTTTAAAGGGTCAGTTCATGTAAATTATCAAACAATATTTTGTCATCAGCTCGCGTAGAAACTAGCTATGTGGATAGCTTTGGTCCTTTTTGACCAGGCTTTGAGATATCTGTCTGAGATTTTTGCCCCTACCTCAATACAGGGGAGGTGAACTTAATCTTTGACACTTTGCTGTTAATGTTTGGATGCAATTTTTTATCCTGGGAGCATCACAAATTATTTCTATTTACCCCCATTGTATTGGGGTGGTCTCAAAGCCTGGCTAAATCAAACCAGATTTGTCTTGTTTGGCAAGATGCTACAACAGACAAGTGAGAAAATGCTTTTTTTTGTAATTTGAGTGAACTGACCCTTTAAGGGTTTCCTCTTCAGAGAACGTGTACATTAGAAATCAGCTATTTATTGCTTCCTGGACCACCTGTGTTGTGTGTAAGTAGTGTGACATGTACGTCTTTATATAGAAGCGGAGGTCAATAAAGTGTTAAAAAACAGATTGACTCAATTTCCTTTATTTCCTTTAAATCTCACGTTGCCAGCATAAACATTGTCCTCATATGAGGAAGAAATGCAGAAACAACTCGAAAATGAGTCTCAACGGCGCAACCCCCACTGAGAGACGACGACAAGGAGCTCGCAGCCATCTCCGAGGGATGTTCAGTGATCCAAGCCAATCAGAGACCACCTGGAGGTTCCATTACAGCACACAATGGGATACTCACGGCACCCTGGGATGAGAAACCGTTCATGGGTATGTGGATGTGTATGAGACAGTATGAGTGTAATAGTGTGAGTACTGGTCAATATGTGGGAGAAGTTTCTGACTCTAAAAATACACTGGGTGGTGTGAAGTGTGCATGTGAGTAAAATGTAGAAACAATCACTGCATTGTAACTCAGTCAAACAACTCTAAAATCTTCTGTTCTGCAAATAAATAGCTCTGAGGTATTTACACACATGGTCTTATGCTTCTGAGAACGCACTTTATCAAGTTAGTATTAAAAGTTTTTCGATAGAAGAAAATAAGTCACTCAAACACTTATGCACAGTGTAAAATAACAGTACAGTTTGATATTGTTTGCACTGATCCTCTATGTTACAGAAACTTTAAAGCAACAGTTTGACATTATTTGCTGTCTTACTGAGAATTACATGGCAAGAGAAATATCATGAGGCGCAGCTAACAGTGGGTTAGCTTAGCATATAGACTGGAAACAGGGACAAATTGCTAGTTTGGCTAACACATTATATATAATTTATGGCATCCACACGTTCGGGGGGTGTTTATGTGCCGGACTACTCTTTGTCCAGGTGCAGTGACTTCCAGGAAAGCTTTAGTGGATATCTTTGCAAAGAGCCACACAAGCTGTTTCCCCCTGTTTAAAGTCTTTATGATAAACTTATATTTGTGTGATGTCAATCTTCTCATCTCTTCTCAACAAGACAGCAAAAAGCGCATTTCAAACTGTTCCTTTAGCACATGCTTGCATAGGTTACTTAGGTGAAAATTCAGGGAAAAACTCTAAACATCACCTACTAATTTGTTAAAGCAGAACCTCAGTAAAGCGAGTATAAGCTGGAAATGAGACAGAATATGACGGTATGCATCATGTGCGTCAAAGTGTGCGTTATTCACCAACGCAGTCTTCCTGTTAAGATTATTTGAAATAAAACTACTCTCTGTTGTCTTTATGAGTCAGCTGCTAGCTGAAGAGTGGGCGGTCCCAGTGGTCCATAACAGATCAAGCACAGGTTGCAGCGGCAGGGATCAGAGGATGAATTTCCTCAACTGCTCGAGCGCTCACATTAATGTCCGCATCACTGGAATATTTCAGCTGATTTCCTCTCTCGCCACAGCTACAGCTACAGCCCACGCATCGTCCCCATGAACACTAAAAAAGGAATCAAGAGTCAGGAGGACAACCCTGAAGATTTCGGCGAACTGTCTGAGGTTCTACCACCACTTCTCAAAGAGGATCCTGTCTTTGGGGAGGCCGAGGTCCGTGAGGGTTTTTGAAATTGCTTCGATCATGGGCGGGGGCCCACACAGGTAACACAAAGTCCTCTGTGGGTCCACATGAGCCCGCAACTCCTCCTCTGTGATTCTCCCACCTGGGGAGACACAAGGGAAGTCAATCAATTAATCAAGACTCGGTGCTGCGGCACCTATTCCCTCTGAATCTCCCACGTGGAGCTTTCATAGCGCCTGTTCTACATGATGACACAGATAAATCAACAAAGACAGACTGTGCTACAGTGTGACAGTCACTCAATCATCCCGGCTAAACAAAGAAAAGTGAATGTGTGTAGGAGTGTGTGTGTGTGCGTGTGCTTGTGCGTGTGTGTATGGGCATTACTTACGGTTGATAAATGGCTGGAGGTGTGGGTCGACATCTGTGCTTTGTTGCGTGACGTGGAAGTCACAGGAGAACTTGTCAGGGAACTCCCGACAAGCCTCGACGATGGAGTTCTGGGAACACAGAAGGTCGGAAGTAATGTGTGTTTGTCATATCCTTACACGCTGAAACACACCCTCCCTTATATTACAGACATACTGTACATGTAAACACTGTTGAAGACCTAACTCAGTTCTTCAGAGTTTAAGTCCTCCCAAAACATTATGCAAGAACACACCTTGAAGAGCAGCTCCTGGGTGTTCTTGGCGCTGTAGCACAAGTGAGTGGAGCCTATGTTGTAGTCCCGACCGCCCGAGGTCTGGTTGCGATGCAAGAGATCTGTGGCGTGCAACAGAATGGAGTACAGAGGGTTGATCCCCACACCGCCAGCCACCAGCAGCAGATCCATGGAGGGGTCGGAAGGCGATGGGTCGAAGAAGAAGTCCCCGCCGACACGCATGGCCACCTGGGAGCCCACTGTACACTGAGAGGAAGGAAAGAAGAGGAATCGGACATAGAAAGAAGTGATGGCGACGGATGGCGTTAGGATGGACACTGGGAAATATTTCTGAGTGCTCAGCAGCCGAAATTCACTTTTTCTGAGACATGAAAAATAAATTCCATGTCAAGTACAGTATTATTTAAATTACATTTAGGAGAAGCCTCAGGAAACAGTATAAAGACACTTTTACATCAGCGCGCATAAACACAACAAACCTGGCAAGGTGAAAGCCACTTCACAACCTGCATAGTGAAGGCCTTTTGAAGTCAACAGGAGCAGTAAACATGCCCTCATCTGCTTTGGTACACTTGTGAGCACACACGCACGCAGCAACGCTCACGCTCTTTATCAGCTATCACGGGCCCAACTCATCTCCCGCCTCACCGAGAGGAGTCTGAGTGCAATATCAAACAAAAGGATCATCAAACGATCCCAGGGCTGAGAGCTGTAAGTCTCAGAACACTCAAACACATCGCACCGCTTTGTGTTACTTATTTACACACGGCGTAGCAGCTCAAAGCTGTTTATTAGGGCCCGTCATCAAACAATGAAGCTGCAAACAAACATGCGGAGTACAGAGAGGGAAAACGCGAGCTGGAAGGAGACATTGTTCATATTCATACGACAACTCGCACACAGTGGATTAGGGGAAAAAAAAAAAACTTGAATTACACATTCTTGGTAGATACAACAGCCGTTTCACAGCTAATACATGTTTTGCATGCAGAATATTTTTTTACTTTAATATATCCTGTGTTGCCCTTCTGAGCACAACTGTATTTTTCAGACTGCTCCGCTCTACACAGCTGCACGGACAAACACCAGCTTCGATTACAAATTTAACATCAGACCTACCACACGAAACAGTTTGAAATTCTAACCCCTGACAGCAATTACACGATCGAAACACATCAGGGGTCATATGGGTGAAAAAAGAGAAAACAGACAAAACAACCTAAAAGCAAATTAGGAATCGTTTCAATGGTTGAATGAACTGAAATGTTCAATTAGAGCGAATCACAACTTTTTAATTTAGCCTTTTAGTACAGTTAGTGCTTCAGCTGGGTCGAACACAAAGAAATGAGATGAAACAAATTTTGAAAATGTCATCTGACTTGCCATTTTTCCTCTGACACTTCACAGAATTCACAGAATAACCAGTGGTGTGATCATGTGGCAGCGTTCATATCTGTAAGTATCTAACACCTCCCCTTCTCACCACCCTGATGCTTTTGCTCCACTCCTTTGCTTTCTGCATCTCTTTTCTTGCAGTCATACCTCTGTTTCACCACCTCTCCCGTGCAGCGACTGCACTTTTCCAAACCATTAAACAGCCTTGTGGACGACCAAAATTTACTTTTTGATAATATTCGTATTCCTAGGCAGCGATATTTCCAGGCAACGCTCAATAATTTTCCTGACCACTGACAGTAACATGACAGTAACATGACAGTAACATGACAGTAACTGACAGTAAATGATGGCCACATATCGCACAGAGAATGACTAACCCACTCACCATAGTGTGGACCCAGTGTGCTGGGGGGTGTTTGGAATATTTTACGGCCAGTTCAATGACCCCCTCCCGCTGCAGTAAACCTGGGCTGGAGCACATGGAGAAACCTCCCACCTTCTCCACACCGGGGATGAAGAAATCCACCCTGCACACATACAACCACAAAACGTGACAGTCAGATGACGATCAATCTGGGCTGAAGCTCGTAAAGTTTCCTACTGTTCTTTCACTGTATCATGAAAACACTAAGTCTGGCTGTGGATGTGCTGTTTTCAAACATTACTGTATTGAATTGTACTGTATTGAAAGGCACACACATAACTACAACCCTCTTATTTAAACCATAACCACCATGTTATTTGGGCTGGAAATATGGCTGCCTTTTCAGATTTCGAAAACAATGGTTAATTCAAGTGGGAAAAAAATAAACGTGCTAAGGGTCAAAGTGTGACTGAAGGTAGAGCGGTGACCTCTGACCTCAGTGAAGGGGGGGCAGCAGTTCCAGAAAGCAAGGAGAACAAAACCAAACCAGATGGAAAGTTGCCTGCTAGTAAGTTTCTGGAAAGTGTAACGTCCCAGTCTTACACCCAATGTGGTCGCATCTGTCCATCAACAAGCAGAGCAGAGTTTAAAAAAAAAACCCACAGAAGGGAAAACAGCAATGCTAAACAGTTGGGCTAATGTTCCACCAACACAATGACCCACTGTTACACTAGAGAGAGACACTGAGTCCGCAACCCTCAAAGGCATCATAAATATGGATCTGCTATGAAGATGCACACATATGTTCCACCCACCTCCTCCTTCTTCTCCTCCTCTCCCACCTGGAGACCAACGACTAAACGGTTCTTTTTCCTCAGAAACACTGAAACTCAAAGATTTCCATCTATTTACATTCATTATCAGTCGCCACAGGGCAACAGGCTGCTGGTTTTATATCTCGCCACCGCCCACCTACAGTATGGGCTCCTGCACATATTCTGCATGTGCTCGGTCCACTAATTAACACTGGCAACGCAGACTGAGAAGACACCGATTTGGAAAAAAAAGGCTCTGCCTTCATCGACTAAGTACTTAACTTGTTATTATGATTATAAGAGATTCACAAAAAGTTTTTTTGAAAGCATACCCTCTGTACCATACCGTCCAACTTAGCTCTGTTACACAAAAAATGCTTGTAATTATGTCACTTTCATTAACTAGGGAGCATTAAGTTATTCAAAGTCTTGTCTTTAATTGTTGTTAGTATACTTATCTGACAACTGCCACAGATACAAAAGGATTTTGTGAAAGGAAAATAAACAAAACTGACTAATTAAGATAAAACATTACCCAGTGTCAGGCATCAGTCAAAAACAAGTCACAGCGGTTCAAGCGCCTTTCAAGTCAAAGCTACAAATGTGCATGCAACCTGGGTGCATACAGCAGTTCCCAACACGAATCTATGAAGTAACCTGATCTAATGAAGTCCATAACAACTATTTGGTTTGCGGCCTCATTTAACAGGAAGCTTTGAATCTTCCTTTAGTTGATGCGAATCCTTCCTTGACAACAACCGTCTTCATCTTATCAACAAGGATCTTACACTGATCTATGCGCTGGCTGTGACGTACAAATGTAAACTATTTCCTGTAAAAGTTTTGTGTAAGAAGAGAAAACCTCCAGGCCAATGGCAGAACAAATCAAACACAACACTACCACCTTGTGGTTACTATGAGCACTACAGACACTATGAAAGGACTCAGAGGGATGTTTCACAAAGAGAGATCATTTAAAGTATTACTACGGTAACTTTAACTTTAAGCCAAAGTGGTGAGAGACAAGTTTGGCAGAGTTCTGTTGGCAGAATGAAAGGAACAGGAAACCCTTCTGTTATTCAGGCTCAGGAGTGTTCATAGATTTTTTATAAGGCATTACCCTGACTGCTAGCCTTGTGGTCTCAATAGCCTAAATGTATATTATGTTCTTCTATTCACTCATCCCAAGAAAAGAAGACACAAATTAGTTTAATAAAACACATCTCTTGGTCTCACTAGAGCAATTCCTCAGCTGTCACCACACAATGTCCTTAACCTTAACCTGCCAGAAACTGTTTCATATGTTGTGAAAACTTTATGTGAGCGTCTACTCACCACTGTCCTGCTTTGAAGCTGAAGTCTGCATGGACGGCTATCCTCAAACGTTTTACTGTCTCTGACTCAGTCAGGATTCCACAAACTTGAGCTGGATACAGGGCCTGTTTGGAGTTTAGGAATATGTTCATTGACTAAGGATGAGGTGTCAGCATTTTATGGAGTTACAAAGTGGCACAGCTACCAGATACAGTCAAATTCAACATATTTATTACAAACATCAACTTACATTTTGTCTGGAGTTGTTCGCTGTCCTCTCTAGATGGTCCAGTTGCCTTTTGGAGGACATATTTCTTCTAATAAAAAGGACATATCCTCTTAGAGAGTTAGTTAAGAGAAACACTATTCTGGCTCAATATGGCTCAAAGTTTTGAAGGAAGCAAGTGGACTTTGCTCTCACCGTCAGGAAGCTTGAACCAACTTAAAGGGCCAGTTCACCCAAATTACCAAACAATATATTTTCTCACTAACCCCTTGTCTTATTCAGCCTTGTGGATAGTTTTGGTTTTCTCATTTTAAATTATGGGCCTTTGGCCTCTGACACTGCTGCTGCTTTTGTGGCGGTGCTTAAAGAAAGTGGCTGAAATTTTAAAATCTTCTCTTGTCAGTCTTTACTCTCGTCTTAGGAGCGAGCAGCCGGGGTGGTAGATCACTACAAACACGACCGGTACAATGCAGATGAAACTCACCTTGTGACGGAACTGGGGCCCAGGAACCGGCAGCAGAGCAGACCGGCGGCGGGACACGGCAGGCTGAAGCTTCGGGCAGCGGAGGACAGGAAACACGGGACACTCATCGCGACCTGAGTTGGCATCAGAGAAGAGCAGGGAACATCTGGCGTTAGATGTCAAAGCCGACACCTGGCCTTTACGCTTAGCATCACATATGAAAATACTGACCGTGAATATATTCATGTCTTTCTTTCAAGCTCCCTTCCCGTTGATTAAACCTGTGTCCTAGATTCAACAGCTGAGCCCCTGAACAATGTGCTTTATTTAAAACGTGACCCCTCTGGGTGGGAGGGCACCGCACACCAAACTCCGCTCACGGAATAATCTAGTATACCCTTACATTCATGTCAACTAAATACCACCTGACTACACCTGAAAACGTGCCTCAAGACCACAGCATAAGTGATAATGCTCGATGCCACCAACCGTGGTGTCATTTGACAGGCGAGAATGAAGGTAACACGGGGCAGACCGATCCTAAATCTTCACACACTGATTAAAAACTGGTTTGGTGTATAATTGTAATTATTTTAAACAGAGTTCGGCGTCAGCTCCTCCGTCATGCGGGTGATGGTTAGCCCACTAGCTAAAGCTGTTATTACAAGTCAATACCGGTGTTTCCTATGTAACAGACACATTTCACTACTGTAAACAACGAGCTGTTGAATTACTTTTCTTACCAAGATAAGATGAAACTCTGTTTTTGTTAAATGTGGATCATAATTTTCTCCAATATCTTTAGCATAACCTTGGTCATGTTATGATTACATGACACTAACCATGTTTCTTCTTCTCTGAGCGTGTTCTGCAGCTGCCGTCTTCTTCTACAGAGTTCAGTTTGTTGCAGTAGCGCCCTCTTCTTGTTGATTGGCGTAAAGTTTTCGCTCTTGAAAGGCTTTTAGGTTGTGATACTAAAGTGCTATTGATGCACTTTAGTGAAATACTTCAAGCTGCCCCTTCAATAACGCAATTTTGCTGTATTATGTCTTTCTTCAGGAAGTGGCACGTAATTTTGTTTTATGAATGTACAGTAGCTTGCTTGTGAGTTTTGCTATTAGATAAAGATCTTTCAGAGACATATATACCGTAATCCAATCTATAATCTTTGTGGTGAGTTCAAACTTTTATCTGAAGACAGAAGGTGATGTGATACAAGTGAGTCCGTCTGTGTCTGTCTGCACTAGACCTTTAATGTTAGCTTAGTCTTTCTGGGTCCTACCATGTAGAACAACTGTTTAGTCAGACAGAAGATGTAAGGGAGCAAATAGACCAAGAGAGGGAGAGCTCACACTGAGTAAACACAGAATGGCAGAGAGGCCAGTCAAACCAGATACACATGGAGCAGTCAAGTAACCCTTCATGTAATTATTATTAAGAAAGAGGATCAACCTGTCAGTGAAGCAGCTCTGACTAGGAAAGGATGTGAAAATTGAACAGAATGTGACGGCGATTTAGAATCAGGACTGACTGAGACAGAACTTGGCACCAAAGGTCGCCAATCTTGTCGTTTCACACGAGTTCACTCTGAGTACAAACCACGTCATGACTCCTCAGCTGCTGCTTTGAGCGCACAGTCACCGTTAGGACTGCAGAGTTTGCAGATTGCTTTGTCATCATGAACCCCAGTACATCATCACAGTGGAGACCAGGGGCTTCTTCACCACTGAAGTGAAAAATCTTCAGTCTGTAATTCAAAGACTCTGTTGTCTCCAAAAATGAGAGGACAGGCAGAGGTGTTTTCAAATTTTACTCCTGCTCAACTTCTGTTGTGAGGACACTAGCACCACCTCTGTTGAATTACGTCAGTCACTTTAAAGGGGGTGAATATTTATGCTATCACTTATTTTATATTATATACTTTTAATTAATTGACATTACTTTGTATAAAACTGTTTTCATTTTAACATTACAGTCTTTTTTTTTTTGGTAAATTCTTGTAAAAAAAAAAGTCCAAATTATATTGACCATGATTCGATTTATAAAAGCAATAAAAGGTGAAAACATCCAAGGGGGTAAATACTTTTAATAGCCACTGTACTTATACGCTGAAAAAGGAGGCAAAGAAATATGAGAAAAACATGAAACGTCTTGAAGACACAAAGCAAGAAGTGAAACTGAGCCGGGATCTGTGCCAGCATCACACGGGCTAAGGCTCTGCCTAACACCTGGCTGTCAGGAGAGGGACTGATGAGGGATGGCAAGATTGGCTTATTGGCCTGCAGCCTCACAGCCACAGAGATCATTAACCACCTCAAACCCACTGTGAGCTTTGCAGCCAACACCAAGCCTGGAGATGAAACTCCATTTTTCTTTAGTTCATTTCTTGTGTTACAGACTCTTATAGCCTGAAATATTAAAAAAAAACACACAGATGAGCTAGAAATTAATTTGGCTTCATCTGATGGTCAAATAATAGAATGTGCTGTTTTGTTGTACGGAGCCGCCTGAAGCCAGAGCTCTCCTGACAGCAGCTCTGCTGCTTTCTCAGGATGCTAATTTGGTTATGTTAGATCTTGTGGTGAGACCCTCCTGATGTAGCCTATCAGCAGGGTGTTTTTAATCAAGGTGAATTATGCTGCTTGATTAAATCATTGTTACAATTTGCATTATATTTTTCCATGTCAAAAACTTTTTCACTGCTTCAGTTTGGAAGGTCTTTTGGAACTTAACACTTGCTGGAACTCTGTAACCCTGTGAACTTAAGTGAGTAAATGGCAGAATTAGAGGTTAATCAAATGATGTATCAAACGTACAGTCACACACTGAGGTGGAAATATTCAGTGATGTAGGGGTATTTTGACAGTTTGAAGTTGCTTACGTGCACAGGACCAACAGCATGGTGGAAAAAGAAAGCACCAGATTCCACTCTGGTTTAAACTTGTATGGGACAGAGTCAACTTTGCAGCGTGACAGCTGGTATCATGCACTGAAGCATTATGTTGGGCCTTAATGAGAAGTAATGTGTGCTGACATGTATGTATTATGCAGATTTAAGATTAAGCATTTAGTAATGTGTGGTATGTAATCAATCAAACAATACAGTATCAAAATCTGTGTGTGTTTTAAACCTGTGTGTTCTTCCGTTTATCTGTTAAAAACACTTCAGAGAATCACACAAGAAATACAGAGAAAATAACCAGAAAGCGTTAGATTCCTTTCTGCATTCCTGAGGGTTTCATCTTTAGCGTCTGCAGCGCTAAATACAGCTGAAGCTCAGGTGAGTTTCAACTGTTTTACTCTCAGTTTACCCACAGAGGAAAACCTGCCAAACAACGCAATATTCAAATCAAATCCACGGTGCAATACATCAGAACACATTCCAGTCACAACACAAGCCGGCCTGCTCCACCCAAATGCTGTGGACAAGACAACTATTTATTTATATGGTTAGGACAATTCTGTCACAGTTTCAGACCCATATAACCCTCAGTCATAAACTTGAACATACACATTTGTTAATCTGTGAGATGACCAGCGTTTTGAAGGTCCCTCAAGGGTTCGTGTTGTCTGAGAAGCTCAGCAAACTACTTGTGTGTTTGTGAATCATTACTATCCTTAGTTACACTAGCCACTCACTTTGAGAGTTTTTTTTTTTTTTGTAAGCTGACTCCACCAGTCCAACTGGCTGCCTTCCTGCTCTCTTTCCCAGGGTTAGCACACCTTGGTTCAACCTGTTGTTCAATACCACACAATGACAAAAAGAGATTTTCAGGTTTATCACTTCACAATGCCTTACTGGACTCATACGCACATGGCACATGCATCAGGCAAACACATTTCCGTCATCTCATACAAAAAGACATGCGTAGACGGGATGATGTATTTTGAACTGTGTGCATCTGTGTCAACATAAATATTTGTACATGGCTGAACGAGTCACTTTTGTGTGTTTAGTGTGTCCGTAAGTGCATATGTTCCTCAATCCATGACCTTGCATAAAATAGCTATATCATGATCGGGCCTTTTTGGAGATTTTAAAATAATTATGGACATAAACTACATACTGCTACTCACAATAAACTGTACATTTACAGTTTTACTTCATGTATAAAGAATATATACATGATATAAAAAATCTTTAAGTGATTAAAATAATTAAAATACACTGTACTTTTACTGTGAAATTACATTTGACAGTCCAAATTTTTTTTTTTTTTCTGACTACAGCAGTTTAAAGCAGGTAGTTTGTATTTTAAGTCAACAATTCAGTGTTTGAAATTAGGAAACCTCTGCATCCTTGGTCATGATTGGTGCTCCCTCATGGCTGCGTGTGGTTGTCGGGGATAAAAAAAAGTGTTGATTCACATAGTTTGTAATGGCAGAAAGTCAAGCGCTTCCCAGACAGAAACAGATACAGGTGGAGGGAATACCTTGTGTCATCTCAGTCACTGTTTCAACATCTCTCGACAATGTCATTTAGTTTTCTACGCACATTCTCTACATATCTCCCTGTCTCAGTGGGCAAAGACTCAGATTTCACCCTGAGGAAATCCCTCAGTTCAACGAAAGATATGTTCTCGGGGTGGAGAGACTGCTGTTTATAGTGCAGGTCTCTATCGATTAAAAAAAAAAAAAAAAAATCTCTGCATGGATGTTTTCTTTATCTGGCGTGGCTGAAGTTAATGATCAACTTACAGTGAGACTACCTGAGGTATTATGGAGAGGAAAGCACATTTGGAGATATGGGGCAAAGAATTGGAATGGCAAAGCAAAACTGAGAGGTGATATGGCAAGATAACATCCTGTGATTATGATGTTGTTTATACCACAAGACGCTGTATCTGTGCTGGCTGTGGGTGAGTAGGGAAGCAGGCAGATATGATTAGCTGATTATTTCGACTCTTCTGATAGTTAATTTGTCAGCTAAAAAAAAAAAAATAGCATGAATGGCTAAGTGCAAGGATTTTCTTTTTCTTTAATCATCTTACCTCAGGGCTTCACACTCTTGGCTGGACAAAACAAGTAATCTAAAGCAGTCTGGGTAATTGTGACATTTTTCACAATTTTCCGACATTTTCAGAACTAAACTATAAATTTGAAAAATAAATGAGATCAATCAATAATGACAATAATTGTCAGCTGTGGCCCCCAGCATGTTCATTTGAATTATAATCTGCAATCTATCTACCTATCTGTCTATGTTTCCATTGCAGACCTGTACGCACAGGTAGAAGTAAATACAACTGAGGACAGATTTCTGTGTAGTGGAGCGAGGAAATGACTGCAGAGTTTCGACTGGGATGGGATATGGCAATAGAGGGTGTCCCCCAGGTATTCAGGCCACCCCCTGCTGAAGGAGAGAGGGACAGAGAGAGAGAGAGAGGGAGAGAGAGGGAAAAATGTCAAACATTCGTGTTGCCACAACAGCAACTTTCACTCTAAACTTCTGAGGAGAGAAACAAAAGGCATTCCCTGTTTCCTCCCCTCCTCTCTCTCTCTGTTTCTGTATCTGTTGTGCTGCACAGTCATAGACTGGGTCTTCCCTCTTGGCACTGACACCACACAGAAACCATTTGGCCAGGAATTACAAAGACATTCCAAGAGAAACTGATTTTCTTAGCATAACATCATGTCTCCAAGAAGTAATTTCCACAACTACAAGAATCCAGACACTTCGAAACTTGGCTTTTACACAAAAGAAAGTTTGAGAATGAAACAATTCTGCGCTAATGTGAGTAATAAACGATCTCGGCTGTAAATTAAGATGGGATCTGAATTTCAGAGAATATGGATTGGTGCTTGCTAAAACCTTTGCTGTACTTCTTCAGAAATATAATGCAGACATGCACTGCATGAGATTGATGTTTTAAAGATGTACCTTGAGATTCTTCATAGTTTTGAAGAAGTTTGCATTACTGAGATTTTGCAGATTTATAAAAATTTACATGTGTCTCACATGGTGCTATCGTCATAAAGTCTTGTGCAAATCTTAATGTGAACAATAAAGCTTACCAGTGTATTGTATCATAGTGTATTGTATTTTACTATTATATGTTTGCATCACAAGACGTTTTATATTATGATGTAAACAACTGCTCATTCAACAATTGATACATTTACTGATTCACTCACTTTCTGAAAAGGTTTATGATTAAACTGCTAATTACTTATGTTTTGGTCGCTAACAGTGGGTCATGCTGCCATTTCGTAAAACAAACAAACAAACAAACAAAAACCTTTTGGCTTGCGCACTCTGCACTACATAAAGACTCTTGTCTCTTGTGTCTTTTTAGCTCTTTATTTAATCATGGAAACGCAGTTGCAGAGATGCAAGGCCAACTTTATACAAACTTCCTAAAATGGGTGGAAAAAATATTCAGATGCTTTACATAATTAAAAGTAATCATACAATGTTGTTAGAATACTATAATATAATTACAATTTTTAAAGTGCATTATCAACATTATGCATTATCAATGTGGCATAACAAAAGTTACAGCTTATAACTAATCTATTAGTAAATCATTTTTAACAGTTAATTTATAAGACAATGATGAGGGATGATATAAACCCTGCCATATTTTTTTCTAAATGTGCCATTATGACTACAACCTTTCAAAAATGTCACCTGTAAGTCTATATATTGGATATATGTAACTCCACATATACTGGGTTGCTGACTACTCAGGAACTGACTCTTGAGCAGGACTTGAAAGTACAATATACGAGGACATGCAGAAGCATCCGGAAGCAACATATGTGACAAGTACCCCAACAGGTGAAATTGGCGCCAGGCCAAACTGCTTCCCCTCACTTAATGTGAACTTACAACAGCAACAATTGCACGTCTGGTGCAGTCATGTCATCTCAGGAGACTCCTGACTCCTCTTCCTGTCGCATGCCCTCCCCAGATAATAAGCAATTTCGACAAAAGGTCTCATTTTAAACCATGTAGCCTAACTACGTGCTGCTCAGTGGGCTACAACCTGTTTTTGATCGGTGGATATTAATACCATCAGCATCGCTGAATAAACATCTCACTACTCGGTTCCACTCCTTTACCTGACAAGTCATTGTGGCCTAAACTGCTGGGCGTCCAAAAACTGGAGGATAATTTGGCTCCCTGGCTTGGGTTGGGTTCAGCTGATACAAAGGGCTCTTTTTTTTTTTAATCTCTTACAGAAGAGGTGCACGCTCCCATGGGGTTTGTTGCCACGCAACCGCAAGCCCCGCCTGCCACAGCAGTGGCTTCACCTGAGCGGTGCTCACGTGACGGACTCTGAGAGTTCATCCAATCAGGACTCAGTACAGGTGCTTCGAGGTGAGAGTTTCGGAGGCGGAAACCTGCTGGTTCAGTAGACGAAAGCCGCTCCTTATAAATGTGTTAATTCATTTGTAATTTTCTGCAGAACTGCCGAAGAAGAGAGGAGATATTTGAGTTGAAGAAGAGAGGTAACATTTACAGTTCGTAGAGGTGGGAGATGTGAGGAGTCAGGACACCTGGCTTGCGTGTGAAATGGATACTGGTGCGACCCTTTGAGGGACTGCTGTCACAGAGCGCTCCGCCGACTGACTAAGAAGAAGAAGACACCGAGCTGTCCTGCGAATTTAAATCCCAGCACGTTAAAAAGTGTGACATTCACCTTTTGCTTCAGGTCACTTCAAGTGTCCACAGCACCTGTTGGAGCTCAGGTAGGGGATTATGACAGCGTTTTTTGAGCGTTGTTCACCTGTGAATCACGGCTTGGGTTTGTTCTTCTGTTCTCACGACTCATTAAACCAGTTTTACAGAAAAGGTAAACATGGTTACACTGGTTATTCTTAGGATGTGTCACCAGTGTAAAATGGTTATGAGGAAGGTGGAATTAAATCAAGATATTTTACAACCAAAACATATTACAATTTAGACAGAGTAAACCATCATTCAAAGACATGGGGATGAGAGAACAGGTAAATCATTTTAGAGCATGTACACAGGTGATGTCCAGGAAACCAGGAAAAGCAATGACCTTATAGAAGACATGTCATCACTCACACTAATATTGGCTTAGAGGACAATATCTGAATATTTGCAGCTGAATGCTTTTGGCTTTATTTTTGTTCCAGTTTCCTCCCTCCAGTCAAACATGACAGAGAGGACCCCATGGTGGAAGGCTTTCCTTCCAAAGAGGAAGAGCGGTGGCTCCAAGGATGCAGGTTCGCCTCATGTCTTTGACCCAGACTTTGACCCCTTTGCACAACGTCCAGAGAAGAAAAAAGATCCTGCCGCGGCTGCCTCCAAGACCACTGGTGACCAGTCCCTGTCTCAGCAGGACTCCAGCAACAACTCCAGCCTCCTTAGTGACGACACCTACGACGACTCCCGGCTGGAGTCGGTCTTCAACGAGCAGACGTGTCGCAGGAACATGAAGGTGTCACGCTCGGGTCGATTTAAAGAGAAGAGGAGGGTGCGCTCGAGCCTTCCTATACAGGAGAAAGAGACAGAAAATGTGGCATCAGGGAAAGAGGACATACGGTGACGTGGGGATAAAATGTGGGAGATCAAAGACTGCATTGAGAAGATGCTTTGACGAGAAGGAGAGAGATCTGAGTACATGAAGAGGCTTCGGACTCTTGAGGCATTTCAGGAGGTCTGCTGTATGTTGGTGATGATGGAGATGACAAGGAAGATTCAACTTTTAGCCCAGTACTGCAGGATTAATGTGATGTGGTACAATAAATATTGAAAATTTGATGATGGACTAGTGCCAGAGGGCCACAGAAACAGAGACAAACAGGGACTTTATTTGTTTATGATGGTTATTGAACCATTTTGCCAACAATATCCCATAATCAAAGCCCCAGATGAGGAGATACAGTAGTAATGCAGTGAGCACTTAAAAGCCCCATGTAGCTACAGTCCCACAGTGTCCCTGTTTTAGTCATCACTGGGCAACTCATAAAACAACCTGTAAGAAAGCACAGTCACTGAATGTCATTTTCTATCCATACTCAAGATAAAAGTGTGATATACTTCAAGAAAATATTGTTTATAAGATGTTTACATTATTTCTATAATACAAATAATATATGTTGGATAATGAAGGATAAGTATAATGCTCCTTTTACAATGCTTTTACAAAAAAAAAAAATCTTGATTCTAAAGGGTTAGGAAGGATGTTTATGAAGGTGTAAATGATTCCATTATTATGTGTGAAAAACAATCAGCTAGTGGAAGAAATGCTTGTGAGCAGCTTTTAGTCTGACACACAACACTTGCCAGCAAAACAGCAGAAAATATTTCAAATGAAATGAAGGATGAAATCCGGCGTGATTTCTAACTGAAACAAAGTTGATGTTGAAGTAAGAGGTTATTGTTGTGTCCAGCTGAAGGAGATGTGGCCATGGAGCTAAAGGAAGTATGATCCAACCACGGATGTAGTTTTTGCTTTACAGGACTACTGTACTTTGGATCAGCTGTGAAATAAATCTGAAAACTGCTGCCGTCAGTTGTGTGTGTATATACACGTGTGCTTCATTATCATATTAAATCCCAATTATTGTGTCAACTTGGGCAGTGAGAGGACAACTTTGTGTTGCCAACAAGGAAAAAAAACGACATTTTACAGTTCAAAAATACATAAAAACAGAAGAAAATCTGCATTTAAGATAAGACATGGTCCAAAAGTGCAAGACAGTATTCACAGGAGTCATGTCTCTTCTCTTGGCAGCTGCGTTGGAGCCCGATCTTCACTCAACCTGGAGGAGGGTGAGGAGAAGAAGCTGGCCTTGTGTGTGAACATCACATTGTCTGAAAAAGGCAATCGCAAGTACTGGGTGCCATTTATGTGTAGTGTCTTCACTGTGTGTCAAAGCCAGGCCTAAATTACTCTGTTGTGTCACTTAAAAGGGAGGAGCATGCCTGTGTCACTGCATTCCTTTGCCACTGTTATGGTTTGAGGTGTGTGTGAGTGTGTGTGTGTGTCTGCACCATTTGTGTTTATGTAAGAAATCACATGATCACTGTCGAATTAAATGCTGCTATCTCGCAGTAGCTCTTTAATTGTGGTGCCATGGATGAAACACAGGCATTAGATGATTTCAAACTGAATCAGTGAGGACGACTTGTAATGTCATATTTCTAACGGAAGGGGGCGAAAATGTGCCACCCTGCAGCGGCGAAATATAGTTGAATATAACCAAAATATACCGAGTTGGGAAGAAATAATCCATTCAGTAAGATCTTGTTATAGTACAGAGGTCATCGCCGCTCGTTCAGAACCAGATCTCATGCAGGCAAGATGATTATTTTATACTACAGGTGTAATTCACGGTGGTGGAGGGGGGGTTCTTGGCAACTACAGCCTGAACTGAGGCGATGACACTGAGCAAAGCGTCCTGCCTTTCTGACTCTCCATTGGTCCCGTATTGACTGTGGGGCGGTAAGGTGTGGCCTTGCACTCAGCGTGTGTGTACGTGTGTGAGCCTCCCGCAGTGCGCTCCCAGGAGGGGGAATAAACCGTAAACAGCCGGAACCATAAAGGGACCATTGTGCAGAACCACAGTTGCATGTGTTTTTTTTTGGCGTCTGCTAAGTGGACACGAAAAGCTTTCTACAACTTATTTTGATATGTTTACAAGAGCCCCCCCTAACACACACAACCCTTCCAGTTTTAGTTATTGACAGCTCAAACGCCGGAGAAGTGGTGTCCTCATTTGACTAAAAATATCTTGGAAGCTGTCTCACTGACTTCCCCACGAGGAGCCCACTATGAAGGCTGTTTGCTGCGCTCCATCTCACTGAGGCTTTCCCTGCAAACAGGTGGATTACTGACATCTTCCGAAGGTAAGCCACACTTGACTGTTACTTTGGACGAATTAACAAACAGATGTTACGACGACAGGTCGCTATAGCCGCTATTCTAAGCGTCCTGAAAACGTAGAATAACAACAGACGTGCATAGTTTACATAGTTTGTTAGCGTTGCTTGAACTCTTTGTTGACACTGGTCTTACTTTTTAAGTATTTGTGATCCTACAGGCCCCACTGTTGTGTTGTTGTGTAGACAAACAAAAAACAAAGCTGCAAATTAATAACAGCAAAATCAACCACTTTGTCCTTTTAAACATGTTCTTTCCCACTTCGTTGTTGAGCTTGAACGTTTGAAGGAGGCAAAAAAATGAGGATCAAGTATTGTTACTGCATCAAAAAAGGATATTTTATGTTTTAAGCATTGTATGGATTATGCATGCAATAAAAACATTGTTTTATTTGCCAAAAACTTACTTGCAATGAACAAACTGCTCAAAAACTGTGCTCAGTGCCAGTCACAGATACAGAGCATATAAAGATCTTTTGTATTTAACCATGATTTACTGCTGGGGCCTGTGAGACACCAAACAGGAATCATTTTCTGCTGCAGACTTCTGAAACATGGACCCCAGTCATTGGACCCCCCATTTTAATTACAACCTCTCCATTGATTCATACTGTAGAGATCCTGGGGTGGGGGGGTGGTCTCATGGAAGCACCCTTTTTGTATGTCTTTGACACAAAAAGTGTGAGAAGCCCCTTGTTAAGGCCGCAACAGCTGCCGGTTCCAGCTGCCTGTCTGTGTCACTTTAGATCTTCTTTGCCTCAGACTGAACAAGACGTATTACAGGTTGACAAAAACAACAACTGGTGTGAGAGAGGTGTATTTCCGCGGTGTCCCACCTGTTCTGCAGGAGCTCAGCTAACCAGTGTCCAGCTTTGCCCCCTTTAAAGATCTACACTGGCAGTGTCACAGAGGCTGCTTGACACAGATATGAAGATAGAAATAGCAACGGAGGACAGTCTGCCAGTTGCATAGAGGGAAACATAACACATGAACTTTACACAAATAGATTAAGACAGCAGGGACATTTACAAAGAGATTCAGCCAAAAAAAAAAAAATAGGTTCTGCTCTGTGTTTTATTAAATTGAGGAGAATCATGTGCAAATTCCACAGAGAAGTGAATGCGCACAAACCTCGGGCTGTTTTCAGTCTTTTCAGTCACAGCTTGTCGAGAATTTATGATGTCAAGAAGTTGGGTGGAGGTCTCAGTGACTGTCACTGAGGATCATTTACTAGCCAAGTTGCCAACAACGTGTGAGAGATTGAAATGTGTTGACATAATCCTGGAAAGCTGTTGTTGTGTGGTATCGCTTACTATTACTGAACCAGTTGCTCTTGAAGGCTTCCTGTACATAGTCACATGTCCTGTATAAGTTGGGGAAAAAAGAACAATGTGTTGGCATGATGTAGAATATTCCTGTGGTGTTTCCTCGATGTGCTTTCCACTCAGTTACTACAGTGAATGCCTTTCGGTCATTGAGTGACTCAAGGGTAGGGGTCTATTACTTTTCACACAACACTCACCATTGTTCTTCTCCAAAGTCCCATTGTGGGAAGAAGAGGAGGACAGGGGCAGAGGGGATGTGTCAGATTTCTCTGGAGAGGATGGAGCGCTTGCTGTTTCCTGTTTTGTGCTGTATAGTGGTGAAAGCTCTTCCTGTTCGGGGGGTGGGCCATCAAGTGTGCCCCTTTGCACAGTAGCAGCTTCTGACATGAAGCAAGAAAAAAAAAATCCCCCAGATGCTGGTCCAGTGGCTGCAGAGCATTAATAGGATGGTGACTGCGTTTGTTTCCAGTTATAGGGTTGCGCGTTGTCTTCTGCAGGTACCTGAGGCCTAGGCATGCCAGCCCCTCCTCCTCCTCCCCCGCCTCCCCCAGCGCCTCCTCCACCCCCACCCCCACCCAGTGCTGCCCTGCCACAGGTAAGACTGTGTTCCTCTCTCTGTCTTTCTCTAGCTCTCTCTCTCATTTGGCTGTAAACACTCACTTGTGTCCTTCTCACTGACCATCAACCAAACACCTGGAGGTTATTTGCATTATTGATTGAGGTAGTGCACACGTCACACACAGACACACACACACACACAGACAGCAGACTCTCAGTAGCAGAAGAGTGTTATGTTTCCACAGCAGGCTCACGGCGTCCTCATGTTAAATGAGTTCCTGGCCACAGTGCTGATACACAGTTTAGCAGCTTGTACATGCACCAGTAATCTGAAGTCACAGTGAAGTAAATGAGAGAAACAGTAACCTCCCTGTGAATTTATCTATATAATTAAACAACAGACACTTTCAGTGTCTTCTTTTTCCTCTCTTATCCTTGTCTTTGCTTCATTCTTTCACTGCACATTTGCTTTTTTGCTTGCATCTGTTAGTTAGAACACATGAGATGATGCAGAGGAGCAGATGATATACTGTATCCCCTCTTCATGTAAAAAGATATGTGACATGTAAAAAAAAAAATGAACCAACAGCTCAAAATCCTAACACATTCATGTCACAGTGAAAGTAAATAGATAAAAGCGGCAAATCTGCATGTTTGTGAAGTTGATATCAGCAAATATTTGACATTTTGACTGGTAAGATCTTACATATATTGTACTGTAAAAACACTGGTCAAAGTTATATAAAATTTCACTTTTTTTTTGGGTGTGTGACAGTGTCCGTCTGAGCCTCCTAAGCTCCAGTCTGGTGGAGGAGGCGGTGGAAGGAATGCCCTGCTGGCCGACATCCAGAAAGGAACCAGGCTCAGGAAAGTCACACAGGTCAACGACCGCAGTGCCCCTGTTGTCGATAGTAAGAGAAACAGCCTTCCTACCAGCACTTACAAGGACACAGTCTATCTGTGTTCAGGCACTAAATGATACTCACATGCTGCTAGTATCACTAAGTCATCGATTTTCATTGTTTTGGGGGGGGGCGGTGTTAATAGTGTGTCTGTATCTTTAAAAAGCAAGGCTGAAATAAGAAGAAGGGCTAAGCGATGACACAAAGATGGTAAATAAAAACAGGAGGTGACGAGATTGTATTTAATTCACTGGGAACATGCTGTGTCTCTTGGGGCTGTAATTGAACAAACACACACACACAAAGTCCAGTGCACACTTCAGGAAGGAATGCCCTACAGCAGATAAGGATGCAGACAAAGTAGGAAGCCACTATATACAGTGGCAAACACAATGGACAAAGACATACATTGTGTTCCCAGTATACCATAAGCTTAACAAAAACAACTTAAAAACATTTTAAACAGTTTGTGTTATTTATCATGTTTATCGTATAAGACAAATTTGCCATGTGGGTCCAGTTAACTTAAAATTAAAATTCAAACTGTGAGATCAAAGACTGAACTTTGAATTAAAACTGAACATCGTGGCTACTGAAAATTTAGTCCGAAACATTCACATAATAATAATAATTTACTACTGTGGGAAAAGGCTTACAACTCCCCAGCCCTATTGCTTAGGGATATATACACAAATTGACAACACACTGGATATCTGACGTATGGGTGACCAGTGGGTTATAGAAACTTTGAGGGAAATTTCCAATCAGTTAGTCAGTGAATCAGCTTAACTTAGATGCTTAGATGATGGGTGAACCTGTCAGTCAGTAAGTAGCAGTTAACAGTAACCATGTCAGTTACACATTTGGAGCTGTGCCAGTGGAAACAGACCTCTCTGTAGCTGGCCCTCAGGGAGATCAGGTGATTTGGGTGGTGCAAACTCATGTTCCAGCCTGAACCATTGATCTTTCGAACGAAATTCTCACAGTCGTGAAACCACTGAGGACATAAAGTACATTTCTCACAAGATTATTTTCTCAATTAATGAATCAAGAAGTTAATAAGGGAGTGTGTAATTAAATATATTAAAAAAAAAAAACTCTTTGTGATTTTGACTTGATTAATATCTGCTTTCGTCCCTGTTACTGATTCTCAGCTGTAATGTATTTGTATGTTTGTTTTTCGCCAGAGCCCAAGACCAGCAGTGGAGATGTATCCAGCGGTGTTGGTGCTTCTCAGGGTTCATCAGGTGGGATGGCACCCATGGGACCCTCTTTGGGTGGGCTGTTTGCTGGAGGGTTTCCCACTCTCAGGCCTATCGGACAAAGAGACTTAGTGGGCAAGACCCCAGGTTGATGCAAAATGTTTTCTTCTTACTAGATCTGTGTATTTTCAGTAACCTTCTCTGGTGGTTTTCACCATCCCAGTGTCTGCTCATTCATGTCTCATTCATGTGTGTTTGTTAAAGTGTCTCGATCGAGCTCATCAGTGTCCCTGAAGCCACTGTGGAACACGCCCACGCCAGCCGACCCCGAGCCTCACAGGACGACGGAGCTCCGGAGCTCCATCCACCGCTCTCTCCATCCTTCATCCTCTGCTCCTCCCTCCCCGTCTCACGGCAGCAAGCACCCACCTCCTTTCCCTGCTTCCTCTCCCCCTCCTGTCCCTCCATCTGCTCCACCCCCGCCTCCCCCACCTCAAGCCTTTCAGGACCGTCCGGTCAACAAGCCTCCACCTATTCCCACCTGTCCTCCTCCTCCGCCTCCATCCCAGGTCACCAAGCCCACCTGGCTCCCCATCCAGCACTCCCACCACACCTCCATCTCCCAGCCATCTACTCCTCCTCCTCCACCTCCTCCTCCACCTTTCCAGCCTCCCTCTGGTGTCCCTGGAGATCGCTCCTCAGGGTGCTTCTACCCTCTGCCCCCCTCTCCAGTTCACTCCGAACCTTCTAGGTTCCCCATCCTGCGGGACAGCCCTCTGGGACCTCCTCCCCCACCTCCTCCTCCACCTCTCCCGGCTTCTTTTATCCCCACCTGCCCATCCACCCTCCCTCCACCACCGCCCAAGATGGCCCCAGTGCCTTCCCCAGCCATGCGTTCTCTGCCGCCATCATACCCCTGCAATGCTCCCACCCGCCGGCCACCAGCTGTGCCCAGAAGTGCAGGTAGGTAGACACCTACAACATCAGTGTCAATGTGATGTTTCAGTTCTACCTTTTTAATAAATTTGTAAAACTATACAACTCTGTTTGTGCTTTGTCATTATGGGGTATTGGGTGTAGAAATAATATATATGCATGTGTGTTCTGTATAAATGTAAAGACACAATTCTACAACAAATGCTTATGAGAGCTAGAGAAATAGTTTTAGTAATTGTTGTGTTTATGTGTCTGAAACCGTCAAGCAGCAACAGGTTTGAAACTGTGGCAGCTGTTGCAGGTGGTCATTAAGTCAAACAGTGTATGTCTTGTATGTGTCTGTTGTTTTTTTTTTTAACCTACGTTGTTTCTCAAAGAAAAGTGTGGCCTCGCTCGTCTCAGTTGACATTAGAGACAAGAACATCAGATTTGGTTTTACTTTTTTATGTTGTCAGTTTTGATGCTTTTGTCAGACTCCTGTCATCAACCCTCTGTGACAGGTCTGGGTCGACTGGCTCCTCCTCCAGCTCCACCGGCACGTTCCCCCACCACTGAGTTGTCCACCCGCATTCCTCCCCCTCCACCACCTCCTCCCCTGCCTCCATCCAGTCTCAGGAACGGACACCTGCTCAGCCTGGGTGAGACTCGACTCGACTGCCGACCGTCTCAGGGAGTTGGACACCACAACAAGACATTTAGAACATAAGCCTGTCTTGCATAAATTAATTATCTAAATATCTAACTGCATCTTCACCCTTCTTTGGCAGATGATTTTGAATCCAAATTCCAGTTCCACCCTGTAGAAGATTTACCTCCTCCTGATGAATTCAAGCCTTTCCCTCGGATCTACCCCAGCAAAGAAAACAGAGGTAGCAGCCCAGCATTTGTCATTTCTCTACTTTAACGCGTAACTTCAGTTTCAGCTCTTCAGTTGTCTTTCTCTTCTTCTTTTCTCTTACAGTGAACCCCAAACCACCTGGGATCAGGACACACCTCAGATGAGTCAAGGCCTCACACTGTTCTTCAACCCCAACACACAGCAAAAAAAAAGACTATGTGTTCCTCCTCCTCTTCCTTCTCATGACAATAATGTAATTGCCATGGACTTACTCTGATGCAAGCCCTGTGTGTGTTTTGTTCGTGTTTAGTGTATTAGTGTGCGTGTGTCTATGTGGGTGTCAGATGGGCTCCCGCCTTATACTGAATATATGACCTCTGACCTTTCCTAGTGTGGAATGTTTTGAATGTGTGTGAGGAGGAGGGCTCTCCCTACTCGTACTCATAAACTACATGCAGATTCTATACACACACACACACACACACACACACTCCAAGGACAATGTCTTCCAGTAGCTATATTTAACATGACACTTGGCACAGTTTGTAACACAGCTTTTAACAGCTTGTAAAACATTTCAGTAACTGCAAATAGTACAGAATATTTTGATTTTATATCTTGAGCAGTATCTCAACCTTATCTTCATCATACATTATCTTTTGTAATGATGTATACAGTGGCACTTTAAACTCTGAATTTAACCCACAGACATTATAAAACACACAGTTTTAAGATAATACAGTTCTCTTAAAGACAAACATATATGCAAACTGTGGACCAGCAACAACTTCTGCACAAGGAGATGCTCCTTAACATGCATCCATAATGCCACATTTTTAAACTGATGCCGTAATGCTCTTGCTGTTCAATCTCTTTTCCTGTCTAATTAAGCCTTGATCTAATTTCAGTATACAACTTAATGTGAAAACAGGATTGCAATTCACTTGCGCAGCAGGGTATGCTAATCCTGGGTGTTCGTAAATTATTGTACATACAGTATAGAGGTGCTCTCCGGTGTTTATGTGATTATTTTTCCAAGTACCAAAATAATCTATAAAAATGTAAAAAAAAAAAAAAAAAAAAGTGTGACATCTGTTTTGAATTACACTGAGGTGCCCTTTTTTTTATGAATAGATGAGCGATATACCGTTTACTGTCTCCAGCTGCAGTAAACACCTGTGAAGACAGTGCCACCTGCTGGTTCAATGTGTAAAGTGTTACAAGGTGTGACCACAATATACACCACAGCATTTTATTTAAAAAGTTGAAAGTCACTTTATTGACCACATTTATTGAAAACAAATCTACAAAAATAACCAAATCAGACCAGTCATTTGCTTATTGAGTTTAGTCGCGACGTGTTTACATGAACAGTGCCAATCCCAAAGCTGTAGAAACAGGACGGTCTGGATTCTTGTCGGCACTGTGGGAAAATCTCAAAACAGCCTCCAGCACACTTTGAAAAATAACAAGCACACTTAATCCCCCTTGTCCCCTTCACATTATTCTTCTCTGGACCCTTTAATATAGAGAGAATTATTCTTTGTCAGCAGAAATGTAAAAATACCAATTTTAATATCCATCCTATATATTATATAGGATGGATATTTCTTTATGTGTATGCAAGTTTGAAAAATCAGTGGAATAGGGATGAACAATATCCTTTCAGTGCTGACACTAATGTATACATGTGCACTGTACCTTTCTCACGGATATTCAGACTTGTCAGACAGAGCTGCCTCTAATAACATTATTAATAGCTGGATTCTTTTTAGGTGTACCAGTACCACAGCCTCAATTACTGGGAGCAATTAAATGGAATTGAGCTTGAATGTTATTAGCTACACCTGCTGATCCTGTTATGAGAAGTCATGTAATCCATCATGAAAAAAAGCCAATTATACCCTAACGCACCCCCCCCCCCCCAATTTTTATTTAGCAATGTTTATTGCTAAATAAAAATTGAAAAATACCAAAGTTCACATTTTCACAACTAAACACTCGCAGTCTAGTCAGTGCAATTAAACATAAACCTGATCAAGAACCCTATTTCAAAACTGACCCACAAACATTAAGCTGCATAAATCTGGGAACATTTTATAAAGAAAAACATTAGATTTTGATTAAGGGGAATTTCACAGCCAAATTTAATAACATTACAACAAAGCTTCTATAAAATGTCAGCTAACCTGAGAGAATCTTCGTAATAAACTCTGCACCAAAGTATCTTCCACCATGAACCATGAGTGAGCACGTCGTGGGGGGGACTGGGAGAGACTTTAAAGTTCATCGTGTTTGTATGTGAACTCTCTGGAGGATATAAAGCCATCTTTGTTCTCATCCTCTTTGGCAAAGATGTCCTCTGCCATGTTCTCATGTAGAGTGTCGTTGGGAGGGTAGCCGTGACGCTCAAACTCCTTCCTCAGGTATTCCTTGACCTGGCATATTGAGTAAGAGCAGGACAGTTCGTGAGACCGAGAGAGGTTGAGAGAAAAAAAATAATATAGCGAGGATATGCACTACAAAGAACATTTGTACTGTGCGGTGATAAATTAAGAAATGCCTTTATCAAATAGGCAATACTAAATATTTAACTCAGGCAAATACACTTTAGTCCAAATTACTGTGTGAAGTTTATAATATACCTCCTGTTAATCTTCACTATAGAGTAATACATATTTGGCTGTAAAAGCCAAAAAGGCTGGAAATTAGTAGCTTTTTGAGGCAATGGCAAATTCACTTCAAGTCAGAGTGTGTGGACATAAAGCAATTCATGTCTTTACCTCATGCTTGGAGAGTCTCCAATCATTGTTGAGGTCCATCTCCTGGAAGGACTCATGTGATCTTGGTCCGTTTCTGATCTCAAGCACCTCGACGATAAAGGTCAGTGTACTTTCAGGCGGGATCTTACCTGTTAGAGGATAAGACCACAAGGCAAGAGGTCAACTAAAACTGAGACTGGATACAGCTCAAGGCTTCTGTGAACACGCTTCAATACTGAGAACCAGCTAGGTTTGTGATTTGTTCTTAAATATATGAGAGGCAAGCTTGAACCGCGTTGTTACTCATGTTATACGTCATTCAGTTTTTTGGGTCAAATAAGAGGTTACACAGGTGCAGAAGAGATCAGATGTTATTGGTTAGAGTGGTGTGTGCTTACCAGGACAAGGCATAGTACAGGTCACATGCTCCATGTTGAGAAAAAGTGGACTAATATTACTGAATGAAACCTTCATTCAGTGTGGGAGCCCTAGGGAGCCATTCAAAACAAGACAGTTTTACATACAAACATGCATAATATATGTACACCAATCAGCCATAACATTAAACCCCCCTGTCTAATATTGTGTAGGTTCCTGATTGTGTCCTGTGGCACCAAAACTTCAGCCTCAGATCCTTTAAGCCCTGTAATTTGCGAGGACATTGTCTACAGCATCGCACTGCCAACACCATTAAGGTTCTCAGCAGTTTGTGCTACAGTAGCTCTTCTGTGGGATCGAACCACATGGCCCAGCCTTCACTTGTCCATTTTTCCGGCTCCTCACTTTAACAAGTGAGTGTTGACTTGCTGCCTAATAGATCCCCACCCCTTGACAAGTGCCATTGTAATGAGATAATTCGCCTGTCAGTGATTGTCATGTTGTGGCTGATTGGTTCATAGCATTTTTAAGAAGTGCTATGTACCTGTATAACAGCATGCAGGGAAACTTGCATGCATGTTGGTGGAGCTACAGTACCTTTCCCTTCTTTCCCATAGGCTAGGGCTGGAGGTATGACCAGTTTCCTCTTCTCTCCAGAGCACATGTCCTGCAGGCCTTTATCCCAGCCTTGGATCGCTTCTCTGATGCCCAGCGTGAACCACATTGGCTGCTTGTCACCGTAGGTTCGACTGGTGGACAGACACAAAGGCAGTGGACTGTTAGTGGGCGGCAGCATTGAGAGAGCGAGTACTTAAAGGGTGAGTCACAGGGTCCCAGTGTCTCCATTACTTTGAATAATTCAGTTTTCTTTGGTAGGAAGAGTGAGTGTGAAAAATAAGACTCTTCTCAGAAAATCGTGTGGATTTTGTAAAGGGTATTTTTACATACAGTAGCTGTTTGAGCACTTTCATTGTTCAGCTTGATTCTTTAAACACAACAGTGAGGTCAGACGTACCTGGAGTGAAACATGGTCCCATTCTCAAAGTATCCCTCATGATGCACCAGCAGAATGTCTCCATACTTTGATTTTCGGTGACAGAGGAAAGGTCTGTGCAAAACGTCTATCTTCACCTCGGCCTCGGGCAGCTTTCCCCCGCCGACAGACGCCAGCACGAAGGAGCAGAGCCAGCTCAGCACGGTCAGCAGCATGCCGACACACTCAGCGCTCAGAAGAAACAGCAGGACAAACACACAGGGAAGCTTAAAAAAAAAAAAAAAGTTTGTTCCAGATGTGCAGAAGCAGGATTGAGGTGTGCAGCTGCGCTTCTACGTGGCAGTGACGCTCATCATACAAGCTGTTGCAGCACTTTCCCCTCTGATTGGTCGCTTTTCCTCGTAAACCCCGCCCACAGACACTCCCTCTCAAGGGCCCCCATTAGGCATCAACTGAATGAGGACTCTTTAGAGTGAAAGTCTTATCTTTTATTAGTGTTGTTTTTTTTGTGTGTGTTAAATTTACAGTCATGCAAGCAGATTATCAATTAGTCCCTTTTTTACTGAATTCATTTTGGAGTCATCTTGATGTAACAGAGCAGTTTCTTCATGCTGCCGTAATAATCAAAGGTACTATTTTTTTCCCCTGCTGTTGTTGCAGTATGACATTCATTTTCCTCCTGTCGGATTATTTGGACATTCATTGGCAGAGGACCCCACTTCGGCTAAAACATTTACAGCACTGGTTAAAGCACTCTTCTGTGCACCAACACATTTACATGCAATTTCACAGAACCACACTTAATGAGTATATGTATTCTAATACAGTGCACAGGAAAAAAAAAAATACACCCCTGATTTGCACACTACAGTACATACAGTATAGTATCAATAATATTATTGCCTATTTTGGAAAAGGCTTTTTTTCTCTGACTACAAAAGAAGTTCAGAACACAGCTTATTTCTGCATTAACAGTCAGCAAGTCATACACATTGTAACTCTTTCACGTTACAATCATTAAACGTTTTTTGATAAATGTTTTTCACCATCAGTGTCCGTAACAGTGCTGCAGCCGGTGGTGTGACAGTAACAGGAAGTAGCTGCTCTCTGAGGCCAGTAAAAAGAGTTAAACCTCCATTCAATGTCCAGTCGATTCAAAGCTGACTCCCATGACTATTCATGGCTCAGAGGAGGTACAAGAGCTTCCTTTAAGTTCTCTCTCGGTCCATCAGTTGTTTTTTTTTAAGGGGTGATACTTCAGTCGAAATCTGAAGTATAATCCCCGTCATCAGAAAGAGGTATCGCAAAGTTGCATTGCAGGCATTTTTGAAACCTCTCTCCTCAGGTGAAGTACTTGCAGCCAGTGGAATCAATGAGGCAAGAGTCAGTGCATCTGAGCTGCCCAAAGGACCTGCAGAGGACATGGAGAAGGATTTTTAATAAGTGCCTCTGATCAGATAAATTGTCTACTTAATTTTACACTCAGTACCTACGAGGTTATAGAGTAAGCCTCCCTGTTGGAGGAGCTGGAGTCAACACTTCATATTTACAGTACAGGCTGTCAACAGTGGAATTTCCAAAAATGTCAAGAGATCCCTTTAAAGGCATAGCTTGACATTTTGGGAAATGTTCTTATTTGCACAGAGCATTTCTGTGCTGGAACTGCTCCTAGCTGGGATCAGTGAGATGTAACATTGCTCTCGAGCAGCTCGAAGCTTTTTTTTTTTTTAACTGTTTCCCCCTGTTTCAAATCTTTGTGCTAAGCTGAGCTGAGCGTCTCAAGCTCTAGCCTCACATTTAGTGTGCAGACATGAGAGTGGTATCTATTTTCCCATCTAGCTCAAAGCAAGAAAGCATATGTGTAAAATAATTTCTCTAAGCATTAGTTTAAAGCACGTAGAGCTGTGTGATTTAAACATCTAAAACACTGTACAGTAACTTGTGCTGACACAATGCAGGATGGCTTCAGAGACATCACAGCAGAAGAACAGTATTTCATTCAGGTGGCCTTTATAATCCCCTGTTGGGCGCAGTATAAATATGCTGCTGATTTAAAAGGAACTGCATTGTGCTACCTTGGCAAAGACGATCTCTGTGAAATGCTGACTTGCAGTAGCAAGCTGTACACAGACACATGGTGTATGTTTGTGTATCCACTCTGAAAGGTGTGACTGATCATACCCAGGAAGATAGGACTTGCAGGTTTGATAACCAAAGTCCTTTCCATCGCACTCCTCCATGCCTTCATGTCGGTAGCCATCTCCACAGTAGGCCCACTTACAGTCTGAAGGGACGAAGGGAAGGAGATGAGGAGAGCGTTGTGGCAGACGTAAGAGAGAGCAAGGGAGAGAGGGGAGAGAGAAGACATTACTAATTGCTTTGGCACTCCTGCGTGTTTCAGTGATGCCAATACAGCATTTTCTTGCTAATTTAATTGAACAGCCAAGTAGAGAGTAGTGAGAGGATGGCAGGAAAAGAGAGGGTGAGATTAATGAAAGATCAAGGAAAGGTTTCACAGTGCTTACTGCTTTTATGCCTATGCCATGTGGGCTCAGACTCTGTGGTGTACTGTAGTTAGGCTCTGCAGGGCATCTCATGAGCAACTGGGTATATGACAGCATGATGTTTGTGCAGCAAAAAGCCTAACCTACTTTGAGGGTAGAGAGTAGCTCTATTTCTCTAGACTAACATATACTATAGTCTTTAAAAAGCACTTTAAAATTGCTTGCATCGTTAGAATCACGGTCTGCAGATCATTATTTTATTGTCTGTGTTTATCTTCACATTGCTGGGCACGCGTTTGTCGATGAGCAAAAGAGGCATGTAACTCACTGAGGCAAGCATCGGTCACAATCTGGTTTCCATCGTCACACTCCTCTCCGTGCTGGGCCTGCACCTTTCCGTCCCCACAAACACCAACTCTGTCTGGGACTTTCTCCGTAGACTGGAAAGGCTGGAAGGGCTAGATGGATTTGTAAAGGAGAAAACAAGTGCTGACTTGACATTTCAGGTCCTGAGAGATCTTAGACAGACAGCTAAGGGTTTGTGGTTTGCAGGTGAAAGATGTCAAGTCATCTAGACTAAAAACTAGGCATAACTAGATGGAAAAATATATGTTGCCTGGTACATATAGTAGAAGTAGACACTTACTGGCTTTTCCCAGATATGGATGAGGTTAAAAATAAACTTTCATGCTCCACTGTAGAGCAGATTTTAGCCAACATGAATACAGTAGTTGTCGGCTATATCAAATCAGTTACATGCTCACTGGCTGCTGCTAATCTCATAGAATAGGTGTTACCTGTATGGGCTTCCATCCCTCTTTATCTTTAAAATACAGCATCCTCTGATCCTTCCTGAATGCTATTGCATTGTCCAGATGCAGACGACCCATCTCCTCCTCACTGTTGACCACAAATATCTACAAGCAAGCATGCAAAGGACAATAAAGGCTGATGGGTAACGATTCATTAAGTAATGACATGCATTCAGTTTGGATGGTACAGGATTGTATTGTGTATCAAATGGGTCTTACTGCGGGGACTTTATTGGGGCCAC
Source organism: Toxotes jaculatrix (assembly GCF_017976425.1). Classification (NCBI taxonomy): domain Eukaryota; kingdom Metazoa; phylum Chordata; class Actinopteri; family Toxotidae; genus Toxotes; species Toxotes jaculatrix. Next base: position 13,853,535 of record NC_054406.1, read on the forward strand.
CCCGTTGTGTGTAGCTTCCAAAGGGAGCGTTATTAGCTCCAAGCATGGTGTCACAGTCGCAGCGGCCTGGTGGACCTGGGAGACCCTTCTCTCCCTTTTCCCCCACTAGATAGAGACCTGCAGGGAAAACATATGGTATCTCAAGGAGGGTGGGGCAACAAACACAAGCCCACACCATACATATACATAGTATATACAATATACTTTGTTATATAAATTGTAAATTGTGGCTGGTTGTGTGTGGCTGTATGTGTGATGGGTATGAGTTACCTGAAGCAGGTGGACCAGGTGGCCCAGGATGGCCGTTTGAACCTGGGGGACCTGAGGGGCCCATGACTCCTGGGGCTCCAGTCCCACCCTTCATGCCCTGTGCAAACCAGGAAACATCACAATATTAGAAAATACACACAGGAACACACACACACACACACACACAAACACAGACATATACACTGAAGGTGACCTACATGCAACTGCCACTTGTGCATAGCTGTGATAATCTAGTCCAGGAGAAAATAGTGTGTGTGTATGTGCTTATGTATATGTGCGTGTGTGTGTGCATATGAATGTGTGTATGTGCATATATGGAATGTGTGTGGAGTGAGAAGATCTAAGACCCCACGGCCCCTGCAGAAGTCTAAACTTAGAGCCAGAAGTAAAGTGGAGTTGCTTCAGTGACAGAATTAGCCTGTGAGAAGACACAGCTCTCAGTTTACAGAATGAGGAGGAGTGTGTGTCACTGCTCCGCACCATGTTCAAGTGATGCGGTCAAGATGTGTATGTGATGAAATGTGTAGAAAATCTCATGCCAAAATGCATCTTACAAATAAAAACGTGGCCTTTTACGTGCCAAATACACACATACAGCAGTAAAATTCAGAGGCAGCCAAACACCTTGTGCTTTTGTGTATTATTCTTTCTCTCACCTGTTTGCCTCTCTTTCCAGGTCGCCCAGTCGGTCCTCTCTTCCCTGACACTCCTGGCTCTCCTTTTGGTCCCTGCTCACCCTGTGACATGTGCAAAATTAAGGAATAATCAGGTAAAATCAAACGTTTCAGTCTCCTCATTATTTAATTATTCTTACCTTCTGGCCAAGCATCCCGGGCAAACCAATGGAACCCTAAATAGAGACAAAATGAGAGATGGATGTGAGAAAATTCATTCCCTCCGCAGAGCAGGGACTCATAAAGTGTTTAATGTTCATTTAATCTGGCTCCGAGACAGACGGCTTATTAAAACAGCTTGTCTTTCAGGTCTTTCAAGACCTGTGTCTCATGAACCACTTTGGATTCCAATCAATACTTGCAGAAGCTATCGTAGAGGATTTCGCTGCCAAATCAAATAATTAAAAACCATTATTACACAGCATGTTGAGTAGAGGTGCTCATTCTCAAAGCCAAGCATGAATACGCTGAATGCAGTTATGCAACAGAGCACTTTCTAAAACAATTCAAGGACGTGCAATAAAAGAAACATGTCTCTCAAACCTTATCGCCTTTTGGTCCTGCTGACCCTGGGTCACCGTGAGCCCCCTTTTAAAACAGAAAAGGGACAGGGGGAGAAAAGTGAAATGAAGAATATAATAGTTTATTAACAACAACTAGTTACTGCGGAGCATGTGATTCTAAACGTACCTTCTCTCCTTTGTAACCAGGTAAACCCTGAAAAGGCAGGTGAGGAATGAGATTAGACAGAAGGAAATCTAACATTGGTTTTGTGCATGATTCTGTAAAGATGTGGCTAACCTTTGTCCCTGGTGGTCCCCTCAGTCCTGGTAATCCCATGAGTCCTGGATCACCTTTCTCACCCTAATTAAAATAATAATAATAATTATATATATATCATATGATATTGAATGTGTCATGAACTTGATTTGCGATATACTAGATGCATATATGTATGAGGAACATCAGGATGTGTTGTTCACACCTGTAATGAGCCACTTTCCACAAAAAGATCCTCACTAAAACCATGAGGCTTACCTTGGATCCTGCTGGACCAGGCCATCCTTGTAGTCCTTGTTTCCCTGGGAGGCCTGGAGCTCCTGTACGACCCTACAGAAACACAGACCACTACTTAGTGAGACTATCAGTGCTCCTTCAGTCCATTCTTCCCTGCTCCATCAACATGGAACCTGCTGCAGAAATGGCGTTAAGTTGAAAGTATTTGTTGAGAATGGGTTTGCTGACTTCCCACAGTTTCTGTGGGTTGTCTGGCACCTTCTCCCTGTATATCGATGAGTTGCAAATTTTATTCTCTGCAACATGCTTGATTCATGGTCTTATTTCCCTGGTCTTAATAACGACTAACCGGGTTTATAAAGTGCCACAAACAGACAAGAGTACGGAACCTTTACTGCAGAACTTTAACAATATCACTGTGTTTTGTTCATTTAGTGGACGGGAATAAAGCCTTAATCGAGCTTGCGCTATCACCAGTTCCCTGTAAGCGGCAGAGCCAAATGTATTACACACCAGCCTCGCATCTCGGTGACACCTGGACAAGTATCCCAGAGCTGCTGCCATGCTAGCAGCGTGCTCTCATTTAGCTGCCTGTCATTAAAACAGCAGCTTGTAGAGACACTGTGGACCTGCTGCTGTGCGGAGTGATTTATCATGGAGAGCAAAAGCACTTAGGGAGATTAAAGTACAGAAGTGGAGTGCTGGAGAGGCTGGATCAGCAGGACTGGAGTCCAGTATGGGGGCTAATGGAGCCAGGCCAAGGAAAGGAGGAGAAAGAAGGAGAAGACAGGAAGAGGGAGAGAGGGAGCAGGAGGATGGACAGGAGACATCCAGGGATGTGATCAAGCTTTGCTGCATGGTTACAGGGTCTAGTGAGGCTAATGTAGCATGACCCATTTAGCATCTGCAGAGGATATTCTGAGGACATCAATAGACAAATTACATCACAGAGATTGAGGATGCATTGAGTGGATGGCGGAGGCAGAGAGAGGGAGAAATTCAGACTGCATTATTCCAAGGACATGTGAGATGGAGCAGAGAGAGAGAGAGAGAGACAGAGATGAGCGAGAGAATGAGACATGCAGGAGAGGAGGAGCGGCTCACCTTTGACCCTGGGCGTCCAATTTCTCCCTGGACGAGGACAAATGAGGGGAGAGGAGATGGAGCGCTCATTAGAGCAGAGAGGAACACAAGGACACAGGCACAAATACTTCTATAGCATTATACATTACAGACATATTTCACAAAAAAAAAAACAACAACACACACACACACCTTCTCCCCTTTTGGTCCTCTTATGCCAGGTAGTCCACTATGACCCTGAAATATCACACCAAATTTATATTCAGCTCACATATTCCCTATTGAGAACAGTACATTTGGAATAAAATCAAAATTAAAAAGGTACTACAGCTACTAATGGAGATTTACAACATTGTGCAGTATTTTATTTTTAAACAAGTTCTTACCTCTGGGCCCCGGGGTCCTGGAGGTCCTGGAGGTCCAGGTGAACACCCCGGTATAATAGGTTTTTCTCTTTGTTGCTCCTTTAATCCAATTATACCTGGCTCTAATAGGCTAATGTCATCCTTCAAACACACACAGATACACAGTACAAGAGAATAGGTTTTCAAACAATGCATATAATTATGCTTGTAAATGAGGGTGTAATATGCAAGTGTGTGTCTGCGTGTGTGTGAGAGAGAGAGTGTGTTGGTGACGACCTACAGGACTGCCCCGCTTCCACAGCTGAGGTGGCGGAGGGAAGAGCGGTGGCGGAGGAGGTGACGTGAGGCAACAGGGATCAAACCTCATCGGCTCATCCAGCAACCTGAGGGCTGAGAGGAAAACAGAGAGCAGCGTGCATCACTGTCAGCTTGCTACGAAGAATCACAGCAGTGACACGTGCATGCAACATGTGTTCGGTCAGTCTGACGACACACACACACACACACAAACACACAGCTGGATATCTTACCTGTCTGGGCTGAGAGGCCGCTGTCCATGTAAGGGTGATGGGATAAGGTCCATGCTGGACTCAGAAGAATGTGGATGGACACTGCGATTTTGACCAGGTCCATTCTGTTGCTTTACTTTCCCTGAAACACACAACACAAGCTGTCACACAAACCATTTATGCTGCCTGAGCTTAATGCAGTTACTGGCAGCTGTCACTTTTCCTTATTTTGCCTTGAGGGTGTCACTGTTTCATCACTCCTCTCTCTCTCCCTCTCCGTCCATCTCCTCACAGAATAATAAACTTGTTGCAGTTGCCACACTGCAGCAGATGCATCCACCGCTGTAATTCCACCTGTGCACCAACCCCCTTCAGCCCCATGCCATAATTAGACCCCTGACTGGCAGAAGTCATGACAATCATAATAGTAAGTCAAATAGCAAAAGTAACACTTATAGCATGCCTGCATTGCATTTTATAAACACAGGTCAATCATACTAGAAGAAGATGTTACAAATTCTTAAAAATAATAATCTTGCATTGAAGCACGTGTTTTGCAGAAAAGATAGTACACTTATTTAAACCTATCTTCATGAATATGGCTCACACCCCTTCTATTTTTATCTCATTTGAATAAAAGTACATCTTGTCTTAATGTCCCAGTGATCCGCACAAGCAGTGTCATGCACATCCATAGCTTTTAACGCACAAGAGCCCTCTTACCTTCCACTTGAAATTGTGCCGCACTTGCAGACACGCTGTCTGTCTGGCGTTCCTCTCACCTAAATGCAACGCGCGGTATGCAGTCCCACGGACTGTGGCTCCTCTGACATTTGGCGTGCTGCAGCCAATCTGGACCCGCTAATAAATCTGATCCACTTATCGATCCGCTTCCTTCCCTCCGCCGGTCAATAACAACACAGTTGTGAGGAAGGAGGACCTTTTTGCCCCCCCTTTTTTTATCCTCTGAGCGCTAAATGCCCAGCAGAGGAGCCTACACAGCGGGGGCAGCTCAGTCCCAGTGGGTCTGGATCAGAGACACAGTAACAGTTGTGTCATCTGGATCGACTTCAGTACAGCAGGTCGTGTGAGTGGGATGGTTCTGTCACTTCATGTCTGCATGCTTACGCTCGACTGGCACGTTTCATGCCCACAGTGATGCCTATGGTCTCTCTAGCAGTGAAATGGCGCCCTCTGCTGGGTGTTATAGTCCATACCAGAAATTAAAATCAGTATTTCACATTCTTACATAACTTCACTATCCATCATGAAAACATTATACATTTGTGTCTGGTAATAACATGAAATGAATCTATTATGCATTATCCTATTAAGATGACCGTAAGTGGATTTAAACTAATTTGCTGAGTGATGTGTGTCCCCTTCAAATGCCTACTGTATTAACTATTTCACTCTCTGTGCTTACAACTATATTCCTGAGATATCGCATTTACGATAATGGGACCGCACAGACAACCCGAAAATGCTCAAACAAACAAAAAAACTATACAAAGATTGAGCACAAAACATATTCATTTTAAAAGTGAAACTTTATAAAAATAAAAGTCAGAAAATTTTAAGTAGTCTGTCCAACACCATTTAACACAAACACGTGTTCAAAGTTTACCCGTTTAGCCTGCAAGAAGAAAATTATATATAAACAGACAGAGACTTAGAAAATACTAGACATAATACAATAGAAAAATAACCTCAAAAACCAGTTATGGTAAGAGGTAAGAGTTAAAGTGGCAAAAATGCAAAGTGTGTGAAACCATATTTCTGTGCAAGTGGCAGTACATTTTTAAGTAAACAACTCAGTTTTTAGAAAAGCCCAGAGGAAAGCTGCCCTGACAGAAACGTTACTGGAAAACCCAGAAGCTGCAGGAATGATAATTAAAAACAGTCTCCTACACACACAAAAACAGTGAGACAGCGATGTTGTAATGTAACAAAATGTTGTCCTATAAATAAAAAACAATATTGTAAATTATGAACTCAAAATTAAAACAAAGAGCACACTGTGAATGTACAGCATAATGCCTCTGTCTACAGCTGTATGTGTGTTCTATGGTGTCAGCGTGTTAGGAGGTGGCGTCCTTTAAATAAGCTATAAGATCCTGTCTTTCCTTTTTCTTTCTGATCCCACTGAAGATCATCTTGGTGCCGGGAATGTACTTCTTTGGATTTTCCAGGTAGACATTCAGAGTTTCCTCGTCCCATATGATACCTAAAACAACAAATATACGCATTAGAAACATGTAAAGCTTTGCAATATGTTTGCAAGAACATTATCTTGTTTTACTTGACATACTTGAAAAATCTGCCTTCTCACACATTCAAAAGTGTTATTGTTTCATGTTAGAGCAAGGGTCTGACTCAGAGAGGAAGTCTCAGTCACTGCTGTCCTGCCTGTTCAGACCTGTTGTTCGTCAGTGACGAGGTAGGTATAGAAAATACAAGAAACAAGCTGCTTCACTGCACCGCAGTGGTAACTGTGACCCATTCATTGCACATACGTGAATATTCAGACACACATTTATATGTTATATAACACAATTTAGTTACATAGCACAATTTCTGAACTTTTTGTTTGAGCATTCCTTAACTGAGCTCTTGAGATGACATCTCGTCCATATCAATCAGGGGACAAAAGACAAAAGAGAAACCACATCCATGGCCGCCCCTGTACTCTTTTGTTTCTAGTTTGTCGTCTGAGGTGTCCCCTACACCGCTGATCCATACCTTTGTCAATGTTGGCCTGTGTGTAGGAGAAGCCGGGCGCCTGTCCTGTCTTCCTCCCAAACAGACCCCACAGGTTGGGTCCCACCTTGTGGCGTCCCCCCTCTTCCACTGAGTGACACTGTGAACATTTCTGGACAAACACCTTCTTCCCTTTCTTGATGTCCCCCATGACCAGCAGCTGGGAGGAGAGAGGAGGAAGTGATGAGTTACACTTAGTCTTATTAATGTACAACAGCACATGAAGTGAGTGGAAAAACACCAGTGAGACAAAAACTTAGACACGAGGTAGCCCAAGGCACACAGGCAGTTCATAAACTTCCGGAATGTTTTAAAAGAAGTTATAAAACAAGTTACATGGGTTTCATAGCAGCAGGGTTATAAAAGAGATCTAAAAAGTGTGTTCGTGATGTAAAACACATTGGGAACACCAAGTCGCTATTTTTTTTAATGGAATGAAAAAAAGATTTGCTGTCATGTATAAATCAGTCCTCCCATTCTAACCACTGAAAATAGGAAAATACCAGTCGTCTACAACGTTACCCGATACAGACAGAGGGTACACCAGAACATAATGTTTTCGTTTGAGGAAGACCATGAGAACACAACAAATCAGGGTAACAACCAAAGATGAACTTCACCGTACCTGACGGGTTTGGGTAATTCCAGCGCCTTTTCAAAATAATACTATAACACTATATAGCTATTTCTTGTTGCTTGTTAACCTGAATTTCCAAGCTGTCTATGGGATGCGACCGGATCTGGACCTCAAATCAGGAGGAGGATGTCACATTTCTGGGGGGCGCGGTTTGTCGGGTTGAATAAGCGGTGATAATAACATTGCGCAACTCAGCGAAGACGACGCCGTAGCCGCGTATGTGGGTCACACCCATTTCCAAAGGCAGGTCAGGTATGTTTGCAATGTAGGGGAAGAAAGTAATGCTGTAGTTGTGAAATAAGATGGTTTATTGATGTGATCAAGGCACCGTGTCATCTCTACTTTTTTGAGGGACATCGTCAGAAACTTCATCAAAATGAGTTGAGGTGTTCATGCGTAACTGAGCGAAAGTATTGTGAATTGAAGCGGCAGAGCAAGTTTCTCCCCAACCTGGTCAGATCTCACATTACAATGCTGGAGACGCCTGTGTGGCCCCCAGCCCCCTCAACCCGAGGCTCTCAACACACACCACTTGTTTATGATACACAAAAACCGTGATCATACGTTTTATACTTAAAATGCCCAAAACAGATAGTTAAGATCTTTATGTAAATAATTACACATTACATTTAATATATAGCACAATGAAAATACATCATGCCCATTATATTTGAAGCAGATGACAGTGGACACTATAAATAATAGACAGTATTTGTTCAAATATGTTCAAATATATGACATGTCAAAGTGTGTGCTGTCAAAAAGGCCTATAAGGGCAGATTCATTTCTGTTATCTTGTCCTTATGTCATATTTTGACACTTGATGAGCAGCACTCCCTATAACACACACAGTGTCAGTGCTGAGCACAAATCACAAATGTCATTTATCTCATTCAAATCTACACTCAAATCTATGCTTGTGTGGCATTTGAAAATATCCATCACTTTGAATGACTGATTGTGATCTAAAGAATTCATGGTACTTAAGACCTCAAGAGATTGTTTTTTATATTTAAAAAATGTATATACTGTTTTGAAACAAAACACTGTGAGATATTTATGTTGTTTTCCTCACTATAAAACATTTTAAAAGGCTCATCTGGATCGACTGTGGATGGACAAAACATGCCACAGAGATATGGGACTGAGAGACTGAGAGGCACTGGCACCTTTATTTACCTCTCACTGGGAGAAAGGTGCAAGAACAGAGAAGATTGCATTATCTGAATCTAAGTGTATTTTACTTGGTGTTTTTCTCCCTCTAGTGGTGTATAAGTGTATTGAACAAGCCCTGCACAAGGCTGTGTTTGCTTCAGTTACAGTATGCAATGCTTTTTTTCAACAAATAATGCAAAACTTGTGGATCAGTGGTCACAACAATGCAACTAAGCCTTGCTGCTTCAAGGTGCTGTTTTCATGTACATCTTCAGTGTGCCTGGTAGTTAATGTAGTGCCCAAATCAACTTCATAACCAGAAAAAAAAAATCTGATTTCATGGATGTCTCCATTTGAAGAATCAAAGTAGTTTGCCTAGGACAGCATGCTTTACTTCAAAATGTTTATTTTCGCATTACACCTGCCAGAATGAGACGCTGGTGTTATCATAAAAGACACAGTAACAGGGGAAAGCTGCTCTGTTCTGTGATTCCTTGTGTTAGTAAAAATTGTAATGTCAGAAGTTTACTCATTTCATGCTGTTTAAAAGGTTGATTAAAAAGGCTAATAAATAATAGACTAAAAGGTATTAGAGTACAAAATGCATTTAAATAAATAAGTAAAGTGTTAAGAAGCATTTGTGATTCATGTACGATATTTTATTTTGAAAATTGTAATCTGGTCACATGACCAAAGTTTGGTCCAAGGTAGACGGACTGTGGAATTGTGGGATAGAGCCAGCAGTGGACGCACGAGGAACACACCCTGCGGAAAATTAGCATATTCTACCTGTGGGCCAAGAGGCGGACACGGTAATTATTATAATTGTTTGTATCGTGTGAAATATTGTTGATGGAATTTACGTGGACTCAGAGACACATTTTATTGTTTATTTTGTTTAGGGACGTTTGTGTCGTGCTAACATTTAGCCAGTGCACTGTTGGAAACTACCTTGAATGACTGAAAGGGCGTTGAAAAGGTACGTGATTTAAAAACGTTGTCCTTTTCTGTAGTTTTCACTGTGTCCTCTGAAGAAGCAGAGCCAGAGAGAGAAAAATAAAACTTCAGTGGCATCAGTATGAAGCGTGGCCATTATTTTATCGGGCCAGTGTAGCTGCACCTTGTATCAGGGTCGGACAGAGAGACAGTCTGTGATCGTAGTGTTGCTGGTTCAGCTAGATTCAACCTTCACTATGCTGATTATTGCTCACATAGGAGGTTTGAAGTCAAATGTATGCTATCCATCTGTGTGAGGCTCAAATCAGAGTGGATTTATGGTTTTACATTTCATTTTATAACTTTGCAAAACCCGATAACAGTGCAAAATAAACACAAACCACTCGCTTGACACTTTTATTATTAGTGTTTCAGATGTTTTCCATCACAATAATATAACTTTAGTTATAGGGACTAAGAAATTTGAATTATTCGAACTGCTTGGATTTTTTAACATCTAACTTTATACGTTTTGTCTTTACAGTAAAAACATTATATGTTGATATTTACATGCTACAGTAGAACTCATTTTACACCTTTAGACCCCTCTTCATCCTTTAAAGGTTTTTTCTTCCACCTCCACTTCTTCTGAGCTGGTTGTAAAATCAAAATCTTCTGCCCTATGAGAAGAAAATACAGTTTGCATAAACAGAGCTCACAGACAAGTCAAGACATTTGGATTTTTAGAATAAAGACACCAGTCCAGTGATAGACTGGTGATCTTTTCTTTTGCCAAATGCATTATGGGACACCCTTCCCCTCAAGAGTTGCCTACCAGTGCAAGCCAGTGTTCAACAACTCTTCATTGTTCAGAGTCCCTAGAAGGCTCCAGTAAAGACTGTTTCTCCCAAACCTCTGGGGCAGCACTGGGTCTGGAGCTTCTCGGACACGAGGACACTCAGCACACATCTGAATCACCTCCCAGGACCGCCCAAACCTCTGGGGCATGTTGGGGTTAGAGTTTGGTGCCCTGTCATCACTAGGATCGCTCTCTCTTCCAAAGCGCATGGGCATGTTGGCATGCAGGTGGAGAGGTTTGGCGACGGGTGGGTAGAGCTTGATGATGGTCGGGAGGCTGATTTTGCTGGTGGTCGGGGTCACGTGCACGTTGAAGCTCTCGAGATCCAAACTCCTGCGGATTTCACCTTTTGTCTGAAAAGAGAAACATGTTGTCTGGACCAGTCCATTTAAAGATTTTTTTAATATGTATTTTTTGCTATAATAAATGATTATAATGGACATTTTTTACTTTTTTCCTCATTTTATTCAATTAAATAATTAGTGAAAATAATCATTAGTTGCAGCCTAAATTTTTTACTAATTAACATAAGTTTAATCACATATAATAATAATTTTATACATTTCAAGAGAAAAGAAAACCTTATCAAAATGAGTTAAGGTAAATATAAATATAAAAATCTCAGTCTGGATTATTAAATGATTCTTACCTGTTGGTGCGGCTGTTTTCTGGCAGTGTGTCTTCCATCTTGGCTGCTCAGCAAAGTTTTATCTTTGTGAATTGATTTCCCGTAGACCTGGAGGTCAGATGCTGCTGCCCCTCCCAGGCCTCCCAGCATCAGCAGCACTGACAGAAACATTGTGGTCAACATGTTCACTGCAGGAGACATCTTCTCTCAGGACACTACCAGGACACATTCCTTATTTCCTACAGACCACACTGTCCCCTGCTATTAAAGACTCCTGCAAACATACGTCACCTGTGTGTGTGTGTGTGTGTGTGTGTGTACCGTGTGTACAAACTGACACACATAAGCCTCAGCTTCATTCATACTAAACAAATTCCTGGCTCAATAATCACCCAGCTCTGAAGAATATACTTGAAAAGCTATGTGTGTCCTAATTGGGCTGCTCAATGAACCATTCAGGATTTTTTTGTTGTTAAAGCAGAAACAGTGTGTTCAATGGAAACTGTGAATGGCACTAGCATTCATATTCAACATATGTGATATAACTTGTTGTGTCCGATTCAACCGGTGTTGTCTTCCTTTTTTCTGCAACCTTAACTAATTACTTCTGGGTTGGTTGTGTCAATCATGAAGAAGTTCTTGTCTACAATGATGAGCTGGTGTTTTAATGGACTGATGGACAGAAACAAGATCAGCAGCACTAAAGCGACAGTTACACACGTTGATGCTTCTCATTTCCTTTTTCAGCATGTCATTTGAAACATTTAGTGGAGCTGAACAACTTTGTTGTGATTACCAGTTAAGTTTTATCAGCATGCTCTTGGACAGTGCTTACAGTTAATTAAATCCTCACATAATATTCAGTGGTCACAATGGAAAATGATAAAGTTACAACAGGAACGGTATAGATATGTGAAGGCTAGAGAAAAACAAAGTGAAATGTTTGACGTGTGCATTATTGTAAGTGTAGGATGTTTTTGTTGTTTGACCCTAATTCTCTTTTTGTGATAACATTAAGAAAAATGTTGAATATCACCAGCATAGTTTTATAAATAATATAGAATAATATATGGTGATTTTTTTAAAAACCTGTCATCAGGTGAAACTAGCCGGGATAATTTATTGTACAAGACAATTTCAGTGGGAGGCTGTAAAATTCTGCTTCAGGCTCAAACTGCAGTGATGGATGTAGAAAATTTAACATCGCCTGGCAGGATAAGTATCAGGATGAGTAGGGACCAGGCAGATGATAATTGTATATTTCTGTTTTTGTTAGCAATGCCCATGAAAGACCAAAACAGTGCATTAGTCCATCTTTCAATATTCCTAAGGCAAGAGCAATTAGTGCATTTGTTGAGGATTATTTTTATCAGTGGATGTGGTGTCTCTTTAGCGCTGCAATTCAGTGATTTAGCATTGCACTTCCATGAAGCTGGGTAGCTTGCAAAAGACAGACAAATTGATGCAAGATGTCCTGACTGAGTCTGTAATTGCAGTTAATCTCCAAAAACACTGGGTCCTACACATCCAATAATACTGCTCCATGGTGTCTTTTCTATTAGATCCTCACTGTCTGGTAAACACCCACATCTTTCAACCCCTGCTTGATTACACAGACTTTAATGTTATAAATTTTTAGTCTCCAAGCCCAACATGAGATAACTGAGGACATCATCAGGATTATTTTCCCAGACCTGGCAAAGACCTCCCGTGACTACTCCACAGGCATGAAAAGTAAAGTGATCTTTACGTGTGAAGTTGGTGGAGTGCCCCTTTAATTTGTGTAATTTAATTTGTGCAGAGGAGCAACAGAAACTGCTCTCTGTTCTGTGGATTTACAGGAGCTAGCATGTCAAAGGGTTATGATTGTCATAACAGGTGAGACGAGGTATTCTTTCCCTCTATATGTTTGTTTTACCTGTCATTTATTCAGTAAAGCTCCTGTGTCTAGCAACCATTGGACAATTCAGCTTCGACAAGTATTTGCAACACAGGAGTGGGGATGACGTCACCCACCAGTCCTGTTTTGAAGGTGTCGATAGTGTGTTTAGACGCACAAATGACTCACTGGAGGTATATATGCATCCCCAAGCAGACAGAATGTGAGGAATGCCTGGTGCGAGACACAGGGTGATAATGACAACCCTCGGGGAACTTTAATTTGATCCATGCGTCATGACCCTGACATTGTTGCCATTTGCCATGTTGCCATGTCCAGTCCCACCTCCAAGCACAGAAAGCAGTTAACACAGCAGCTAAAAGTGTCTCAGAGGAAAAGCATCTGGTTTTAGTGATTCAGTACCAACCTTAAGATGTTTTTTATGGCTATGGTTTCAGTCTATCTTTCTGTATTATCACCTCCCACCTCTCCTCAGCCCTTCTCTTTGTGCTCTCCCTCTCTGACCCTGGCCCCAGCTTGCAGACTATGGGGCTTGGGATTTACGATGCTGTCTCCGACACTTATCCAGAGTCTTATCCGCAGAGGGCTTCCCTATACTTCAAGCTCTCCCTTTGTTCTTTAACCGAGCTCTCTGAGCACTCCCTCAAAGACCTTGTTCTCTGCCAATGTAATTCTCTCTTCTTAATGTTTTTAATGTGCATCCCTCGCCACCCCGGCGGCCTTTTCATCTTTCCATTTTCCTGCTTTTGGCCTCCTGTCCCTCCCCTCCTCTCTGCCTCTCCATGCAGTCCACTTGCTTGAAAACAGACGGTGTCTTCTTGACTGAAATACAGCTCTGCAGATTTGATTTAGTACACCTCAGCCTTCCATAAATAATGTTTTTTTTTTTTGACCAAACTTACATTCATGTTTCATATACTTGTATATTCTGTATATGAGACATGCAGACATGAAATATTCATCTGTCTGCCCTATAAATAATTTTTTGTGTACTTCAGGAAAACTAATCAAGAAGGAAAACTGACAGAGGCGAAAGTAAATACAGGTGGATCCGACGAAGAGACGAAAATGGACAGAAACAGGAAGCAGGGCGAAACAATGACACTGTTGATCCTGGCCTGTCTCCCTGTGTCTGGGATCTGGCAGCGTTCCCAGAATTCCTCTCCAGTACTGGGACACCCTCAAATTCCCAGGATGATTTGTGGGAATGTGCTGTTATCCCCCCGATGAGCTGATTTATGTCCAGTTTTATCTTCCCCCTCACTTAGACATCAGCAGGGTCATCATCACAACACTTTACATGCCCGCACACTCAACCAGGAGACACATTCATCAAGCCCTTGTGACGGGTTATAGTTTTATCAATGATCAAATCCATTTCTGCGGTATCACTGCATTATGATGTATGGCAAGAGGCCCTGACGCCGGGCAGACAGCAGACATACTGCAGCACTGTATGTGTGGCCAGTGTGATTCTGAGCTGTGTTGTTGTGATTGTAGCTAATGATGATCGATCCACGTCTCTCACAAAACTGCGCCCAATTAAAAAAAAAAAAGAGCCTCAGAATTAAAACTTTGAGCTTCCAAAAGGTCCAAGAGACGGAAGTGGACATAGACACAAAGTGGTACTTTTATGTCTTTCCACTGGAAGACAGACAGGGTTTTATGTTAAAGTATTTAACCTGTTACACGCTCAGAGGCCTGAACATTTTTGAGGCTGTAAGCAGAATCTGCCAACCCCTCCCACACTGAAATCAGCTCAGGAAAAGACAATAAATTACCTGGGTTAGTTTCCCTCCTATGACAGGTTGTGAAACTGTAGAAAAACAGGACAAGACATGATATTACTTAAAAGACCACGCTGACAATGTTCTATGTTTTTGTTATTGCCAACAAAACTCAAGACAAGACCAAAACCAATGTATTGGTCTGTGTTTGACTTATGCCTGCCCATAATGTCAGTGGCTCTCCATCCCAACCCTATTTGTTCCAGCTGAAGACACAAATCTTTGAAAATGGTTTGGATATATCCAGTATAGGTCATTTATTAATGTACTTTCATTTTTAAAAATGGCTCAGCCTTTTCCTAAAAATCCTTTTCTTTTTTCCTAAAAAAAAAGGCTAAATAGTGGATTTGTGGAGGACTATTTTAACATACGTGGGATTACCTCAAAATAAACTACAGTCCCATGTTCATCATAATGAAGCAACATGTCAACTAGTGCCCCGATGTGTCTCACTGATGTGTATTTAAAAGTTTTTGAATGACACTTGCTAGTGGAATCGGTTCATTGTTGTTTTTTTCACTGAGTTTGTTAACGATTAGAAAGTATTGTCAGATTTATCCTTCGAATGAACAGAATGAACAGAAAGTTTTACATTTTGTCACAGTTCATTGCAAACCTTGTATTTCCAATTTGGGGGTCATGTTCTTTTCATGATTTTATCCACAGACATTTTGAAGAAATATGTTTTTATTTGATAACATAATTTTCTAATTTGCTGGCTGCTTTACTACTGTAAAAAAAAAAAAAAAAAAAAAAAGAAATAGAAATTTTAAAGGGAGAATTCAACAATCTTAATTGTCTTTATAGTTAAATCTGTGACAGTATTCATTCTGCCAGGATTTGATTTACAAAGATTTTCTGTTCTAAATTTGTGCCTTTATTGTTCAATAGTAAATGCTGATAATATTTTTTAGTTTATTTGTTTTTCTTGTTTTTGCCCATGTTTTACTTAGGATTTTCTGTGGCTGTTTTGGTAGATCCTTTATGAAACCACTAGATGGCACACTAGGTTTGATTGATGAAATCCAGAGTTTACAGATTTGTTTGTAGCAGCTGCTTGTCTGTTTCTATAACTTAAACTACACTTTCTCAATTTCGTAATCATTCTTTTATCACTTCAGTTTAGGTCTTTGGTTGAGGTGATTTATTTAGTGCAGAGCAGTGTGAGTAATTAAGCAGCATGGAACACAGTGTGAGAGATGTAGTCCACCAGGTGGCACTCTAACACATTTGTTGTCTTTTTGTAAAGGAGGAGGAGGAGCACCGGAGAAGAGGTGGAGCGTCACAGGAGGAAGCCATCCCAGAGGAAAGAAGGAGTGTCTTCAAAAAATGGGAGGTATTTTCAGGACACTTGACAGGGGGGAGGTGCCAAAATCAGTGACCAATCAGATTCTAGTGAAAATTCGCCAATCAGAGATGCAGAGGAGGAGCCAAGAGAGGCAGTCAGGAAACTGAGCAAATGACCCTTGATGAGAGAGAGTGGGGGAGGGAGGGGGTGGGGGGGTGGGAAGGATGAAGGGAGGAAGAGGGGCCCTAGGAGAGGAGTGTGTGTGTGAATGTGTAAGAAGTGTTGGGTTGGTTGAAAAATATGCCACAGCATATGTTTTATCTTGTTTTCATTAAAAGATATATTACTTTTCCCAAACATGAGCGCTAAAGGTCCGTTCAAGTGTAAAGAGATAAACAGCACACGGATGATGGAAAAGATGAAAGATTGAGTTTCAGCAATAAAATACAGCATGAAGCAAAAATGCAGTGATTAAAAAAAAACAAAAAAAACAAAAAAAAACAACGTAGGTCAGAGTGAGAAGATGTTTTACTGAAAAACTGAAATAAATAAAATATAAAGTATTGAAGAATATATAGTAGAATTGGTCCAATAACAAGACATTAATGTGGAACAAGATTTAGAAATTCCTGCTGTTTGGGGTGGAAAAAAAAAACAAGTCCGTGTCATTTTGTTGTTTTCTTTTCTCCTACTTGATTTGAATGTTTACATGGTCATTTATCTGCTGAGTGAGTTTCATGATCCCTGGGCCCTGGAAACCTCTTAAAAGCCTGGTGCATAAATTCCCAAAGACACTGGTGTCTATAAGAAAATAAGCATCTTTTACTTTACTCTTGACACCAAATTATGGGCTTAGGTTTTGTAAATAGTTTTTGAGCTGTTACGGTGATGAGGGGGAATAAAGCGAAAAAGGGAGAAAGAGAGAAAAGGAAACAGAAAATAATCTTCTCAGTAGATAAAGAGGCTGAGAAGACACTGTTTTTCCTGACCTTTGGGAATTCTCTCTGCTCCCAGTTAGATGACCAGTTTGGCTGCTGTTCAGCGGGTCAGAGAGGGTCAAAAGTCATCTTAGACACCCACATGGAGAGCTACACTATGACCTCTGACCCCTCCCCACCATGCAGCTGAACCCTGCACAGCGCCTAAAGCGAAGCAGGGAGGGAAGAGGGAGTGGGGAAAGCTGTGTTTTCGAACAAGCAAAGATCTGATTTGTTTTATTCCAAAAAGCATAATTTGTTCTTATCCAAGCCACTTGTAATTTGCCACGTGGAAAAAGTCAGATTCAAGTAAAACTAGTTTTTTCTATCCAAGAATTCAGAAATTGTTGTCCCCACTCTGACCATAATGATGCAACTGTTCAACATTATCACTAATTGAATACATGAGACTTTCATACAGAGATAGGAAGCATGTGCTGCCCTGATTTATTTATCGCTTGATGTTGAGTGTTAGAGAAGGAGGAGGCTTAGACAAAGACATAAAAGGAAGAAATACCAGAATTTGATTTCAAAGGAATATCTCTCTTCTTTGTAATAGTTGTTTGGATCATTTCTCAATGTGTCTTTGTCTTCAGAAAAACTGAGGTGTGGAGGTCAGACTTGACACATCAAAGAAAAGGGCCTTGGTTGACAATAAGCATGAGGAGCCTCATATAGTGCGTGATAACACTTTTTAATGGCCTTTGATAAAGGTATGGCACTTAAATCTGAGACAACTGCATTATTATTTGACAAAAATAGTATAAAGCAATTTATTTAAAAAAAGAAATCTCTTCCACACGTTGCCGAATGTGACCTTCAGCTCGTACACCAACTAAGGCAAAATAAATCTACTGCAATGTTAAGTAATGCCAAAATTGAAGCTCTATTTTGTGCCACACTGCTTGAGTTACACCAGAGTGTGTGTCAGTGTATGTACTGTACACCCTAGTGGTGAGAGAAGCACACAAACCCCTTAATTAAATCACAGCAGATATAATATAACAGCCCTCTAAAAGTCCTCCACTCAAAAAAAATGACTTAAATACAAATATTGAAGTGCATGCACTTAGCTGTGTACAGTTACAGCATGAACACTCATGTTTCACTTCCAGGAAGCTTTCAACCTTTGTCGTGTTAACCTCCATAAATAAAGAGCATTAAGTAGTTATGCTATATTAAATGCGCTGTTTTGCTGTTATGCTAGTGAATGACTGTACGTAATCTCCTTCTCTTTCTCTTCGTGCTACCTTGTTGGACATTTGAAATATTTTTTCAGAAATGATGTTACACTTTCATTGAATTAATGTTTTTGTATGATATAATAATATAAGGCTTAAGTGTGAGAAAAAAAAAATCATTTTCACAAACACAGGTCCTACTAAGGAAATTGTGTAATTGTGGAATTTAAAGAAATATTTAAAGATGAGCAGTCAGCTTTTAAAGGACTTAATATTGCATATAGAACATGCATCATATCATTATTGTCACTGATGATGGCAGATTATCTGTTTTGTGTGGATCATCCCCCCACAGTTTAGTAACTTTCCAGAAACCTTTCATTAACTAACAAGGCTGTATAGTCGTGTTGTTTATCCAGGGTTTTTACAATACAATTCATCAATATGATGATGTAGCATAAAGAGATATAAGAGAATAGATGGAAAGAACAGAGAGGAAAGTCTTAACTTGTCTTGCAGTTATTTTTTATGAATCTAATTGATTTCTAAAATTTTGTGGATTTTACATTAGAATCAGAGAGTAAGCAGAGACGTCCATGCTTCATTCATTAGTTTAAACAGACAAACTATGTCCAAAGAAGCCTGAGGACTAAATACGTTTCTGACCTGTTTTTGAAAAATTTAGCAAATTAGGAAATGTTCTTCTAGTGTAGGGATACAAAATGTTAGAAAAGTGTGAAAATGTGTTTTAATTTTAATAGTGATTCACCATTGTGTAATTTATCAGCATGATCATAATGGCAATCGTTGAGCCTTTTCTTTTTGAGGTGAAAGCAGGTAAATTGCTTTGAAACAGAAGAGAAAAGGTATTAAGTTTGACAAAACAGAATGAGAGAGGCGCACGCACTTCAAAACAGCACTCAAGTACGACACTGTCCGTATTGAGTTTCTCTCCGTTTCCATGTGTGCACATGCTCAGTTATGTGTGAATAAAATACTGTTATCCTCTGATGGTTTGTGATAGTTCTGCTGTAAAAGCATCCCCACACTTCTCCCTCCCTTTCCCACTCTCTTCTCATGCCATTCCCGGCAGCTAGAATTGGAGTATACAGTATGTATATGTGTGTGTTTGTGTGCGTGGGTGTGTGTCTCACGTACACACAGAGGGAACTCGATCCCGGACCATAGCTTTCAGCACGGCCTATAGAATCCCCAGAGTTTTGAAAGAAGAGAGGGAGACAGGGAGAGAGTCCAATTTGACCTCAGTAGAGGTTTTCACACACATCCACACACACACACAGACAGACACGCACACACAGTGTAGTGCAGCACTGAGTGGTAGGGACAGCTGTGGGATAGTGACATCATCTTTAGTTGCCGACTGGTGCATTTGATCTGGTCTGAGGGCAAGATTGAAACTGAAACACCAGACTGCTCTCTGGACCCACATCCCCTGCCAGAAAAACCGTGAGAGTGTCTGTGTGTGTATGTGTGTGTTTGTGTGTGTGTGCGCTTGTATGCATGTCTGCATTTGTGTGTGCAAAGGTTTTAAGAGCACCAATAAAACCACAACATTGAACAATACTCATTTCTCTCTCTCTCTCTCTCTCTCTCTCTCTCTCTCTCTCTCTCTCTCTCTCTCTCTCTCTCTCTCTCTCTCTCTCTGTCTGTGTGTTTTCCTCTTGTTGTCTCTCTCCCTTCCAGCCTGCCTGCTGATTGATGTGTTGTATATATTCCTAGTGGTAATCAGATCCTTCTCTTCCAGAGGTTGTTGTAAATACAGTCTGCAGAAGTGCCAGTCTGCCGGGCAGACAGGCCGACTGTCTCTTGTGGGGATTTAGGCAACGTTCTGAAGCCTGGCATTGTGCTGTGGGGGCCCCTGAGGGCATGAAGGAACGCATGATGTCTCCCTGTGACGAGATCAGTGCACGCTAATGGCCACGTGTCTGCGTGTTAGAGAGTGAGGGGTCGTTCTAGGTCTGTGTTAGCATAGATGTGTATATTCATTAGACATCTGACTTGATTTGACCAGTAAATTAGCTGTTACATGGAAATGAGCAGAGCAGCGAGGTGGTGCACTGATGTGACTTTTTGCGGTTTGGTGAAGATGACACACACACACACACACACGCACACACACACACACACACACACACACACACACTCTTATACTTCTATCTTTGTGAGGACACTCACTAACACAGTGCATCCCGTAGCCCCTTACGTTAATCTTAACCATCACATATAAATGCCTAACCCCAACAAATCTCAAACAGCCCTTTTGAAGGTGTGACGTAAAGTGAGGACTGGTCAAAATGTCCTCACTCCATGAGGTCTATAACTCAAGCAGGTCCTCACAAAGACAGAAGTACAAGTACACACACATGCACCTCATAGAATTTGATGGCACAGTGCTGGAGTCCCTAATAGATACCTACTGATCACCATCTATAATCCCCCAAAGCCTTCAACACCTAAACCATCGCCTATTGCTCTGGGGACATACGACTGAACCGGCTAGCAAGAGATATGTGTCTGTGTATCTGCATTTGTGCGTGTGTGGTTTTTGACACTAAGCCAGAGCATGGGAAAAATGCAGCTTTAAACAGCAAAACATGCAACCACTACCACAAATACCGAATTCCACAAAACGCCCTAAGCAAAACAGCATGTTTAGACGGCTGTGCACGAACACATATGAACACACAATCACATGCAAAAGGAGCATACCGTTAGCATTTACTGATTGCTGATTAAATAATTTCTGGATTTCTGTGAAGTATATGATGCTTTGGCAAACAATTCCGAACTCAATCTTATCACATGGTCTTTATCAGTGGGACTTTTTTTTTTTTTTGATGTTTCAACAGTTTGTGGAAAGACCCTTTTCTTTTTCAACATGACAGTGGCCTGATGCACAGAACGAGGTTCAAACACCACATCCTACCTTTGCTAAATGTGAGTGTGTTGGGTGTCCACATACTTTTGGCTATACATGATAAAGCTGGGCTCCACTTGTAGCATATATTTAAATGTTTTGGCAGCATTTCTTCTCTGTCACGCCAATAAAGCTCATTTGACTTGAACCGAATTGACACTTTGAGAAACAAGAGAGAAAGAGACAAAGCAACAGTGAGTGAGAGAGGGTAATGAAAGCGAGCAGAGGGCTACCACCCACTGGAGCAGACAGCGCACACTCTCTCACTCTACAGAAAGTCAGCATAGACACAAAAGGTACAAAAGCCATCTGGGCTAGGCGGCTACGCTACATCCAGAGACAATAGGGGCTCATTCACGCAGTCCAGCCCAGCCAGGGCCATCTGCTCTTGGTGAGAGTGAGTGGGAGAGGGGACCTCCTGTACCTCCAGGACCCCCAGAGTTCCAAAATACAGCAGGACGGTAGTCTGAAATCAGCATAATAGTAGAATCAGGGTATGAAAATATGAATGAAGATGAGCCGATACATTGGGGGGGGGGGGGGGGGTGACCGAATCAGACGTTTGAGGCTGCGTAAGCCTCCTACATTGGGAATGAGAACATGTGTGATGTTTTTCTGAGCAACAATGGTGAAAGGAGAGCAACTGTTACAACAGCGGGGGGACAGGACAGCAGAAAGGGAGTGTGGATGCATGCAAACATCTTTACATATAGCACGCAAGCACAGATGCACACACACTGCAACATAACAGTGGCCATTCATCATGCAGTGGAAAATGGAACAAAGAGAGGCGTGAGAGAAAAATTAAGACACACTGAGAGCAGAAGCTTTTGACTTTTGTTTCATCTTGTGTGTACTGCTTAGGAAATCTGGCATGGTTTGAGTGCAGAAATGTGTTAGATTTATGGAGATACACATCTCCCCCCAGCTATGACAAGTCTGTACTTTAGCATGGTGAATATTCATGCAATGAGCTCATGCCACGCCATAGCATGACAGTAAAGCAGCCAGAAAGAGAGAGCATCTCAAGAATCTAAGTTTGGGATGTGCAAGTGGAGCATTGAACCCACATGGAAGCAAACCCACACTGACACCCATAAGCATGCAAAGGGATATATATATATATGCAGTAGGCCTGCATGCCACAGATACACATTACAAACATGCAATCATGCGATCTGTGAACACATATAATGTTCATCTTTTAGCACTGAACTAGGGGATTACCCATTCAAATAATGAATAGTCTCCTCAATTTGTCTCTTTGAGGGAAAACCACTGTTGGAGTTTTATGCTTATGGACACAGATGCTGAACTTTAAGCTTGTAGTTTCCAGTATTTTTATTCAGCAGTGGATTAAATCACTATTTACTATGTGGAAGAGGTTGCTTTTAGTCACAAACTCACAGAGAATTATCAGTGAAGTCACAGTGAACAATGTGCCTCAAATCTATGGAGTATTTTAATGTCTTTCAGCACACTTTTGATTTAATGCCCCCCCCCCCCCCCCCCCCCCCCCGACTTTACAGTTTTGGTTCACGGATCAGTCTCATTTCTCAGCCATAGCAGGCGGCTGACTTTACCAAAAGGCTGAGTTGAACCAACTGTAAGTTATCTGCCCAGCACCAAATGGCAGACAGACAGGGTTCATAGCTAGCTAGCAACTAGCCACACATCACAGTCAAAAGACACAACAATCTAACCCAAGACAAACTCATAGACCAACACTTGCCTGTCATCAGCAGCTGTTGTTAAACTCTATTAGATATGATGACAACATGTCGGCGTTTGCTCACCACAGATTCTCTTATTTAAGTGTCAACACTGTGAGCTCAAAGCTTTTGTGTATCCACTATTTGTTGTCACTGACTGTTTACATTCGGTGATTGTGCAGACAGGTTTGTAAAGGTAGGTTTCTGAGTCTAAAGTGAGGATTGTATACCTATAGGTGCGTGCAGCTGTGCATCCGTCTGCTGTTAAATTGCGAGCGTGCGACTATATTGCAGACAGGGAAACACCTGAGTTAACTCAGAGACACTGGATGTCAAGCCAGTCAATGATGAGAGATCCCGTGTCAAAATTTATGCCTTGCACTAATGAGTGGTTTTGTTCTCAAACACAACCAGTGACTGAAAGTGTGGAAATCCCCCTCAGCTGCTGACAGACAGTTGTCAGAGGCCTCAGATTAATGAAGGAGTCTCTCAGTCAGCCGATTCCCAAAGGCTGACACAGCTCACCCCCCGGGGGCTCAGGTGGCCTTTAAGTGGTCAGAGGTTATATGTTAACATAGGAACTGTGAACTAACAAATACATGCATTGGCAAATAATCTGTTACTTTAAACATGAAACCAGATGCAGAGCTACAAATGAAATGGCGTTCCATCAGCCATAGCAGATCAGCTGATCTTTATACCTTCAGTGTTTATTATGTAATGAATTAGTTTGCAAGCAAGAGGTTGCAAGCAAAATGTTGAGTGTTTCATTTCATTTCACTTAATTTTTCAATGAAACAGAGGGACACATGATGACGGCAGCCGTAGACAAAGTCAAACAATTAATTTATGTCATTAACATTTAAAGGAGCCAAAACTAGACTGGGGAGCGTTCAAACGGTTGGTAAGCAAAGTAATTCAGTTTGTTCATATTAAATTTCTTCACTGAGGATAATGGTGATCATCTGACGGGTCATGTCCTTTGTGAGGACACACCTCTGTTTTTCAAATCACGTGCAGGTGATTTCTATCAGTTGGTGTGCGTCCTTATTGCCAGTGTGCCTGGAATTTCATTTCTGACTGTGAAAGTGAGCCACCAACGTCTTATTGGTGGTCAACGGGAAGCGGGTCAGGAGAGATGGATCCATTGGCCATTGTGGTGACAGTTGTGTATTTGATATGCAGGCTAACAGAACTGAATTTGCAGCAACAAGGATGCTCTGTGGACAGTCTAAAAATCAACGCTTGATTAGATGATTTGTCAGGTATTTATCTATCGTGCCTGCACAATCATTCAGAAAGGCTCTTCCTCCACCTCCATCTCTTTCTCTCTGTCTAATGTTCTGTGTGTGTGTGTGTGAGTGTGAGTGTGTACCCGCAGGGCAGAAAGAGGTTTGTGACAGGCTTTGACAGGTACGGCATGGTGGCAGACCTCTCAGCTGTCAAACAAACAGACAAACCAAAGAAACCAGAGATAAAGAAACCAAAGATAAAGAGCGCCGGTGCAAGGAGAGTGACAGACTGATGTCTGAGCAGACCGGGACGGGCACATAGAAATGACTGAAAGACAAAACATTAGAATAATAAATTATCCTCAGTCACTCCCCATATTCCTCTTCCCTCCATCCCACCTCTCATTTCTTTACATCCCTTTGCTGTATGATTTCTCACTTAGCTTTCTCATCTGTCAACACCTGGCCTTCGAATGGACAAATGGTAAAATTGCACCACCCGGTTGCTTTGCACAGGCAAATCCAAATACACCTCAAATGCTCTGAGTGTTGTAAACTTGCCTGAGCATGAGGGAAGTTGATCGGAGAGTGCGAAGAGCGGCTACCAAGTATGAACACGCAGTTGGAAGATATGCAGACACAAGCGTCAGATTCAAGTGGAGAATTTGGAAATAGAAATTTGGAAAACAGAACAAAAAAAAATATCAGAGAACAAGCATTCAGGGAAAAGTAGTCCAGCGTGGAGGGAGTAGGGAAGAAAGGGATGGAGATCTGTGTGTGTGTTTCGTGTGTGTGTTCTATTTCCCTGATGAAAGGCTGTTGACGGTTTAGTTGGAGTGTGCTGTCAGGGCCTGTCACCTTGACAACCAGGCCTGTATTTCACTCACTCACTGAAGAGAGAGACCGAGCGAGGCCCCTGGCTTCTAACCCCCTGTCAAACCAATGTATGCATTCACACACACGCACTTTCTCTCTTTGTCACACACACACAGTAAATTCACCCTCCCTATTCACTTAGCTCACCCGGCTAGCGATTCATTTCACAGAAATTACACAACCTGTTTACTGAAATCCTCCACTCTGTGTGTGTGAGAGAGTAAGTAGTAGCTCACCTGGCATGTGAGGTGGAAACAGGTACACAAGGTCATGGGAAACAGCATGTTTCTTTGTGTGTTTGTGTGTTGTCAGGCACACAGGTGTGTTTGGCCTCGCACCAAAGCACGTGAGTGTCTTGTCAGCTGAGCTATTTTCTACTTCAAATCTGTCACCATAACTCTGCAGAAAGAAGTCGAGATCACAGCGGCAGCCACAACAGCGTCACCGCGCACAAAAGACAGGACGGACAGATGAATGAATGGGGAATGCACAGAAAAGTAGATGAGTGTGTAGTTTGAAAGACGGATAGTCTAATGGACGGATGGTTTAAGTGACAAGAGAAATGACAGATGCTGCCAGATAAATGGATGGATTGACAGATAGAGGGAAAGGCAGACAGATGAATAAAGACGCAAAGTGAAAAAAAAAGGATGAAAGAAAAATGAAAGCAACAGATAGATTATCTCTCAGGCAACAGCAGAAAGAAGACGTCGTGTTTGGCCAGTGAGTGACGAAAACAATGACAACCAAATCTGACTTGACTGCGCTGGGCGTGATTTACTTTTCAACCTGAGGCCTGAAGTGTTGACAGCTTCCATAGTAAATGTGAACCAGCATCTAAACTAGTGTTGGCTCCTTGTCTGAGAGTGGACTTCCGATTTCTTCCGCTTGACTGGAAGGGCAGAAAGGCAGGATGGGATGGTGGAGGGTGGGGTGGGGGAGACTGGCATTCCCTTGCTTCCGCTCAATAGAGCCATCTGACGCTGAAAAGGGCAGATTCCCTCTCTCCCTGCTTGGACCTGTCACATCTATCAATGCTGCAGCTGACGAGAGAGCAAACACACAGCTCTTAGAGGCAAACACACAAAAACACACACACAGACTTCCCATCAAACACATGAGGGAGGGGAGGGGTGGGGAAAGTTTGACAAATACATCTGTACTTCATAATTATGTTGCGTGGCTCCAACCCTCAAAAGGCTTTTGTCAGTGTCTTACTGTGAGTGTTGATGTCCTGCTATTTATGTCTTTGGTGTTGCCTATTTGTTTTTGCTCTTGTCTCGGTTTACTGTCTTTTGTCATTTGAGACAAACTGTCTTGTAGAGGTTGTAATATTAATCAGTGGTAGTGTGTATTTATTGTGGGTGCAGCACACAACAGTCACATCACATAAACACAACCAACAGTATTTCATTTCTGGCTTATAGCTGTCGACACTGTTGTTTAAATTTCACTTCCACAAAAAGACTGACTCATAATTGAAGGACGACTTCTGTATGACTAGAAATTTAGTTTTTGTTGTTTTACATCCCTGCAAACGTTCTTCTAGTGTAGGTCCTTCCTCCTCTGAAAGTAAACTCCGCTGATTTTACACATTGAACACATCTGCTTATAGGTCTTGAGGAGTAGTACTGCATTCCATATGTGTGGCTGAAGCCTTCAAGTTTGGAATAAAAAATAAAGTGGGGGTGTGGAGTTAGAAAGAAGTGAGCTTGTTTGCTTGTAGCCTGCCTCATCTTTGGTTGAGGCTCTTAACTCGAGGCTCTTCCAAAAACATCAATCTCTTATCTTTTTCAGTGGATTCACCAAACCCCTTTAACTCCACAAACGTGTTGTAAATCCTGAACACCATATTTTCACAAGGAGGTGAGGTTTAATCATTAGCACAATCAATACCCCTAAAATTACCCTATAACGCTGCCTGTTTTGCTTTGTTTGTGTGAACGTTTCATTCACAAAAATGTTGGTTAAAAAGAGGAATTTCACAGTGTGGAGCTTCAGGTCTGCTGTGAGAACTGAGCAAACAAAAACTTAGCAGAGTCAGTGGTCGTATTAGAAAATGCAAACAGTACATCTGTCAATGACTTGTCATCAGCGCACTGCACTGTGATAGAAATAAAAAGGGAAGCTACATGAAGCTAGATGCTATAAAACATCTGTCTAAAGCAAAGTGGTCCATGACTACTACAGAAGTCTTTTTGCAGATTCCTATCGTGAACAGGAATGCATGAGAACTTTGGAAAAGTGATCATTAGCTGTGCTGCGTGCATGTAAAAACTGTCACAATGAATCAGTGGTGTGGTGAATATGCTGCAAAATACAGTAGCTACAGTAAATTACAGTGTCTGTAGTCCAAACCTCCATTAAAAAAAAAGGCAAACAGCAGCAGCATTTGTAGTTCAAAGGTCAGAGGTCATGAAAATGTTGTCTTGTGGTATCCGATTCCAAAAACATCATTCTTTTATTTGTTATGGTTCCTTATAAAATGATACAAACGGCACTTCTGTACCAACAACACATTTGTGGAAGAGATTAAATTTTACAACGCATTTACAGTTTATGCTCTCTGGCTTTGCAGAGCAGCAATGTTTTTCTTCCCTCAGGGGTTATTCAGCATTACTCTGATTTACTGTTTGTTCAGAGTGACATCTGCCAGCAATGTTATAAAAAAAAAGCTTCACTGTAATTTTCTTTTAATGCAGATTCATTCTTTGTAAGGTGTAAATCACAGTTATAGCTACAGCTATCATTTCTAATCTGCGGACAGGGAAACATATTTTTTCTTTTTGCTTGTTGATAGATGTGGAGCAGCCAGGACTTTTCACTTGTCAGTCAGTGAGTTTGATGTCGAAATTGTTACAAATGCACACATGCAAATAATCATCTCCTTCTTTTTCTTCTTTTCTTTTCACAGACAAAACAGACAAACACACACACACACACACACACACACACACACACTCACACACGCCACACCCAGAAGAAAAGGAGACTTGTTGAATCGTGAGGTTATAGTGAAGCTTTGTGAAATTCTCTCATGTCACTCTGCACCTCACAGCTGTGGGAAAAGAAGTGGTGAAAACTTAAAAGATACAGTATAACACACACACACACACTCACAAACCAGCACAGGCACACACTGTAGGTAGGTATACACAAGCTCAAGTTTTTACACTCTGTGACACACGTCTGCTGACCCTTAAGTCTTGTCCACACACACACGCACACAGACACACACACACACTCAGGTCTCTTATTCATTAATCTTCATTTCAACACACACTCTGGCCGCCGTCAGCACATATGCTCCCAACAATCACTTGGCACTGTGCTCTTTCTCTCTCTCTCTCCCACACACACACACACACAAACACACACACACATAGGCAAACACATATACAAGCTCTCAGAGGGTGAGATCTGATTGCTGACACTGATATCAGGTCCCCTCCTGCTGCTGAGCTGTCCATCTGGCTGCCCGATCAGAAGACAGAGTGGGGTCCTCACAGTGGGGCTCCTGTCACTGTGCATTAGGAGAGGGCTGACGGCAGATCTGAGCTGACACTCAGGATAATATTGGCATCAACAGAATCCTTTGGTGCCGGTATCACATCGGGATTACGGTGGAACATGATGACATCTGAGGTGGCCGGGTCGAGTCGTTTTGAGGGCATAATGTTCCCCGATGATCCGCTGGATCTTTTTCTGGGTTTTGATGGAGTTTGGGCCACATCCAAGGGACAAATCCACGTGGTTTGTGTGTGTGTGTGTGTGTGAGCTATAAGTGGATAAACTTTGAGAAGCTGGGACGCCCTACTTTTAGCCTTGATGTCCAAAACTGCACTTGACAAGAATTGCTAGTTCATTCTTTTCCATCTTATTTCTGTGGTCTGATCAGGGACTTTTACTGAATCAAATCCAGACCTCATGAACCATGTCACGATGGTTAAAAAAAAAAAAAAAAATCACATAGCCCACACAGATGGGGTGCCAATCCACTCAATTTTTACAATGTTGTTTACAAAGCACTCCAAATAGTGGGAGCCCTGCGTTTGTTTGAATTCTGTTTCTAACAGGGATGACTGAATCCAGCCCTCTCCCAGGCTCTGATTCACTACAACAGAGACAAATAAACCCCAAGCCTGTGTTTGGCCAAGCAAATCAGTACTGTTGAATGATTCAATCCCACCGTTTATTATGGTTTTTACGCCATGCATTCCAAATGAAGGCCCGAGCACGAACAGGCATGTAGGAAAAACCAGGCACTTATGCTTTGTATATTTCTCTCTCTTCCACTTTCTGTCTGTAGCTCCCTCAATAAGCCTCTTGTTCTGAAAGATACATTTTATTTTTTCGTCGTAGTACTGTAATAAATGCAAACAATGCTTGAAAAAAAAATCGGAAAAACTGCACCCCTTGTTTTTACATCGCCGGCTGTTCATTCACAAGTTGTACTGAACAGAGAGGGCTGTGTGGGCTGTTGTATTTTATGCCGGTGTCCCCAGCTGTGACTTGGCTGTCAGTGAGACATTTGGGGTGCTGGCTGGGGGCGACAGGAAGGTTTAGGTGTTGTAATCAAACTCAATTTATTCCCCCAAGGCTCGTTACAACACTCAAATTCTGCACTAATTGGCCAGTGAGTAACATGGCAGCCAGGGACCCTGTCTGCCCGGTAACCCCTAGAGAAAGATGAGAGGAGGGGAGTTTTATTATTTTCAATTTGTAACAATATATAACCTTTAAGTTGATTTTCTGGGCTCCGACAAAAGCATGCATCATGTGAAATGTGGCTGTGGATACAGCAAATACAGCAGACTCCTGTTATTGTGGTTCAAGTGTAAAAACACACTGATCGAAACAGATTGAAAATCTGTTCCCAGGAAACATGCTGCTTTCAGGCAACACGACTTCATTATGACAATGTAAAAAAAAAAAAAAAAGAAAGTGACTCAGGGGTTAAACATGTTCACAGTAATGACTAATGTATGATTTCTCAGATTTCTCAAGAATATTGCAGATGGATTTTGAAACTAAATGGATTCCGACGTGGCCCAGGTACTAAAGATAATGAAGTGTAACACATAAAACTGTGTGATGCAACCGTGGTTTTTCAATAATTGGAACTGGAAGATAAACAGCCTTCCTTTATCTGCACTTCTATCTCTGTAACCATCCCATCCCTTGTCTCTCCTCCTTCAATCTTCCTCGTTCCCCGAGAGCCTCCCTTTCTGAGGTTTATGGCTCGCAGTTCTTTGACTGCTGAACCATTACCCCGAAGAGCAACAAACTGATCCGCGGTCACACTTTATAAGCTGTCAGCTGAACCGTGCTCCTCTGCCGACAGGTGAGGAATGTTTTCATTCACCTCTCTGCCTCTCTGTGGGTGTCTCACACTCATACACACACACACACACACACACACACACACACACAGTTAAACATATCTTTTTCTCTGCACCTGGGCTCAGCACTTTAAAGATGAAAGGAAAGGGACAGCAGAAGACAGAAGATGAGAAGTAGAGGAGAGAGGGAAACGTGATCCATCATCAGACGGGTCTTCCTTTTCGGCTCTTGAGCCACATTCCCCCCTCGGTCCTGTGGGGTGTTCCCTGAATAAAAGCAGACTTGAGGCCTCATCCATCTTTTATCCACCACCTTTTAGTGCCTTTCACCCAACAGGTCCTAAAAATTACATGACAAAAGACGTCATTTGTCCAGTATCTCTTGACTGACAGCATCAACAGGACAACATCATTTATCTGTGCCTTCTGACAACTCTGTAGTTAAGGTTTGGTTAGGTTCAGGCCCACACACAACTTGGTTAGATTTTGGGAAAGGGTTAAAATGACTGCTTCGCTAAGATTAGGGGACCTTTCTGTTAAGGACAGTCTCCTTTTACAATACAAGATTGCTGGAAGCACTTTCAATATTAATCGCACAAGAAAAGTTTGGAACTCAAACCTCAGCTAAAATAAACAACCTTCTGTAATTTTGGCTTTCCGGATAACTACTGGGGCTCAGCTCTTTGTGTTGATCCATATTAACTGTGAATTTGTTTGAGTCTGTGTGGCTGATTAGTGCGTGTTTGATGGAGGCTAAGGTTTCTCTGTCTGACTCGCTGCCCACCCAGCAGCCATCGTGGGTAGCTGCTAACGGAAGAGAGGGATTGTGGGAAAACACGGGGGCCTGCGGTTGGCGTGTCACCATCGCTCAGCGTCCTTTGGCCTTGTTGCCAGTCTACACACACGCACATACACACACACACACACATATGAAAATGTCCCAGCCATCAGCTTGTATGTGACATCAGAGCTCTGACAAAGACAAGCTGGCCCAGCAGTCTCAATTTTAACAAGCTCCAGCTGAGAGTGGACATAGGCCACTGTGAGTGCGTGTATAATTTTGTGTGTGTATGTACGTGTGTGTGTGTGTGTGTGTGCTGGTACCCACAGTGACACAAGGCAGTCTGTATATGTGTCTGCTCCTTCACTTCCTGCTCCTGTGAGGCAGACTTTCCTCTTACAGAACATGGCAGCTCACCGTTGGGGGGCAAATGTTCCTGTTGTGAGTGTGTCTGTGTATTTTTATGTGTCTGTGTGTGTATGTGTGTACTCTGTTACCAGTGGGAATAAAAAGTCATGCACACAAAAAGGAATCAATCGCACTTGTTGCTGATTGAGCCATGACTCCACCCCCTTGCTCTCCTACCTCTGCCTCTTCTCCCTCCTCCTCCACGAGCGCTCCTCAGCTGTGAGTGATTAAGTTGAGCCAGAGGGGCGGGTGGTGGTGGTGGTGGCGGTGTGGGGGTGGTGGAAGGGTGAGAGGAGGGGACAGGGTACTCACTCACTGGCTGAGTAATGGCTTCCAGAGACCCCCGACTCCCTGGCTCTGTGCAGCACGAGGGCTAATCAGGAGTGACGGCTCGGCCCGTTTGGACAGTGTAAAGGCAGCCCTGCTCCTGTCAGGCACAGACATGGACAGCCACCCCCCTTATCCCCACTCCCTCACACCCTCTCCCTTCACCACAGGACCCCCACTGCTAGGCTGCTAGTCCCTGCCACAACCATCTGACAGGGAAATGTTGGGTAAGAAGGAGGAGGGGACTGACAGAGAGAAGGGGAAAGGTAGAAATGAGAAAATTATTCAAGCAGATTTGAGGTTGAGAAAGAGAAAAGGCAGCCAAAGAATAGCGCACAGGGAGATACATGCAAGGCCGATGTACAGTGGAGTGGTTGAAGTGGTGGGCTGATTTCATGTTTGTGCGTGCTTGTGTGTCAGGCTGACTGTGTGTGTTTAATGGAACCTCTGAGCAGCTGGGGAAGCCCATCATGTTCATTTAACAGTACAGATCTCAGGCAAAAGCAATACTGAGGTTACTGTGCCTATGTGGCTCTGTGTCAGTGTGCGTGCACGTACTTTGTATGTGTGTGTGTGTGTGGGGGTGTGTTTGTGAGGGTCTGCTGATTTGTGCTGTTTCCACGGTGATTGGTTTCCATCACGCGTCCAAGGGCTAAACCATCGACAGCGCTCCCTCCTTCCCCGCGACCCGACTTCTTTTCATTTTTCAATTTCACTTTCATCAACCGCTGCCGCCTGTTTTTTCATTTTTCTATTTCCAGCCGATGACAGAAAGTGTGTGAAGTGTGAAATTAGAAAGAGCGTGTGTAAATAATGGCGTGTAACACAGAGAACACACACGTGAACAAACGCCTGTGAACACACACGTACGCTATTGCATAAGCCAAGAGACAAAACTCATTACCTTCAAACTGAGCGATGGGAAAAAGTGAACTGAATAAATAGACTTGCCTCCAAATGACATAATTACAAACAGAGGATGATAGTGGGCATTCTTCTTCTTTGATATTATCAAGTGGGAATTCAGAATATTGTGCAAAACATGCAAAAAGAGGCCTGTGTTACCTTAAGGCACTGACTGAGACATTATGAGCAGAGTTTAAGTGTGTTATTTCGTCCTTTTGGGGTCTCAGTGAAGGAGCCCCTGTTCTGTGTTACTCTTACACACATGCACACAAATACACATCTTGTCCCCCCCCACCTGGGTTTAACTGTCTGACAGAGTGAGATGTTGGCGCGGCGGAGGGCTGGAGAAGGAGGTCAGGGGCGCAAGGGCAGTCAGGTCCCTCAGACGTCCATCAAAATGACAGGTACCCCTGCCTTAAAACTCCCTGACCCACCCCAAAACCTAGTTTCCCTCCTTTTTGCAGCCACACACACACATATACATACACATGTGGAAACACACACACACTGAAATACCAGGCCTAAAAAGTAGCCCCGCAGAGAAGGAGACCAGCTCTCCGCAATTAGGACATTCTGTGGCCATGAAATCATTCTGAAAATTAGCTCCAGGAAGTGAGAGGAGGGAGACAGAGTCCTAAAGAGAGACAAAAAGAAAGGGAAAAAAAATAAGAGCGAGAGAAAGAGGGTGAAGTTAGGGGAGGAAGAAAGTGTTCTGGATCGCCTCAGCAGTCAAACAGACGGGCCACATGTGCTGGCAAGATGAGAATGAAAGAATTTAGAATTATCCCAGATAATGACGGCTGTTAAGATTAACAATTAATCCTCTGGCCTCATGACATGTTAGATTTGGATCCGGGGAAACGGCTCTAAGAGGTGTGAAAGGGCTCCAACAAGCACTCAGTCAGCTAAAATACTCTGTGTGTATGTGTATGTGTGTGTATGTGTGTGTGTGTGTGTGTGTGTGTGTGTGTGTGTGTGTGTGTGTGTGTGCGCCTCCGGTGGTTGACGGTGTCCAGGCCCCTAGTCCTGACAGGAGAAGGAACCAGAGTTCGGATCTCAGCTCACGACTAAAGAGACCTGCTCTATGTTCTCCGTTGGTCCTCCACTTGGCTACAACAACGTCTGTTCTATTTTCTGCAGATCTGCAGCTCTCCTGTCACCCCCAGTTTACCCTGCTTTGACCTTCTGCCATTACACAAACAGCATCTGCCAGCGATCAGCCCCCGACAAGCCCTAAGTAACACAGGGACAACATTACCCAGTGCCACCCTAACCCTTAGGCCATGCTGTCTCCTAAGCTAAGCATTTAAGAAACAGACTTGGGGATCACTTGCTGCTGGCCTATTCCCCTAACTTTAGAATAAATGAATGTGTGTCTAAGTATGTGTGTGTGTTTGAGAGAGCCCAGCTGTGAGTTGTTAGTTGCGAACTCAGCTCAGTAGGGAAGGGGCACCAGATGGTTGGCGGGATGGAACGATTGAGAGTTGAAAGGAAGAGGTGTAAATCGCAATTAGAGCAGACGAAGAAATGGGCAAATTGCAGAGCGCAGCACAGACATGATCCAAAGCTGAACTTTTCCATCGCTTTAATCCAGTAGTATCCTGCCGAGACACACAAACGCTCACGTCAAAATAGGCGCACAGTTGCTATGTAATCAATACACAGCAGCTTCGTAAACTGAGGTAACGTCTATGCCCACATGTGGGCATATGAGTGAGGCGGTGTGTACCCACTCATGTATCACTGCAACTGTGCAAAGGAAAACACATCTTGCATGAATTTCAACAAATTCCTGATTTTTTTTCCCATGCACTTCTCATCTGAAGAGTGAAACTGGGAAGACATGCTGTTGCAAGATTTTTGTAATTCAGGCCTTGTATCATTTTTCTTGACATGGTGAAATTCTGACACTCAAGCCAGGATCACGCGATCGGTTGAGTTGCTAATCAAGCGATGGGAGAGGTTGGGAGTTCCTTGGGAGGCAGACAATAGAGGCAGCGGGGTGTTTTTTGTGGCATCCGGAGAAGCAGGCATTGGGAAATCAAGTTCAGCGGAACAGCCACGCACACACACACCATCATTTGACAAACACTTGGCAAGAGAAGTACCCATCTTGATTAAAGGCTGTACGCTTGTGTGATGTATGTTTCTGCTGATGACATGCTTCTTTCCCAGTGTTGTCGACGTGTATGGGCATGTTAACGTTTCTTCTGTGTGAACTTGCTTGTGTGTGTTAGTGTGTGTGTCTCCTGTCTGATTAGCTGCTGTTTCTTTCAGGTGTCCCTCATTCCTCCTGCTCTTTAATCAGAGTCGAGGCCCCTGTCATAGCCGGAAGGAAACCCTGTTCTAGGAAGTGCCTGTCTGATACGGTGCAGCTGGCCTCGCTGTGGCCCCAGTGCCAATCCCACATCTCTTCATCTGAGGAAAAGGAAAACTGCCATTCCCATCCTCAGTCTTTCCTAAATCCAGTTACTGTAGAATCCTGTCCTGAATGGGAGGTGTGGTCTTCAGTTTGTTTGGTCCTCAGTGACTGACGTCTTGTCGATGGATGTGACAGAAATACACACCGGTTACAGTCAACGACTCAACACCCCTGCATAAAATTTTTGAGGGAGTGTTTTTTTTTTTTTTTTTTTAAAGTCAAACTCGAGTTGCGTCTGAAGTGCACCGTGGGTCACTGAGCCCTCACTCAGGCGCTGAGTGATGATGTCATACTTAGGAAACCACCGCTGGGAAAGCAGAAGGAAAATAAGAGCTGTAGCATAAAAAGAGGGGAAGAGACAGAGATTGGAGGCGACGGTTGTGATGTAAAAGAGTGTTTCTGGGCGCCGTGGCTGAGAGCGTGCAGTGCGGTTGCTGGCCGGCTGAGGGTTTTTAATAAACAGCCTGTTGAAACATGACAGGAATATTGGGTGAAATCATGGTTGTTTTACTGTGATGACTGCAGCGACTCCCTGGACCTGGGAGACAAAGCAGATCAGGACAGTGTAACAGCACGAATGTCGGTTGATATGATTGTCAGTGGTGACACATTTGGTTCCACTACATTTCCACAAACTCTTCATTTCTGAATAAGAACGACCTTTCCCATTTTTATACCACCAAATAAAACCTCGCTTTTGTCTACATTTGTCGGACATCATCTGAAACCTCTACCACCACACGTTTCCAAAGTCAGAATTATGGCAAATGTGTTAATATTTGTACCATCCATCTCTCTTCATATGTAAAAATGAGTGCAACACCATGAATATCTTAGAAGAGAGACTGTCCATCAAAAGTGTATGATGAAATGCAACTGAACAAGTTCTGCATCTTTCTCCTCTCAGTTTGAGTATGAACGTAGAGAACAGCTGTAAACACTGTTTTGCTTTCAGATGAGTTCAGATGACAAATAACAAACAAATTTGTTTCAAGCGTACCCTGTCCTTTGGTGACCCTGAAAGGCTACTCATTGTTAAATTGTTGAGTTGGCTGAAGTGTGTTCAAAGTGATCAAGAGGCAAATTTTTGCCTAACTTTCTTTTCACAAATTTGGCTGCTTATTAGTTTTTGTAGTCTGGGTTTATTCCCCCAAACAGCCAAAAACCCAGCTGCACAGACATTGTCTCTCGCTAGCCAGCGACATATGTACTGATTGTGTATGTGGAGTGAGAGAATTGTTTAAAGAATTTAAATTCTCTCAGATATCTTCCTCATTTTTTCTTTTCTTTCCATACATCCATGTACTGGGATCATAAACCTCGGAATAAACCCAATTTTTATTGCTCAAGTTGAAACGTTGTCAACTGGCGCAGATGCACCTTCGGTTCAGTTCACGCCATCTAGAATCAATCTGCGGCTGTTTGAGAGCGCGCGTGTTTTTCCATTGACAATCTGCAATCACACCACCTCTAACATTGGCTTTCTGTTCACTCTGACCACACCTTCGGGGTCTGGTCTCAGTAGGATTACACAACAGATTCCACAATTCATGTTGTTAGTGTAGGTGTCTCGGCCAAGCAAATGCTGCAACCATGGAAAACAGAACAAAACAGGGTATAACAGCCCCCCAACATGGCACTCAGTGTTTTCAAAGGCAATTTGGAGGACAGAGAGGATGCTGATGCGAGCAGAAAGCAGCCTTGCCTACCCCAGTCCCTCAACAGACGTATTATGCTGCTGTTAGGGTGAAGGGTGAGAGGTTAGAGGCGAGGGGGAGGGTGTGGTGCTGCAGGGGGAGGGGGCTTGCCTCTGGTTGACGGCTCTCTCCCTCATCCATAGACCAGCTGCCCCTGACGTGCACACACACACACTCACACACACATACGTACACACAAACATATGCTGACATTCATGCGTAAGCACACTCTACACATTAACCCACTCAACCTCTGTCCCCCCAAGCTCCAATCACTTCTCCCTGTTTTCAACAAAGACTTTTTCACTGTTTGATGCCAGCATTATTCACCCCCTTTTTTCATGCAGGTGCTTCATGTCTTTTCCAGATCTGTCCTGCGGTCACGGTTTGACATTTACATTTTAGTCTGCTGCTCTCTCTATGATGGCTGACGTATTGTATTAAGTGAGCGCTGGTCCATGTTTGATGGCGATGCCACGCTGAACCAGAATGCCACTTGAGTGGCAGCTGATAAGAGCTGTCGGTGCGACTGCAGGGCATCACGGAACGTCTGCAACGTCTAGCAAGCTGCAACGGGTGCTGAAAGGCTGTGAGAGGTGTAGTAGGCCTGTGGGGCAGATGTTAAACACACTGTGACTGAGGGGAGACAGAGCGAGAGACAGGGCTACTGTCAGAGCCTGACTGCAGCACAAAACTGGAAACAAAAAAAAAAAACCCAAAACAAAACATACAATACCTGCCATGGAGAAGGACGGATGAAGGAGAAATGATTCTGTTGTTTTAATAAGAATGAGTTCATCTTTCAAGATGGGGCCTTAAAGTGTGAAACATCTGCACACTGAATCAAATCTAATCAAGCTGTGATCAAAGATCTCACATCTCTGGGAAAGGAATTGCATATCTTGGGTAAATAGGCCATATTCCTTATTCCTTTCCAGGTGGTGCGATGTAGGTCTGAGCCGTCAAGGTGATGGAAATGAGCACAGGCGCTGATCCGTGGGCCTGATGGACACGTGTGCTGGCCCGTGAGCGCTCCGAAGATCTCCCCTTCTCCTCCTCCTTCTCCTTCTCTGTCATCTCTCCGTCTCTCCCATGGTTTCCTCCCATGGTTTATTATTACGGTATAATCGCTTCCATCTGCCTGTCAAGCCACCGGGTAGACCGAGATCAGGAACAAAAGACAGTGAGAGCGAGAAAGAAAAAGCAGGCAGGAGGGATTTTTCTCTCCAATACAAACACTTCTCCTCCCTCCCCTCTCCTCCTCTCAAAGTCCCTCGTCAGACCAAATCAAAATGCTGCAGAGTCACTTTTCTCTTTTTGTCCGGGATATTATAATTCAGCATGACTTCTGGACAGCTTCATGCACAATTAGGAATTCAGCGGCTCTGGGCAAGAAAATGTGATTCAAATTAGTGCTGTATTACATTACTGTTTACTTACGATCTCTCCTGCCATCTCACACCCTCTCAGTTTCTCTTTGAGGCCGTCTGGTGTGTGTGTTTGGATGCATGAATGCACTTACACACATGATGTATACACTTACCCAGCAGGAATTTATTCCAATTTGAATTCCTCTAAACTCACTGCATTGTCAGGGAAGTTGAGGCTAACAACATGTTGTGTACTTGTGTAGTTCTGCTCCCAAATCACACGGCAATGACCGGTAGCAATCAGCTGTGTTACAAACGAATATGTTTGATGTGTACATCTTGGGTCAGCGGAGGGGCGAGGGAATACTCACTCACAAACCACACAGGACCCCCAGTCCTCTGATCTCGAATCAGATTAGCCCCTCGCCCCAATTACAGCCAATCACAGCCAATTAAATCCAATTATGACCAATTATGGATAATTAGAATGCCCCGGAGATTGATAGCTCAGAGAGATGGGGCAGCAGACTGTCAATTTCAAGAAACCATGACACTCATCGTTTTTTTTCTTTCGGTCTTTCACTCCATCTCTGTCCAAAACATAGTGCTGGATCTTTTCAAAGGCTGTCTCCTGACTTCAAAAAGACTTCACGATAACAAGGCAACCTAAAAATATAAATAACACAGGACTAAGTCTCCCTTTTGCTTGCCCATCTGTGTTCTCTTCTCCATTACTTCCAAATTGTGGAGGTTCCCACTGAAAACTTAAATACTGCTACAGTGAAATGAATGACCACCAATCTGCAGTGTGCTGTTACTGCTGCCAGTTCAAGATGGTTTTTCCTTTGCTGCTTTTCTAAGATGTATAACCACTTTGATTGTCAGCCATTTACCACAAAACAATCCGCTCTTTCGACAGTTGGGTATTTTGGTAATGTGGTTTGCAAGCTTCAAGTAAGAGGAGGAAAAGACCTGCCTTTAGTCCCAACTCCAGATCATTTCAAGAGTAATGTTCTTAAAAATATCAAATGCCATACCCTTGTATTTGCTGGGGTTTCCCTATATGGTGAATGTTTTCGCAATAGTTCAAGTCCTCTCACTGGGTGCTATGGAATGTCTATGTGTTGTGTTATTGTATGGCTTTGAGTTTCGTACTGCCAGGGTGCTGATGTTTGACTTGGGTTGATACGAGGTATATGGACACATATTTCCCTCTTTTTGACACTGCGCAGACATGGAGGGATGTGGAAAACGAAGCTGGTCTTCAGTTTAGACTCAAGCCGACATTCTTGAGCTCCACAGGTCCATTGCGTTTGTCCATCAAACCGCGGGGCTCCTGTCAGTCAAAAGGTCAACCTCTGACCATGTCCCGTCCCGCCTCTTGTTATCGTTCAGTCCACTTAAGGTAGTTATAGCATAGCCTTTCATTTCAACAATTCTGTTTTCCATTCCACAGAGCAATTGATGTTATCGTTTTGATTAAAATCACTGCACAGATATTCAGCTCTAATGGCTGACAGAGAATAATGAGGCCTGTTCCAGAAAAAGTCCAGCCAAGATAAAGTGCATAAAGTGCGGAGCATAGTCTTTTGCTGTTTTGAGCATTTTGAAGATTGAAATAATTACTACAAAGTACTCACATAAAAGCTTCCTTCTGTTTCACTTCGTCAGATTTCCAAGATAGTACCTGCAGGGTTTTCTCTCTGGATGGGAGCTAAGCAGGACTGAAATAACCTCAGCCACAAAAGCTACATGGTGACCTAACTCTGGATGAACCCCATCACTGGTCATCATATGAAAGTTTGGGTGTTTTGGTTGTCTTTTTCTTTTAACATAATCATGTTTCTGTGCAATATCCCTTGTTCTCTGTCACACATACGCTTAACTGTCTGCTGTGTTTCCTTCTTTCTTTTGGGTTATATAAGTTCATATATATCAGTGTGTGTTTGGGGTGGGGGGTTCAAAGGAAACGTGGAGGATAAACAAACAGACTTGCAGAACCGTGGAAGGCTCTACGCTGATTGCCCGGCTTAGATTGACTCTGCCCTGGTTTATTTGTCTATG
This sequence comes from Toxotes jaculatrix, assembly GCF_017976425.1. Classification (NCBI taxonomy): domain Eukaryota; kingdom Metazoa; phylum Chordata; class Actinopteri; family Toxotidae; genus Toxotes; species Toxotes jaculatrix. The sequence goes on from NC_054406.1 coordinate 13,893,636, forward strand.
TCACTGAGATAAACATCACAGTAACCTTTCGACAAGAAAAATGAACCCACGAGAGGAAGAGCGCTCACACTGGTGAGCAGAAACCACTCACACATGTATATGTGTACATGTTCAGATGTAAAAATGTACCCGCAAACACATAGGCCCTCTCTATTTTACATACACACACAAACATTCCTTCGTGCCTTCCCCGGCCCCTGTGATGAAGAGACCTCTTTAAGAGCTGTCAGTCAATGCTGGTCACCATGGAAGTGACTCAAGGCTCGTAACAAAGACCCTTAAGAGTTTCTCACAAGGCAAAGGGAAGGCACACAGAGAAAAACAACAAAGAAGAAGACAGAAACAGACAGCAAGAGACTTACCGGGAGACACATCAACGCTCGTGAGACATGGAGATTGACTGACTGAGCGAGTGAGACGCCACGCAGATGAAGATGGACTGAAAGGATGTGATGGACAAATGAGACAGAAACATATTGAGATAAAGACATTGGGAGGCAGAGTTGAAGAATTGGCAAGAAGGAGAGAGAAGCTCGAGAGAGAGAGGAAAAGGAGATTTTCTTCCATCGCCAGACATCCAACCAAGCCTCATTAAACCCTGCTGGAAAACCCTTCCCCACTGGCACGTATATATTTACCCAAAATACCAAGTCAACACACAAATACATGCAGTGCATATGTACAAAACAAACTTTTCTGTACATTTCAGGGGTTGAAGGCTGGGGTGGGTGGTGGTGGTGTCCAAAAAGCCAGAGGGAGCGTGGGACAGTGGGTCAAGAGGTGAGAGGTCAAGGGGTGCAAAGGGGGCCAGGGTAATGCAGCCTGTGGCTATGGGGTCAGATGAGTGTGTGGGCCTTGGGCATAGTGCCAGGCTGAAAGGCACTTGGGTGGGCTCACTGTGGGTCTGTTGGGAGAGCAGGGCACAAAGCAGAGGGTGGGGGTCCAGAGGGTAAGGGTGGAGATACACACTGGAGGATTTCCTAAAGCCAACTGAGCATCAAAGTAACCCACCCATGTAATGTTTCCAAAATGTGATGCTCCAGTAAAATCTCACCCGACAGCCTTTGCCAAAAAACCTCTGCATTTGTGTGGAACAGCTTTACGTTGAGCAAAGAGAGTTATAGGGGTGTGTTAAGGTGAAACTGTAGGTGAAGAGAAGGGGAGAAGGATTTAAGCTCAGCGTAAACAGTTTGACATGAGGACTACCGCCCCCGTAGCTAAACTGTCTCTCGCTCTTCCTCTCAAAGACGAACACACACAAAGTGAAGTCTTTCTCACACACTCGTGCACCTACTTTGACTCAGTTTAAAACACTTTTCACCCCAGTTTTAGACCGAGAGGCAGAACTGAGAGGCAGTCAAGCTGTTCCTAAAGACTCGGTGACACAGTGATAGAAAACAGCACAGAGCAGTGACAGACAGAGTGAAAGGGAGAAAGAAAGGGGAGGAGGAGAGATAGTGAAAAAAGACAGAGGCCTTCAGTGGAAGCGAAAAATACCCACGGAGAGAGAAAGAGAAAGAGGGAGACTTGTCTGAAAAGAGGGTGAGATGACGAGCGAGAGCCAAAGAGAGGAAAAGGAAGGGGAGGCCAAGAAGAAGGAGAAAGAGTGAAGAGCGATACAGAAAAAAAAGAGAAAGAGAGAGTTAAAGAGATTACTTTCAGGTTCAGAGACGCTCTTTCTGGCTGCTTACTGGCTGTCATTCAGTGCCTGGTTCCTAGGGGGAGGGATGGCTGGCTCTCATTGGTGTCATTCACCTGTCAATCGGCCTGACAGGCGGACCACAGGGCCCCATGTTGTGGTGCGGAAACTGTCTGTCAGCCACGCAGCAGCTGCATATGACATCACCCAAGATCAGGTTTGGAACACGCATACACTGCGTGTGTGACAAAGAACATACGCGCATACATGTTAAATTTGGAAATTCGGACTATGTAAATAACATACCATTAACACCTTTTGCTGCCCAACAACACACACACGTATATTCAGACACACAGCTTGACTCCCTGTGGATTGCACTTCATGTCCTTGCCAGTCCCCTGGCTGTCCTCCCCTCCACTTTGCTCCCCAAAAGCCCTTGTTACTGGCAGGACAACAACCCTAGGACATCTGCACACCAGAGCACAAATACACACACACACACACACACATACATCTGCACATAAGACAGCTGGACAGTTAGACAGCTAAAGAGGAAAGGCAGATTAGCCACACGCACAAACGTAGAAGGAGATCAGTACATGAATAAGCCCTGTCTTGCTTACCTACACACACATACATGCACAGGACACACACATAGCTCTCATGGAGACAGCTTGGCAACGAGACAGCACCCATCTGTTTTGAGCTAATTTAACATGGTCACTAAAACAAAGGAGACAAAGGCCCATCTTGTGAATAATGATGAAGTGACTATCAAGTGAAAAACACTTCTGGTGCTTGTGTGTGCGATTTACTCTGTCCGTCTGTGTTGGTTCACAATGCTGGGTTTTGGCTGTAGCATCGGCACATGTAAACCAGTGAGATGTGAACTCGTGCTGTGTAGTTGTCCTGCGTGGGAGGGATCAGGGTCTGATTGGAAAATGGACACACACTGAAGATGTGTACATCAATGCCTTTTAAGGATGGTGTGTGTGTATAATATACGACAAGAGGAGCAGCTTCACAGTCTGTGTGATGGTACATGAAAAGTTGTCATGGTTATGCACAGAAGAGGTTTTTGTCCCAGTCGCAACACCACCTGTCTGAGGAAACACTGTCCACAAAACAATAACAAAAAAAAATGTGATCAGCTCATAAAACATGTTGCATTGTTATGGATTAAACTTGCCAAAAGCAGAAAAAGTAGTTTAAATTATCTCCACTTCAACCAAATACAACATTTAAGTACTGCTTTATACTTTAAGTGCTTAGTACTTCTACCTTACTTTTACCTTAGTAGGATTTTGAATATAGGGCTTAGTAGTATTTTTATTACAGGATATGCCATGAGACCAGGCTTGTGTACATGCACATACAGGCAGGCTCACTTTACACACACAAACAGACACAGCAGATGGGGAAATGGGAACTGTTGAACCATATCATTGTGACAGCTATTATGACGGATGACTATATCATCTTAGAGAGGAAATCCCTCTCTCTCCTCACTTGTATCTTCTGAGGTCTGATTACTCTCTCTCTCTGTCTCACTGGTTTGTGTCTGATTCTCTGTATTGGGGTTAAAAGGTGACATTTGTGAAAGAAAAGGTTGTAGAAAATAAAAGGACACGCACTTACATCAAACAACACGGATTAAAGCCTAAATGTTAAACACGCCTTGGTGATATTTTGGGGATGAACGCCACTCAGGTTATGATTTTATTATTTTATATCAGATTTATTGTCATAAATCTTTGATATAAATTCAACTTCAAAAGTTACATAAATATGTGTGTGTGTGTGTGTGTGTGTGTGTGTATGTTTGTGTGTGTGTGTGTGTGTGTGTGTGTGTGTTTTTTTTAACTTGATCAAAGGCTTTTTTCAACAGCAATTTCTCTTCATGTGTTGGGTTGATTGCCTTGTGTTCATCACTGATTGGAGATCATATTTACCTAACTATTTATTTACACTGATGATATTAGAGGAAAAATGTTTTTTGGCTCTCTATAACCCCATTGATCTTCGGCTTGCACCAATCAAACACAGGCATGCAGACATTCTTTGTAAAGAACAGACTGCTCTGCTGAATGTCCTCGCCTCTGCCTGTGATGTGTTGCCTGCTGACAGTTTTGTCCATTGGCGAAAGCAGCCAGGAGGTCGTTCATACACCATGACAGTCCGCAGATTCTTTGAGTGCCTTGCATGGATGCTCAGAGGGTTCAGAATGGTTGCCCGGACACTGTTGCTCATAGTTACGTCTCACTTGGATCACATAAGGTTGCTGCTCACAAAAGGACATCCTGCTATTCATATGCCTCTATTATTGATGTAACTTTTGAATTTTGTGCCTTGATGTATTAGCTGATTGCGATCAAGCTGGTAACTGTAAATTTAAACTCTTACGGCAGTGACCTTTGGAGTAATAAAAATGATATACGGCATGGACAAAACCAGCAATTTCTTGTAAGAACTGCTGAGTGGGAATGTTCCACCGCAGACACAAGCAGATAGCAGTGAGTCTTTTGTAAAAATTTCTCTGTTCATTTCTTCTCTTTTCTTTCCCTCATCTGTTTTTCCTCCTCAGTTCTGCAGCTTAAACTGATGTTGTTATTCCAGATGGCTTGGTGCTACATGAAGAGCAGACAAGAGGAATACTTCATCGAAAATATGTTAGCATGCGGACATCATTATGGCAGGCTAGATCATTTAAGCACCCCTAAAATTGCCTCCAGGCCTCATGGAGAAAAATAATAAATGTGTGTGTGCATGCATGAAGGCTCACATGTATGCCTCTGCATTTGTACAGAACTCAGATGTGCAGATTTCAAACACATGTCCGCCTGTTTCTCAGAAACCTTGATAGCAAATCATATCTAGTGCTAACCCAATTAGCTTTACATCTGGCTTAGAAACTGAAATGCTGTGACAACACTGAGATAAATAGAAACACAAGACAAAATGAGACGCACAGTCTCCAAGGCAGAAATGAGCCGCAAGTGCGAGATGTATGTTTTACATTCCTCTTTTGCTCACTGTTTTATATCACTCAGATTGGTGGAGGGGAGCTGGTCTCCATGTGGGGCTCGGCCTATCCCTAAATCTGTCTCCGGTGGGTCCTGAAAGTGCCCCTGTGCCAAATGAGCAGCGTAAAGCATGCCCCAAGGCATGGCCCAAAACGACACCCAAACAGCATAGCTGTCAGCCCATGAGCCAATGCACTAAAACATGAGTGCAGCCGAACCGTTGGGTTTTATAGCCTACAACTCCTAGTCACAAGCCCTCTAATGCCCCGTTTAACAAGCTGAAAATCCTCCATTTATTCCCCCTCCATCTCCCTTTAGGAGCTCCTCCATTACCATTCACAAACAAAGACGGGTTGAAATACACTCCATGCAGCACATTGATGCTTGCGTTAATGGTGTTAATGCATGAGTGAGGTGTTGTAATAGATGTTGCTTTGTTTATGCACATGGGCGAGTTTGCAACCATGCATATAGTATATGCATGCAACAGTGTTTTCACAATAATTGCATTTTTCACAGCAATGAAAACCCTCCTTAGCAGTAGTTAGAGCATGAAGGCACACTAAAGCTGAACTAAAATCTGTGGTGATGGCACTGATCGAGCAACCTTTTTAGGCTGGGTGGGTTTGTGAGCAGGTCATGTACATACAGATACATTCACTGTACATGTAGATACACTGCTGGATTAAAGCAGGAGGAGAAGGAAATGAGGGAGAAGAAGAAGAAGAAAAGAGATAGTGCTAAGGGGTTGAGAGGTCCAGGGAAGATAAGGGTCACTCTCTCTGCTCTCCTATCATGAACACAACAGATTGGATGAAGTCTTCATCAGCGTTACACTCCACCAGTCACAGTCCTGTGAAACCAGCACTGCTTCCCCTGCACTCACACATCCCTCCTCCCCTTTCCAACAATGGTGTCACTCATGGAGGCTGAAGAGACACTGGGAGGGCTCCATCATGGGTATTAGCCATGGGGATCAGTTGCTTTAAACAAGAGAGGAGGGGTGTGCTTTTGCAGCCTATCATGTAACAACTGCAGATGAACACCTTTGAAGTTTTGTCTCTATTTATTAGATGTATTTCCCTTTCAAATTGGTTTGTAAGGACAATAATGTAGCAGCACAAATACTCTAAATTGCCTGAGCTTGTGAAACATCCTTCCCCATTTTTATGCATTTAAATCATCTCCAGGTGTATATGACAATTTTGTTTTATTTTCATCATAGGTTTCACCACTTTCTATGGAAGTGGAAAACGTTCTTTCCACCTCGTTTCATTTTACAACACACACTGTGGGGTCCTGTTTTACCATCTCTGGGAGAAGAAATTAAATCAATTTCAAATGCACGACACAAAATGGCAATGAAAGCGCTGTATTAAGCAGATCTGGCTGGCTGAGTGGTTATATTTTCCAACGAGGTTTTGTTTGCTTGTTTGTTTTACCATTTTTCCACCCTGAAATACAGGCATTGGAAACATGCAAACTTTACTGTCTCAGTGGCCTAACGAACCAGTGGTCTTGGAGTGGGGAGCATGCTCTGCGAGCCAAATTGTTTTTCCCTCATAACACCATCTGTTTTCTCCTAGTCAAGCATGGCAAATCAGGGGTCATCATCATTAATATGCGTGCTTGCTGAGTCCCACTCCACAATCTCCACGTAAGTCCTGGCCCATTTAGGGTTATGTGAATTTATCAACACTAAAATTTAACTCACTGTATACCAAACTTTCCCTTTGAATTTTCAAACAGTCTATCATAGGAAAAAAAATGTCATCAGAGGTGAAGTTATGGGGTGAAAATAAATAAAACTAAGAGATGGCCCAAATGGGAGTTATAAAATTTCAGTTCCCACAGGTGTGTGGCAGTTATGAATTCCGTCACAATTTTTAAGGATGACCAGCTACCCAAAGCACAAACTGTATTAGCCACACTCATCTGCACCAATACATCTCCAAACTATTTTCTTTGAGTGTGTGTTTATAGCTTTTGTAGGACATGTCTATGTTCGACGCCGTGACATGACTAGAATCCTCATGAGTGCTATGATGTGGACAGGAAACTCTGAATCTCTCTCCCTCACAAACATCGCACACATTTTCCCTCTCCTCACCCAGTTCTCTAAAATAACAGCTTTGACACGATCTGCGCCGGGTTGCCGGTAACTCGAGAGCTGCCTGCTAGAACACGGAGCGCTGAGGAATCCTGTGGCTGTGAAAGAGAGGCAGTCAGTGAACCAGTCCTCACTGAGGTTGGTGGAAATCGATGGGATGGATGGTGTAGGGGGCCCAAGCAGGACCCACTAGGCCTGGTCCCCTGGTGAGATAGATCCAGGCCATCAGGATCGGGTATGGGGCCAAGGAGGCTGACAGGGGAGCCTAGTGTTTGAGTTCTTGTGCCACAGCAAAGAGGAGCATTCACCACAGTGGAGATGGAGTGGACTGGGATTTTTTTTAGTGGTAGTAGTGGTCATGAGGTATGACCCACGTACACACAAAAAAATCCCACTCCCATCTTATGGTCACAGAAGTGTAGTCAGGCCTCTGTAAACATCTGTCAGCCATTGCCTACCTTGGCCACCCCTCCTCCCCAGACCCCAGCAATTCACTGTGCTCTTTCACCTTCAGCTGAAGAAAGATCAACTGTGACTCTCTGCCAAAAAGACTTCAGTTCTTTGACAACAAAAGGGGAGGCATATTTAGCTGCATGTCTGTATATGGATAAATCAGTGTTATCATAACAGCAAATACTTGTTTGGCTCATGGTTCACAGTCCAGGAAAGAGCATGTTAGTGATTACTGCAGAATGTAAGTGGAAACCCCTCAGGATATTTAGTCTTTTCAGAGGTTTAAATACTTGGAATACACAAAGAAATGACTAGAAATTTCGATTTTCTATTCTTCTGTCTAAAGCTATACCAAAGGACAGTTAAAAGACTTTTAATTGCATTTGCCAGCAAGGAAATTCATGCAGTTGCATATAATGAATGACAGAATATTATTTTTGAATCAGAGGAGACTTTGTTCTTCATTCTTGTTTAGTTAACCACTCAGTTCAACTAATAAGAACTGTCGGCAGTTTAGACAGTCAAATCTCTGACATACTCAGCCATACGCATCTAAGCCTTTTGGCCTCCCACGGGACCCAGACCAGTGCCATAGACCTGTGGACACAGACCAGAGCCCTCATCAGCTCTCCCACTCTTGCCTCTCTCTGGGGCCTCAGGTTTCCCCTCCATCCCTCCAACCCTCTCTGCTTCCAGCAGCCCCTGCAGGCCTCCCTCACATCAATTACAGCCTATCCCCTGTAGAGCCGGCCCCTCCCTCTGTGACCCTGGGGGTTACCGAGTCAGGGAGGTCAGAGGTCGTTCTCCCCACAGCTACCCCAGGCATCTCTCAGAAGTTTCCGGCCCTATGTCTGAAGCCCTGCGGCCCTGCAGAGCAACACCCACACGACCCTCGGGCAGCCAGGGGACACAGGGATCCCCCTTCCGGTTTTAGCCAACAATGGTCTGTTTCGGTCAATCTTGTCTAGCAGGCTAATTGTTTCTCCTAAGAATTTAACATGCTTTATAATGTGATCATTCTCTAATGTTACACTGACACTTTACTTGCTCAGTGTTCTCCCAAAAAAACATAATCGATCTGAAGTAAATTACTACTGCAGTGCCATTGGCAGTCCAAACTGATTATTCTGTTTAGTTCCTATAACTGTAATTTTATTTTTTGAATTTTTACTGTGTGATTTTAATGTTAAACACTTTGTGTGTGTGTGTGTGTGTGTTTCTCACTTTAATGTGTGATCCTAGAATTCAGTGTGATTTTGAAGATCCAAAAGTAAATCAAATGAAAATCCAAAATACAAGTGAGATGTATGTCACCATACAGACCTATTTCAGCTTTGTCTTCTTATTGAAACACAGTGACCTAAAATTGCTGAAGCCAACTGGTATGTTTCAACCAAACAACCATGATCTGAATATTGAAAAAGTGATAATGAAAATCACTGGCTAATGGGATAAATGGGATACACACATCAGTTTCCTGGAAAAACCCCAAAACATCTCAGGTACTTTACTGAGAAAAAGTGCTAATACAGTCAATTGTAATGGCTTTACATTAATATTCTCAGGAGGTTAATATGATTCATCCACAATGCTGAATGTGTTCGTGCTGTAGCATTTTCTATACGCTTTAAGTCCTGTTAAATTTATCATTCATTTTACCAAAAATATTGAAGAATAAGAAAAAGAAGAGCTGCTTTTGAAATCAATTGCGCTGATTCAGAGGTAAATCTCCCACGAATGGCCCGCAATGAGAGGATGTAACGCGCAGTGAAACTGGTTAAACAGCAAGTCGATGACTCAGGTCGCTTTGTTGAGCACAGAGTTTTGACATGAAACTCGGCCTCACTGAGCAGAGCTGTATTTCTGTCATAGTACCCAGACCTTGCAGTGTCAATACCAGACACATTATCTCTAATGGGAGAGTCTGAGGGTGGAGGGAAGAGGACAGAGGGTAAGAGAGAGGGAGACAGAGAGACACAGAGAGAGAGAGATTAGAAGGAACGTATCTCTATTGATTAACTGGAAGAGGACCTTCACTCCACTCTCTCCTCTCCAGACATATGGGGTAATAAGGACCACTCTTCTGCACTGCCAGCGTCCCCCCTACCCCCCATCTCCTCTTCTCTCGCCTCTCTTCTCCCCTCACCCCAGCTCGAAAGCCTTTTAATCAGCCCCTGGGGGGATACATGGATATGATATGAGAGAAAAAGGAGGGGAAGAAAGAGGGAGGAAAAGGAGACAGGGTGAGAGGAGTCCATTAGTGAAGTAGACACAATAGCTACAGGAACAGAGCCGACACAGGGAGATTTCCTTCAAGACCAGAAAAAGCAAGAGAAATGATGAACACATCCTGAATGCTTTCACGTGTATGATATGCACAAAGGCTGATATAAGTCTTAGTCCCTGCATTTAATTCATAAGGATGTTAACATCTCTGCAAAACTGCCTGTGATGGTGTGCGCATACAGTATGTGTGTTTCAGACCACGTCTGAGCTGATATCGTTCCAAAGTTACCAGGTCACATCATACAGGGCTGTTTTTCTGCTCGGCCAGGGCCATTTTCCTCTGTTTATGTAGGGCCTTTCTGTTTTCTTTTCCGAGGAGAAGGCTGCCAATCTCAGCGAGCCAGACCAACTTTATCAAGGCAGCCATCTGAGACTCTGACATCAAATCCGCGACTGCTTCTCATGCTGAAAAAAAAGTGAAAAGTAAAAGAAGAAAAAAAAAACTGTCAGCACCTCTCCCCTCTGCTGGCCCCTCAGCCTCTGAACTCTGGAGAGGTGGTGAGAGAAAGGGAAGAAAGGAGGAAAGAGTGAAGGGGAGGTGTAAAATCTGTGTGGTTTAAGTAGTTTTAATATATATAATTTAATTCTGAGTGAGATGTTACTGATCATAATTATGTGTCTATTCACTTAAACAGCACAGAGCCGTATGGGGCTGCAACATTTCAATTGGCGAGCATAGCTTCCACTTGAGAGAGGTGAATAAACTTCAGGTCAAGCCATTTGAGGCAAAAGAAAAAAAACTTAAACAGTCGCGCCCCCTTGTGGCTAATGCTGCTTCAGCACTTTCAGGGCAACACAACGGCTTTGCAATATAGTATCACATGTAACAGACTGAAAATGGAAATAAAAGTTGGGTGTTATTGGGTCTCACGTGGTTTAGAGTGATAATAAGAACAGCAGTACCATAATACTGTCAATAAGAGACGTATTATTGCTGGTGACTGAAAGCAGGGACACTGCTAACTGGACAAACACAAAGCAGTCAGTTTCTCTCAGACCAGCGGGAACCATAACGTAGAAAAGTCTGTTCGGTCCATCAGCCTTAAAACAAAAACTGCATTGAAAAGGGAAAAGAAATAAAGCCTTGGAAAGAGCAGTGCATTTTTCATTATTACAACTCAATTTGCTGAGAAAGAGCCTGATGTAAAATTACTTCAATATGCCTCCGCTGCGGGGCGCCACAGAGTCTGCCAGAACGGCTGTCATCTGTATTTTTTTTTATGGTGATTTACGCTTTGTGGTTGGTTAGCGAGGGTTGCTCAAACTCGAGCGGTGAACCAATAGCAAGGCAGGATTGCGATTCGTGCGTTTGATTGGCTATGAGCAGATGTCAATCAAGCAGCGACGGGGTCTGGAGGCAGAGAGCGGCCAGTCGGTTGTTTTGCTCTCTGGAGGACAGAGCTCCGCTGCAGAGACCGTCCATACACACTCACACACACCCACACAGACACACACACACACACTTCTATTTAGCACAGACACTACACAGAGCGCCTCAAATATATTTACACTTGATATGTCGAAATAAAAAGATAAACAATATTTTTTATATTTTCTAACATTTATATATTTAAATCAATATAAAATAAATTTATCATATTTTAGGTTTTATTTAATTATGATTCACGTTACTATATATTTTATCCCCTATTCATTAAAAATTAAACACAAATATTTGTGTAATTTTAGTCGAGTCTATAATAATCTTATATACGTTTTATTTAATAGTAATTATTATGATAGTTGAAGTAGGACATTTTTAAAGATTTTCCATGATTACATTGATTGTGGAGAAATTTTTATTTGCATTTCACATTAATTAAGAGATGAAATGTATATTCTGAAATTACTTAAAACTTTTTATCTATTGACACAGTTCATTTTTTTTAATTGACAAGTTATCCTAAATAAAATTGTTCACAAAGGATTTGTTTTCAATAGAAAAATATTTTCCAATAATTACAAATGTCAAAAATATTTTCTCAGATACAATACTCCATATGATGCCTGCAAAATCCTGGATTAAATGCATTTAGAGTATTGAATTGTCTGCTTTGTTCATTCAAATCTCACTGAGCCCAACTGATGCAACATATATGTTCATTCCCTGCAGACTATTCAATCAGGTAGGTTTACTAATCAGCAGATCCATGAACTAGTTTGATATTTTTCATCCACTTTACATGAAGAGTAATTTCTTCAAATAATTTTAAAAGTGTCCTAAATAGCTTGAATATACAAAAAATAGATGAGTTAATTTTGTATTATATTATAACCTAAAATCTGACCCAAGGTCGATGTGTGAGAATGGCTTTAACAGCGTGTTTAAAACTGCAACCCCGTGTGTAAACACCAGAAAATAACAACAAAATAGTCCCATGGAATTCACTTCGATTTCTCTCGGGTTTCCCGTGAGTCTTTGCGGGGACCCACACTTCGGCGCACGCGCACCAGCCTCCCACACGTCGTGTGCAATCCCACCAATCGGCTTCGTCCTCAGAGGAGTATGTGGGGGTGATTTAAGAGCGCTCCTCCAATAAATCTGTCAGAACTTCACAAAGTTGATTTAAATGTGTTTCACATCGTTATGAAAATACTTGTGGATTAATCAAGTGACTGCACGCTGGCGTCAGATCAATTGGAGCAGATTACTCTCCACAGCTTTGTTAAAGCGACGCGATTTGGAGCGTTTAGTCTCTGGATTTTGTCGGGCCACCAAGTCGATGTGTGAAGATTGCATGAGGCGGACCGCAGTGTCACTTGTTATTTTGAATGGGTATTTTTTTGTTGTTGTAGCTTTGTAATGCACAAACAGCTTAGGACGCAATTACACTGCAGTTCTTCCGGTGACGGACTTATCTATAGCTCTGGAAATAGCTGAGCTGGGTCAGTCTATAGCCGCTGTTTATCTGAATGTGTTGCATTATTTTACATGATTGCATTATTGTTGCTGCCTCCTAAATGAAGTGTGATACAACCAGTTGTCAGATAAGCGCCACTGCGCGTCTGACTGGTGCCTGTTCTGCAGGAGGGATCGACTGTCTGCTGGTGAGACGGTCAAGCTGACATAGGCAATGTGAGTTGAACTTGTTGTTGCGTTGAACTAGACTCACTGTATCCACTCATTATTGCTCCTATAATCGAATCCGAGTTTCTAGACAATACTTTGTAATGCAGGGGCTCATAAAAGTTGAATAGACGCTTTCCAAAAGGCTTACAATGGATTTTCATTGCACAGACGAGCTCCATTACAGCATCCACACTCCCAAGTTAATGGGTTTGTACAGTATAGAGAGGAAGTGTTTTTTTTTCCAATTCCATTTGGACTCCAACAGCTATTCTTACTCCATTAATAGGGTTAAGTAATACAGTGTCTTCATAGATTTCTTTCTTTTATAGACATATAGACAGTCCTCATATTGATGTCACGTCAACTAAAGAGATAAGAAAACTATATAAACTGAATATTTCTCAGGTGAAATACAACCAGAAGTCGTACTTGGTGGGTCATTATTTTGTCAGCTGACACAGACAACACTTAAACCAAACAAAAATAATAATAATAACCAAAATAAAGATATTCAAAAAATGTTTTCAAAAAAACGTTTTTCTTGTTAAGAAGGGTTCACAAGTCCACAAGGCCAAAGATAGTTTACAAAATAGGAGTCTTCGTTTTAGTAAATGTTGATTTCACGTCAGTAGTGGGAAAAACTACCTAAAAATGGTTCATGGATTCATTAATGTTACCACTTTTTGCCAGCAGGAGTCGCAAGTGAGCCAGAATTCTGACACTCTCGTGTGCCGGCCTTCAGCAAAGTCCACCTGGAGTGATTTGAAGCAAGTAGTAATGATTCCTGTTTCCTCTGACAGTTTGTATCAACCTTTATATTAATATGAAAACACTGGAAATGTAAGATTTGATTTGGTTGATCATAGTTTACACCATACATAGTTTACTAATCTTAACAACAGCTCTGAAAGTTTTCATTTTGCACAATGAATACTTTTACCCTTGATGTATCTAAGTATATTTTGCTGACATTACTTAATAACTTTACTTGAATATATTTTTTTAAAAATTCAAGGCATTTAATTGTAACAAAGTATTTTTTACATTGTGGCATTTTTAGTGTTACTTAACCCTCCTGTTGACCCGAAGACAACAGGAGGGTTAAGTAAAGAATGCTTCCTCCATCACCTGATAAACAGTACACACTGCATGTATTCTACTGTTTTCCTCCACAATAAAGGTATTCTAAAGGTGAAACCAGTATCTGTGTTGATTTCAGTCTGTGTCCTGGTTCTCTTCTTTTGATTTAACTCAAGGATGTACACACCACTGACACAAGACTGCACAGGCCTTGGATAACTAGATATCAGCAAACAAGTCTTATTCTGGCCAGACAGAAACCCTGGATTTCTGTGAGTATCAAGGCATGAGTATGATAAAATCACTCCTTTTGACATTGCCTTGATACAGGCATGCTAGTTTAAGTTTGAGATCTTGGAGGAGGACAGACTGAACTCTTTCGATACGACTATTTTGTGTAATATTTATCATATGTTTTATACATATACGTCACATAATGATATTAAAGTATGAAAAAAAAAAACACAGGGCACAGAGAAATATACCTCATAGTGTTTCCAGTTCTTATTACATCTTTTTTTTTTTTTTTTTTGTGTCTCTGTTGCAGTGGAAGTTAACTGTGCAGGACCTATATACACAGTACCTATACAGTAGGTATCAATCTTCCTCAGCCGGAGGGGACAACCTCAAAACGTTACAAAGGGCAACTCCAGCTTGTTTCACCAGTTTGGAGAGGAGGGATTCACATGTATGTACATGAGCAATGATTGCATACAGCAGTTATTTCAAATTAACTGGCCACTCATTCTGATAAAACATTATCATCCAGATTAGATGGACAGCATCCAGGACTATAAAATCAGTGGCAAAACAAACCTTGAAATATTTTAATGGTTGTTTCATGGACAAAGATAAACTGACCTCATTACATTACCACCAACAACATCAAGCCTGAATGCAACATATACTGATCTGAGAAGAACTAATGTTTTAGTACCTATTAAGTTATGTGGATTTTTGTTAAAATATTGTGTTCAGCCCAATAGTGTCCTATCTTATACCCACAGTATGCAGGTTACACAAATTTTGTTCATGATCGAACTTTTGAAGATTAAAATTCCCTCTTTCTCCAGCCCACATTCCCATTCTCACATCACGAACAGTGCTGGATTTATTGAAAATACTTAGATCCTTTAAGCAGAGGTAGGAATACCACAATGGAAATGTGTTTAACTATTTTATATTTGTGCATAGTTTCATCTGTAACAGTGCATTGTTTTCTGAAAACTGACCAGTTTTAATAGAAAACTCAATGTGGAAAGTAACAAACAGTATTTAAACAGCCAATTGTCAGCTTGAGTGAATGAAGTCTTCATACTTTAACCAGTGTTTTTGAAAAAAGTATAAACTCCTGTTTTGTTTTTTAGTTTCTGTCCAGTGGTTAAGGTGTTTTGTATACGTGTTCCCCACTCGTGTTCCCCTTTGTTTGGAAGTTATATAGTTGAACAAGTTCAAACTGTAATTCTGTCATTTACCAGTAGGTCAAACATGGGACGAATGCAGGTCAGTAGCACAATCCCGGAATTGCAGCCTAACTGACAAATCCCCTGGTGGATCGATGAACTGCTGGAACACAGAAATTACTACTACTAAGAGCAGTATTTCATGTGTGTTTAAGGGGAGATATTAGGTTAATTTCTGTTATTCTTCACGGAAATAATTATGCAGCTATGAATGGGGTGGAGGCTGGCGGTAGTCAACAACTGTGCCCTGTTCTCATTGGTTAAAATTATAACTGACAACCCTGTCGTCCAATCACATCTTGTTGCGGTGATCGCTCTGGTCCAATCTGCATGAGCTATGCAAATCTGAAACGAAGTTTCCCCAGTAGCAGCACACTAGGCTGACAGCATTTAGCTTCTCTGATGTTTCATTTTCTGTTTAAGTAGCAACGTAGGGAAGGGTTTAATAGCGTGGTAACACCGACGAATAACTTCTCCTGTAAGGGACTGATGAGCAACGTGTTCGCTATGTTTGCGCCAAGACGCTCCCGTTAACTGGTAATTAAAGCTGATAGCTAACTGCTAACAGCTAGCATAGCTATCTAACCATTTCGCCGGTACAGGCGGACCTCTTTGTCTGACAGGGGAAGGCGTGCTCTTTTGTTAGGCTTTTCCCTTTGTCCAGTGGGAAAAGAGGAACTGTTTGGTCAGGATTTCGCAATTATCTGCAGTTCTGAAAGTATTTAGAAAATGCAAATCGCGAAAAAATACTTCACAGAAGGCCTGATTCAGTTAACGATCTTACTCAGTTTGATTGGAGTTCGTGTGGATATCGACAGCTACTTAAGCGGCTATTATACGCCTCTGATAGAGATTAACTTGGGTCCTAGCTCAGGCTACATACAGACACCTTTTCATAATCTGAGAGACACTCTTGACGGTTACAGTGTGCACCCAAAATGTCCCGAGTTGGACTATTTCTTTGCAAGTCGCCGGCTACTAGACGAAGTGAGGACCCTTGGCTCCCCGCGGTTCCCCACGCAGCTTAACGCATGGCTGGTGCACCAGGTGTCTGCCACTGACCGGGCAGACTGCGGGCCTTCAACCAGCAACAACAATGACACCAGCTCAGGCTTAGAAAGCCCCGGGGACGGAGCCAGGGATGACAGGGAGCACCTGCCTGACAGCGGCCAAGAGGTGTGCCAAACGACCCCTGAACTCGGACATGGGCCCTGTAGCACTGGAGCCTGTGGGTTTCTTAAAGAGGCAAGTGTTTATGTGTGTGCAATGCAACATGAAGTTAAGCAGACTTTGCCGCTAACTAAGTTTAAATGACAATTGTCTGCCCAGCTTTAGAGCTTATGTACTGACTAACGGAGGTAATGAACTAGAGGTAAAACTTCCTCAATAGTTAACTGAACAGCTAATGCTATCACTAGCTAACTAGCGGCACTAACCAATATTACACAATGATGCGTGCCCATCTAACAAGTTACTTATCATGCGGTAACATTTCCTGGTGGACTAGGGAACTATGTGATAACCTGAAAAACATGAAATGTGCATTCACTTTCACATTTGTATGAGTACTTGCATGGTATACAACCAGTTAACAAACAGTGGAGTTTGAGCTACACCATCACAAGTATTCAGCTAACTGTCTGCTACACCTGTCACCCTTCACTATGGAACATTAAGTCCTCTCTGAATAGTTAGTTAGGACAATAGAATTTACTTCACAAATAAGAGCCCAAGAAGGCCAGTGCATTGGGTAATCACACAGCTGTAAAGTTCTTTGACAAGATGTTCACTCATTCTCATTATTGAAACCCTTTGATTGAAAATATGTTGTTTCATAGTCAGTGTAACTGCCATTATTTGTGTTAAGACTGTAATCACACTCACACACAGACCTTCATTTTCAGTTCTTCCAGTAATCCAGTTTTTCTAGCTCAGGGTATAACAGCTGCTTGGTGGATGTTATGTCCTGAGGGCAGTTTATGTGGTCTAATTGTGTAACTGTATCCCCTTTCTTCAGACTCAGCCGCCAGCTGTGAACCTTGAGAGGTGGAGAAGTGAGGCTTAGACCCACACCCTATTTGCTTACACAAAAGCAGTGGTCCATACTTGAACACTGCCTTCTCCTAGGGTTTTTCTTCACATGGATAATGTGATGTTGACACATCTTTTTTTTTGTTGTTTGGCCTTTCTTTTGTAAAATAACAGCTTAACTGTGGTAGGGAAAGATGTTGTGGTTTGTGGAAATGCAATGGGACTACAGGTGTTTGAGATTTAAAAAAAAAAACAAAAGAGTAACTATCTACATTCACTGGGCCAGTTGAACCTGGAAAAGCTACTTCAGTAGAAGTCGACAAGCTCAGACAGGGCTTGGGCAGTACTGTGCCGGTGTAGTGTATTTTTGCCTCAAGCTTTAAGTTAAAAACTGATTCAGCAGTCATTCTGCTTCTCAAATGGGTGAGTTTTTTTTTGGGGGGGGGTGGCTGAATACTTTTCTGCCAATGTGTGGAGACATGAAAAGTATTATGTCTGTGGCAGACAGCTGGTGACCTGCCTTAAATACTGTACTTGATATTTCAGAAGTATCTTAAAATGTCTATAACAGGGTTAGGTCATCTCTGAGGATTACTGGTGTAACGGTATATTAAAATAAACCCCACTTTCATATATAAATACACCAGCTCACACATTCCTAATGTGTCCCAAAAAGAAAGTTGGTGAAGGCAGCTGAAGTTAGTTGTTGACCCAAGTCATTTCATTGGGGTTCAGTTCCTTCTGGAGTTAAAACCACTGCTTATTAAAACAAACCTTCTTGCTGTCACAGCATTGTTTTAAAATATCCATTTATCTGCAATGGAGTGGGTTACTCTGCCAGAAATTTAATGGTCTTTAGGGTCTTTGTGTGTCAGCTAACAAACTGACTTTCTTTTTTCCTTCTCTTCTATTCTGAATCCACTTGCTCTCCTGTGCCCCCATTCTATCTCCCCTTTTTCTCCATTTACCTTCCTTTGTGCTGCCAGGAAACTGATGTTAAAGTTAAAGAGGAGGAAGAACCTGCTCCACTCACTCAGCTGGCTCACAGTTCCACACTGGAACAGGAGGTATGATCTTGCTTGTCACGGTTTCCCTCATTAGTCACTGTATACTGTTGAAAATGTTGCATCAGTGTTTAAAAAAGGTTTTTGAAAAGTGGTTATGCTGGTTTTGTTTCAAGATTACACACTACAGTGTTTGTCAGTGTCAAGTAAAATTTACAGCCACGTGACAGTGTTGAAAATTGCATTGTACCTGTTTTTAACCAGAAGTTCATTGTCATGTGACTTAAACACTTAAATTGTACCATTCTGATCCCAGTGCAACATTGCTAACACTGTGTAAGATTAGGGATGTTGAAGCACAATAATTACTACCTCTCACAGGGAAATACTTTATTTTTAGACTCTTTACCTTTACTCTTTTAAGGACAGTTTTACAGAAGAATTTAGACAAAAATGATTGCAATTTTATTGCAAGTATATTCCCTGGTATTATTTAAAGCTCTGACACACTTAAATTCACATTGGGACATAACTTAAACAACAGAACATATATGTGAATGCTGTATTCTGTGCATGTTTTGCCTATTTCAGAGTCTGCTCGAAGGTATCACTACACTGCCTGATCCGGCACACCACCATCCTCCTACCATTGACATTGACCAGCACTGGAGCAATTTACTCTCTCTGTCTGTCACTGACCTTGATGTAAGTAGTCTTTTCATTACAGATGCCTGAAAACTAATTTTACATGAGACTTAATCTCTGTCAAAAGTAATTCACATCCATGAGCTATGAACCACCAGTGTGTTACAGTAGAGAGTCTTAGTGTCCCATGGTGATCTACCTGCTGATTTTCAAAGATGTGAAGAATAAAGCACTGCATAACTAAAATGTATGTCTTGTGCGTAGGACTTGGACTCCCTGGTTACGGACACAGACATCACCAGCGCCATCAGCCACAATGTCAGTTTGCATGATGCTATGGTAACCAGTGCTGGAGTCTTTGGTGTGGCATCAGAAAGAGGTGAGGCCAGACAAGTCACCCAACAACAAAGAACCCTCTTCCGACTGGAATCCACCGGCTCCTCACACTCCGACGCGTCACCAGGGATGGCCCTGGGCCTGGCCGCTCTCCCCTTTGCTTCAGTATGTAATTTAACTGGAAATGAGTCATCGCATAGTGCACTGGGTGGCTGCCTGGATGAGGCAGTTTTTGATCAGATCAATCAGCTAGGTTTGGAAGGCCTAGACACTATTGACAACCAGCTGATGGGCTGTCTGGAGAGCATAGACCCACAGGTCCTCGAGGACTTGGACTCAGACTCCGGTCTTTCCCTGGAGAGCAGCTGTGGAGGTCCAGTCTCCCCAGGTTGGTTCAGATCTTCAGAAATCCTTGTAGATTAAATGTATGTATACCTCTTGCCTGTGAAACCAATAACTCGTTTGTTGTACACATTAACACAATCTCCCTTGTACAGGCTCATCTGAGATGTCATCCTCATCCAGCTCATACTGTGAAGATGAGTGTGGAGCCACCGGCTACAGCAGCGATGTAGATTCAGTCCCCTCAAAAGCCATTGTGGACTACACCACAACATGGTCACCGGTTGATCTGAGTACGAGTGTGTGGCATGACCATAGCTACTCAACGCTTCCCCACAAAGGCATCAAAGAGGAACCTCTCACTGATGACGACATGCCAATGTATGAAGAGAGGGAGCTGAGTCGCGATGAGCTGCGTGCCCGCGCCATGTGCATCCCATACTCTGTCCTGCAGATAGTCAACATGCCTGTTGAAGAGTTCCTGGAGGTCCTTGATGGTCATGGCTTTTCACCCGAACAGGTGACACTTCTGAGGGACATCCGCAGGCGGGGTAAGAATAAATTGGCAGCGCAGAACTGCCGTAAGCGCAAACTAGATGCCATCACAGGGCTCCAGGAGGAGGTGGAAAGGCTGCAAGCTCAGAGAGACAGGCTACTGAGGGAGAAACAGCTTACCGCCAAGACAATGGGTGCTGTGGGCCAGCAGATTAGGCAGCTGACCAGAGACGTCCTGGCCCGGCTGAGGGATGATTCAGGGCAGCCCCTAAACCCAGAAAGATTCACCCTGCAGTGCGGGGCTAATGGGAGAGTGGTAGTTCAGCCAGTAAGACAGCCTGCTGTCTCCACATCAACTGGCAACAAAACAGACAAGAGGAAGAAGGAAAAAAAGCAGTGATGCAGTATTGCCAGCTCAGACTTGAGCTTTTAGGTTTTTGGATATTTCTGAACTTACCTGCCTGACTCTGGTTTTGGGACCTCCTTTTGTGAAAGTGTGTGTGGATTCACCGCTGTTGGGAGCCTAAATCAGCCAAAGCTGCAGAAAGAAAAAAAAAAAGAAAGACACCCAGAACATAAATCAGTAAGAAAATTCTCTGTAAATAAAATGTCTCATTGGTAAAATGTAGCTCACACACTGGAGATTCTTTGCTCATTAAAGATGGACAAGGCATCAGGAGCGGTCTAAGGGAACGGCTATCAGCTGCTGGCCATGCCACCAGTCTCTCTTTGTGCCTGTTAACATTAAAGTTCTTGAGTCTTGTTGTTTTTACAGATAAGCATTGACAACCAAACATGTCTAAAATTCAACATGGCCAGCATTGTGACAGTAACTGTATTTAAATGTAGGAGGAGGATACTGATTGTTTGTTTGTTTCCATGTAGTCTTGCCTCTCGATGTATACCTATTGGGTTAAAAGTGGAGGTTAAAGATTGTATTTATTAAAGTTCCTGAAATGCTAATATGCATCATGAGACTGTCAAGGGCAGTCTCCTTCTGTTCGTAATGGAAACGTAATCTGAAAGTGCTAAGAATATTGGGATATTACATAAAGTTTACAGATTTGTTTCAGATACTTAAGGACATGTACTGTTCAGCAGAAATTTGAACTGAAATGCAAAAAAAAAATTTTTTTTTCTTAACATGTCTTGATGTATAGTATACCAATGATTAAACTGACAAGGCCTTAATTTGCATTTGATAAGTGTTTTGGTTACTGAGTGTGCACATGATCCACAGATGAACATTATCATAACAAAATGTTTTTAAGAGGCAACCATTCCATGTTTTAAATTAATATTGAATAATTAGTTTCAAGTAAAATTCTGCTTAACCCCTTTCATTTTAAGTACTTAAGAGTTTTGGAAAGACTATATACTACCTCATGCTTTAGTTCGTGTTTTTGATTTTGGCTGAATGGAAAAAAAAAACAGCGCCCTTTCAGAGGGGAACTTATGTGCACTCATTGACTCCAAATCCTCCATTTTTAAGATGGGCCTAAACAATCCCATTTCTGAAACAATGAAAATACAATCACAAACTCTATTTAACAGGACTGAATGTGTTTGGATGTTGCTTTTTTATATATTTGAGAGTTGAATTATTAAGGCACACTGCTTTATACAGTCAGCAGAGCGACTGAGTTAAATGGAGAAAAGCGCATAAGGTAGTTAATAGTGTGATTCATGAAGTATTTTCCCCCCTAGTCCCTTACAAAATTTGTATTTAATTTCCCAGTTTGACCAAGAGTTTACTTTGCTGTTTATATAAATGCTTAGGGAATTTCAAATACTTTTGCAGGCGTTGTTCTTTCTGATTAAAAAAATAAATAAATAAACACAGTCTCTCTCTCTCTTCTTCCTCCGTCTGTGTGCAACTGCTTTGGGAGCCCGGCCCTCCTGTTTGAAACCCTCACTGCAAAACGCGTTGTCCTTCCAGGCTCCCGTAGAAGACCAACGATATTAACTGAGCTTTTGGCGCTCGTCCTGCTGAGCTGCAGACAAGGGAGAAAGAGGTGGCAGACCGCGTGGTAAGGAGACATCACTGAAGCGATTCCTGTTGTTTTTAGGGTATGTATGGAGATTCATGTTAAATGCTGCAGTACTTAGCGTAAATTCGACCCAGCCTAACGATAGCTTTGTTTAAGAGTGGGGCCAAGGAGCGGGTAACTCGGTTTGCTAGAGAGGGCTGAGGCATAACCTTACACCAGCAGTATTAGCTAGCTATATTATTGCCTTCATACATGTGTACATTGTCGGTGTATGCTAACGTACCTCACAGTATCCTGCAGTGTTACGGCTACAATAACGTCAGCTAGCTAATAGCAGCAGTGTTGTAGTTTTATCCCTGGGCCTTTGAAGGTAATTTGAGCGCTTTTTTTTTTGGCTAGCCTGACGTTAACCTAAATTAGCTTCATCAAAATTGCTGATGTAAAATCACTAACTGATGTTATAGGTTGTTTCTTCACACCACTCAGCGTTGCACTGCAGGTGGCAAAGTAAAGTAAAGGAAATGTTTCTCTATCTCCCAGGCCTGACATTATTTCAGCTACAGTTAGCACGCTGGCTAATCTGCCTAACGTTGTGAATTGGCTAGTTTTGAGTAATGCATTGCACAGCGCTCGGCTAACTGATTTTGTTTCTGCAACTTAACCATGTAATAGTATTGCTTTGTACACGTTGGCGCGTTTGTGTACGTTACCGGGGACACCTTAGTGACCATAACGCCAGCTACAACAATACGCTCGTCTATGGCTCCTTTACCTGTGGCAGATTTGGGTCATGCTGGTCACGTGTTTTATTTCCATCAGCTCTAATGTGGATAAGAGCAGTACCTTTTCATGCACATTTATATGACTTTATATGACACTGCACAAACTGATCAGTTGAAATGTTCAAACTCCTCCTTGTTTTTAGAGCACAACATGGGCAAGAAGCAGAACACCAAGGGAAAGAAGGATGCACAGGAGACACAGGAGGAACCTGAGGAATTTGTTGTGGAAAAAGTATTGGACCAGCGTATTGTCAATGGGAAAGTAGAATTCTTCTTGAAGTGGAAAGGATTTACAGAGTGAGTTGCCTGGGACACCTGCCCCCCCAAACCCCTGCTGAACTGGAAGTGCTTCCCTGGTATGGGGTTGTGCTATGCTTTTGTCCATAATCATTGTGGTTGAATGAAGAAGCTTCAGTCCTTCATACAAGCTTGTTTTTAAAGTTAACTATATTATTTGCATTTTCATTGATGGCAGGTCTGTGTCTTGAGATGCAAATGATGATCCTCTTCCTTTTTCTGCAGTGCTGACAATACATGGGAGCCAGAGGAGAACCTGGATTGTCCAGAGCTGATTTCAGCCTTTCTGGAATCACAGAAGAACGTTACAGAGAAGCCTGCTCCTGTTAAGAGGAAGGCATCAACAGATGAGCCAGAGACTGAAGCAAAGAAGAAAGATGTGGTCAGTTCACCTCTCCAACCAGCACTTTACATATCACACTAGTTGTATCTGTCAGTGGGAATACTTCATGTGATTATTATGTCTCAAAATACAGGAAAATATAAATGATAAAATACCATGTGTAAACACTGCCTTGCCGCCCACTCTTGGATTAAGCCTGCAATCAAACATTCCTGGGAGTCTCAAAATCAAAATTGTCCAATGTCCTCTGGGGAAAGAAAATACATGAATTACTCCTCCAGTTTCTTACATGTGCTGATGTGCTCTGTTTGTCATTATTTACAGGCCGAGAAACCGCGTGGCTTTGCTAGGAACCTCGAACCGGAACGGATCATTGGCGCAACGGACAGTAGTGGAGAGTTGATGTTCTTGATGAAATGGTGAGTGCAGAAGGAAATAAATCCTTGATGTCCAAACAGCTCAACCTGTCTCTTGTATTGTATATGCTGCATTTGAGACATTTAATATCTTGGCTCTGTAGTATCCCCCAGAGATACATGAAATGCACATTTAGCTTTATATTCTTGCTCTGAAAGAATTGCCCTTCAATATAAACCAATAAAAAAACAAATGGATTTGTCGAGGAGAAGGGTCCACAGTTGCTGTAATTTCCCTTCACTCTTTGGCCTTTTCTTTAGGAAAGACTCAGATGAAGCAGACTTGGTCCCAGCCCGTGAGGCAAACACTCGCTGCCCTCAGGTGGTCATTTCTTTCTATGAGGAGAGACTGACATGGCATTCCTGTCCAGAGGATGAAGCTCAGTAGTACTTTCCAATGGTCCCTGCAGTCCTTTGCACCACCTATGCCCTTCTCCTCAGGACTGAGTTTTCCTCTCTGGCTTGCCTTCTAGTTTTAGCTATCTTAGTTATTTTTGAAGATGTTTCAAGACTCAAATCATATGGCAGTCAAAGAGCGCTATGTTCTTGTACATATTAGCAGAAGTGATTATAAGAAAACAGGTGATGGTGTTGTGATGTGTAATGCAAGAAGTCTTCCAGTATAATTATGATTTATGTTATGGCAGTTTAGAAACATTAATAGAAACCAGCACTGCCTATATTCATACCTGGTCAAATTTTGTAAATTCTTAATGGCTACTTTGGTTTGTTAAGCTGTCAAACACCTCTTGTATTACCATCTCAGTTTCATGTAAGATGCTGTTTGTTCTGGGGGTGTTTTTTCACACTAGTTGTGATGTTTTGGTCTAAAAGTGCATTTTGTATACTTTGTCTGTAAATATTATTTGACGTTCTAATAAAGGTTTTATGTGGCCAGATTCTACTGCTTAGTTTTTATGGTTCCAAGGAAATATGCATGAAGAACTGAAAATTAAAGTACATAAAACTGTAAAAGTTAATCTATTTCTTTGAAAACTTGGTTTTGTTTTGTTCTAAATACATTGCCGAAAGCTGGAAATGTTGACTAATCTGAGCTTTTATGTTGATAGTAATGACTGAAATGTGGACGTTGGGCTGGTGCCAGAAAGAACAGTGAAGCCTACAGTAATGGCAATATTCCAAAACTTTTGTTTCTGACCACAGTTAGAACAGCATTTTTCAGCTACCCCCTAAGGAGTTCGCAGTAATATGACCATGTCTCTCTTTACCTTTACTCTTTTTGATTTTAAATGTAGGACTTTGTTTTTGTTACAGCATTTTTCCCATGTAGCTTTTGTGCTTATACTTGAGTAAATCATTTCCACCCCGGCCAATCCATGGTGACACATTTTAATATCATTAAAGCTCAGTATCTCTCCACTACTAACAAACAGCTGAGATCTACAGTGATGGGCCATGTCGCCAGATGGCATGGCTACCTCTGCTGTGCTGTGGAGAACGGCCTCATGACTGGCATTAGGATATGGGACATGGACTTTGGATCTTTGCGCATTAGTGCAGATGGTGTTTCTATGGCAACTCACACAATTTGTGGTTTCCATGGAAAAATCCCTTATGAAACATCCTTAAACAGCCAAAGTCATACAGTTTGACAGTTTGCAATGAATTTCTTCCAAAATGTTACAAAACAGGATCTAAATAAGCCTTTTGTTATCCCAATAGGTTCATGTGCCAAAAGTGCTGATAAAGGAAAAGCTATTCAAATCTGTTTATTTTCTTCAATCAAGACTTGAATCCTGTCAAGAAATAATCAAGAATGTCAACATAAATACAAATCTACCTATTTTACCAAAAGTTATCTTCATATCATTCTTCTTCTGAAACAAAAACACAACATTACAAAGGCCCTTATGGGGTTGATAAGGACGGTAAATTCTGTGTGTGTGCATGTGTATGTTTTCTAAAGAAAGCAAATGTAACTGAGATGCAGGGACATCAAGAGAACAGGTTCATGTAAACACTTTTTCTGAGGAAAAGATGGAAGATTAGACAAATAAAAGTAAAGCAGGTATTCTCACATTTCATTGGCCACTTTAAATCTGAATGATCTTGATTAAGTCAAAGCTTTAATCAGTGCAGAACAGTCAATACTTGTATGCAAATCTCCTCAGACCTCTCACAAGTTCACAACACACACCTATGCATATATCTACAATGACAATAAGAGTTAACCCATTATCAAACACTTTAAATTGTGCATTTTCTGAAAATATAATTGGGTTTTCTTCATGTTGCTGCTTGGCATGCCATAGCTTACAAATGACTCTATTTCACAATATACCATTTGGCAGGTTTGGGATGTTAACATAATGTATAATAACTTTTTTCCTTTTTTTTATTGTCAAGATGAGTGAAGAAAAGGTTTTTGTGTGAACATCCCTGACTGCACTATCAAGACATCATCTGTGGCTTTGTGTGTGTATAGCACATGATGGTTGTCTATAGTTAAGATCATAGAGCAGTTTACTGAGTCAGCATTTTCCCTCAGCGTGTCTTGAGTGGCACTTATCGGCCACATCCAGCCAATCAAATTATCTGGAGGTTTCAAACCAAATAAAAATTACTGTTGCTCTACAGTCACTCATCACAGGTTGAAATGGAACAGGGGCAACTGAGACAGTCATTATCTGCTGATGTCTCCCAAAGTAAAGATACCTTTATATGCAAATTAGCAGACCTTTGCCTCCCTTCAACGCCTATACCCATGGTAGATTGAGTATTTATTTAAGGTCAGGTCTCACTAATTGTGTTTTTCTTCTCACTGGCTGGACTGAATCTTGAAACAGACTTCTGAGGGCACAGGTAAGAGTTGAAAAAATGCTTCTTTCGTACAGTTCCTACAAGAAGAAATGGACTGACTTCAGGGCTAATTTGAAGCATTTTGTGTTAAAAAAAAAAAAAAAAAAAAAAAAGTCAAGCTATGGAATCTAAAGTTGTAATGCAGACAACAATAAAGCTCTGCAAACCATAACATTCACAACTATCACAGCATCACTGGCGAATTTAGTATCTTGACTTACTCGTCACCCGTGGGAGGTGCTTAGGACCTCGGTGCATTGTGGACTGGGCGGTAGCCCGCAACCTGGGCCCGGACTGAGAGTGGCAGGTGATGACATGACATGAGTTACTTGTATTATTCGCGGTGATAGTTTAACCATCCTCGCGTTCCACTTCCTCACCATCAGTACGTCTCCTCCCACCAGGTGAGTCGCTTTAATCCATTTAAACGAATCCCACCCCTTGAATTAGGGACATGTGTGCACTGAGGCTGCAGCCAACACAGTTCTCTCAAGAGGGAGCTCAGGCCTTTTTTTTTTTTTTTTTTTTTTTTTTTTTTTAATATCTTTTTATTTTGTGTTTTGCGTATACTTCGTGGCTGCGTGGCCTCCCCTGGGCAGAAAGGCAAACAGGGACGTGAGCAAACTTCGAGGCAGAGGTCACACTGAGTAATTACAGCAGCACTTGAGTCCGAGCAGAGCTGAGCCTCGAGCCAGATCAACGATCTGCTCCTGGTTGTTCACCGGATCGCTGCTCGGGAAGTTAAGAAGGGAAAAGGTAGGATCAGTCTAGAGCTAAAACTAAAACTTCATGCATTTAGTCGTATATTTACTTATTTTTTTTTTTTGCCAAAAAATTTATTTTAGTTGGTACAGACGTCGTGCAGTGGCGGATTCGTTTCTTCTTTTTCCCCTGTAAACTTCAGAGCTTCAAATCATTTTGACTTGGCCTGTTATTAATTTGTGAAAATGTCTTCAGCAGGATTTTAATAATTGGAATGGACAGTGGATTAAATCATTTTTAACTTGCTTTTACATAGTTTGTATGGAATGGTAGTTGTTAATGGTTGGATGGTTGGTCGGTTTTTCTGGTTTGGATTTCTTTTTCTTTTCTTTTTTTTTTTCTTAGTTGTCATACCGTTGCAGTTTAAAAACAAAAAAGAGACCAAGAAATGAATACCTCAACTTTTATTCAGGTGATCAATATAGGCACGTTCTACTGTTGTGAAGGCCTTGTTTCTGCCCTGCCTTATGATCCTGGATCAGCCTGAAAATGACATAATTCTGTGTTCATACATCACTGATTTAGTGTGCTAACTGTGTGTAATTGCAGCCTAAAGCAAAGTATAATGATTGTATTATGCAGTCCATAGTGGTTAAGAAATAATGGAAGTTGCTACATTGAGAATTCACTTACAGCATCCTGTTGACTCCATTTGACCTGAGGAGACTGTGTGGAATTTATTGATTTTCCTTAAACAGCACTGATATTTTTTTTTCTTTTTGTTTTAAGCCTAGAAACTTGTAAATCACTGCACAGCACTGCTGCCATAAACCAACAAAATACTGTCATGAACCAGAACATGCAGCCTGCAGTACATTACAGGGTATATCCAGTTAGACTAGTTTACGTGTGATTTCACATGATGTTTTTTTCAGGGAGTCAGTGGAGTTTTTCTCAGAGTCACCCACTGATTTAATCTCAGGACTTTGTTTTCAAACATTGTTTATACGGACTGATTTGCTCTGCTTGGACTTGAGGCTTGTAAATGACATGTGTCCCATTAGCGTGCAAAGGGGCAGATGATCCAGCGGTGTTGCTGAAGCCTTTCGATATGCCTGTCATGTGAGCTCAGCGAATTGGCCAAGAGCTGGCTGTATTTCTGCCTGTAGTGTGCCAGAAAAGGCTTTCTTGTTGTTTGTAGCTGTGGCGTGTGAGTCCGTATTAAGGTGTTTGGAGCCAAGATTTCCCACTTGCAAGCGAAATCCTCCTCCATTGCCCTTTGTTCCCCTTTATGCTACATCAGCTCCAAATGTTTGCTCCTTTGCTCTTTCGAGTCCTTAAGGTTTTAATTTCCAACCAGGCCTCTGCCGTACAAAGCAAATCTTACACTGAAACAGTGGACTTTGGCTGTTTTTTAGAATGAAACACAATAGTTTAACTGACCTGTTATTTTCAAATGCTCATTTGCTACCACCGACTGTAGAATTTTGGAACTGAAATAACACGGTTGCAAATTGCGACAGATCGCTGTCTTTCTAGGCAACAGACACTTGATTTGTTTCTGTTTCTTGCAGGTTTGTGTACACATTATGGACAGTATGCTTGACAATCTCGCAAAAACTGTAAGTGGTCATGCATGTTCCTTCACACTGTATCTCCTCCTGTTTTTGTCTTTTAATTTTGCACTTAGAAGACAAAAATAGTGCCAATTGTTTCTGACATATTGATGTCCCATGGTGTTTTCATTTAAAACACATGGATGCATCTTTACAACCCCTCTTTGAAGTAATGGAAGCTTGGTTTTGAATCTTGCAGGAGTTCATTAGCATTTGTGTTCGGGATCCAAGGCTACATAAAGATGACCTCTGGCACACACATGTCGACTACGAGATCTGTTTACAGGTAGGTGCCACCTGGGGGGGGGGTTTAGATTTTCTTTTTAGGTAATAATTGTCTTAAAGAATGTCTTTAAGCTTGCTCTTTAAAGTCCACTGAACTGATATCTCTGTTTGTAGACCAATAGCATGTGTTTTCGAAAGAAGACTTCCTGTGTAAGGAGGCGTTACAGTGAGTTTGTTTGGCTGCGTCATTGTCTGGAACAGAATGCTCTGATCATGTATGTTCTCCAGTTTCTTCCCCAGATATTTAAGCACAGAGCTGGCAGTTAATCAGTTACCCCCAGCTAAAACTAAAGCAGTCTAATAATACAACAGCCCTCCAACAAATCCTCCTTGCTAACATTCAACTTGTTTTGAGGTTGTTTTAGGAAGGTGTTGATTCAGCAGTATGAAAGTTTGGAGGTTGTAATTTGTGATGCTGTTGAATTGCACTGAATTATACAGAGAGGTGTTTGTGTTTTGTCATCAACAAAATAAATCAACACATCTCTGCAACAGCTTCAACACAAACTGAACATTATTGCAGGATTGTTGCATTAGATGGTATAAGTTGTAGCTAGCTGTAACTAATGAACTGCCAACTCAGCGTATTGTTTCACATGTGGTAGTTGACTTTAATGAGATTTTCATTGTTTTTTGACTTCTACCATGC
This sequence comes from Toxotes jaculatrix, assembly GCF_017976425.1. Taxonomy (NCBI): domain Eukaryota; kingdom Metazoa; phylum Chordata; class Actinopteri; family Toxotidae; genus Toxotes; species Toxotes jaculatrix. Next base: position 13,923,517 of record NC_054406.1, read on the forward strand.
AATATTTTTTTTCTCTATGTGAATTTTCTTTGATGTTCTCCTGTCCAGAGAATTACCTAAGTTGCCGCCCTGGAACCCTTTCTTCAGTCTGAGGAACACAGAGCAAGTCTCTCAGCGGATGAAGGGCCTGGAAGAGTTTTTGGAAAGGTGAGTTGCTCTGCAGCTAAAGCGATAGCAGCAATGAAAATAATAACATTACCATCCCTCTAAACTCCCCATCAAATGTGTTTATCTGATAGAGGCAAGTGTTTTGCTTGAAACTCACCTTAAATATGTTTATCCTAACACTACTTTAACTATCTTTGTCTTTGCTCTGTGTTTCGTATGTCTCATTTAATATCCTTTCCTCTCTAGTGTTCTTCATACACCGTTATTATTATCAGACAGTCGGCTCCATCTGTTCCTCCAGTCAGACCTCAGCATGACAAAGATTGAGAAGTGTGCTCGTGGTAAGACCAGGTACACAGTGGCCGAAGCCATACAGCGTTCCCGCAGGGATCACATCAGTAGATTAGAGGACAAGGGCTCCTGTGACTCTGACTGTGAAAGGTACGAGCGAGGTTTGACAGAAATGTTTGCATTAAAGAACAGTTTTCAGTGTGTAATGCTGGGTTCACCCCTTTCACCCCTTCCCCTCTCACAGCAGTTCTTCGTCGTCGGGCTTGGGACTAAGCGTGGACACTCCAATGCGGGGTAGCCCACTCCCCTTCTTTGGGTCCTCTGACAGAGACCCAGAGCTGTACAGCTGTCTTTCAGAATCCCCCACCACACTCATTGAGCCCTGATGCACAGCAGTACTGTACTGTACTTCCACCTCCCTTTCTCTTTGGACATTGAAGTGACTCTCTGTGGAGCTCTTTCTTTTCTTAGTTAACTTCCAAAGATCAAAAAAACTTTCTTTTACTTTTGTTAATTTCATTACAACCCTTAAATGTTTGTTTTAATAATTTACCTTAGTTTTTTTTTTTTTTATTAAATCAAAGCCTTAGTCATTTAATTTAGTGTGTACTTAAAAAAAGAAGTTTCATATTTTAAAAAATGTATAAATCTACATTTGTAATTGTGAATTCTTAAATATTTCCTATGTATATATTTTTATCAGCACTGAAGCTGTACTGTGGTTAGCAAGGGATGCGTTTTGAATTGTCGACAGGTTTTTTAGAAAAATATTTGAGAATACTTTTATGATTTGTTAATGGATGAATAAATTGTCTTTTTTGAAGAACAACAGACTTGTCTTAAACATACCATGTATTGCTGAATTTGGCTTTTGGCTCTACCATGTGACATGCAACTTTTTGATGTGTACAGTGATGTGTACAGTGCAACAGTCATGCACTCTTCTAACAGCCCAGTAGAGGGAGTGTAGACTTCATAGGACCTCCAGTTCCTGAGTGTATACAGTAGTGGGATGTTGGTCCACAGTGCTGATAAAGTTGATTCAGACTGTGGCTCATGTGCACATTATTGATGTGCCTAATTTGAAAGATTGGTGTCTAGTATTCATCTTTAGAATCAAAATTGAAAGAACGTACCGGAGTAAAGTGAATGTGCTATGCCTGTGTGTAACACTGGTGAATTACATTCACATTCACGGTCACAATCATTCACTGTGCACTCTTGTGTACACTTTTACATAGGTGCAGTTGCACAAAACTGACCATGTGCCTCCTGTGACATGAAAACACAGGACCTTAAACCTTCATATACAATGTGAGTATCTACACTGAGTGGCCACTTTATTAGTAATGCCTGTTCTAATACAACAGCTCAGCCATGAATATACAGGTTTTGGTTGAAACTGCCAAAGAGGTATTAGTGTGGTTGTAGTTTGCAATGATTTGATTTGAACTGGACTGCATTATACTGATGAGATATTGGGGGAAGATCATCATCATTAGATACAGCTAAAACTAGTACAGTCTACCTCCTACCTTCATAAAGGTTACACTGTTCCCTTTTATTGAAACTGTTTTAGAAAGCTGGAATCTAGATAGTTGTTAAAGTACGGCACCTGCTATTGAGTGTATGTACATGCTAGATTTAAGCATCCCCAGTCTTGCGATATTGACAAGAAGAGGTCCAGCGCAGGTCACATTTCAGCCCAGTGTCACAGCTTTCCCCAGGTGAGATGGTCTAATTAAAGGAAGACAGCAAATTAATTTAACTATTACAGACTGCTCTTGGGAATCACCTGAAAGAAACAAGACAGCCTCAAACTGTGTGTGTGTATTACAGGGATTTGGGTGGGTGTGGGGATGGGGGGCAGTGTGCGAGTGCAGGACAGCCCTGTAAATTGAAAGCTGATGAAAGAAGCAAAGACTCATTAAAGGAGACAGCAGCTGTCCCCCACCCCCTCCCTGCCTCCTCCACCAACCGCTGGACTGACGTGGGCCGGCCCGACAGTAAACCTGGCCTGTCCCGCGTCTCTGTCCTCTTCTCCTCCTTCCCCTGGATGGTGCTGTCTCCCTTTGCGCACAAGCCATAATGAAGCTGTCAGTGACTTCACACTATACGCCAGCCACTGAGCCACTGTATTCATATGGCAAACAGACCCAGATACATACACACAGTGTCTGAAAACACAGTGACAGCTGTGAACACGAACACACACACATATATATATGCACCCTGGTGGGAACTCTCTAGATGAATGAGCATTTTCGGTTTTCCTCATCCTCTGTCATTTTCAGAGTCACATTGGTTTGTGGTTGGAGCCCTCATCTCTGTTTGCTGTTAAGGCTGACCTTATCAGCGTTCCCCCATGACAGGCATACAGCATGACACACACACACACACATGCATTGTTTGGTTCAGAGCCACTCAATTTTCTGACGAAATGAAATGCAACTGCAAGCGGTGGCATCTTGCTTTTGTGTGTGTGTGTGTGTGTGTGTGTATACATGCACGCATCTGCCTTTTTGTAGGGGAGAGCATCTAGCATTTGGATATTGAGTATTCATGGTACATGTCTATTTCAGCTCAGTAATTTATAACTCAATTTCCAGTGTGCATTGATGCGCTTCATACCTCCAAAACACCAAACAAAGCCCAAACCCAATTGTATTTCAAAGCAATTAGGGTGTCCACTGAGTTGTGAACGGACCACGTTGCAGTGGCTCTGGGCCCGTGTGATATTTTTAATTGTTAATTTTCTGTCACATTAGTCAACTTCAGTGGCTCTGGACAGGTGACAGAGCTCCCGTAGGCAACACATAAAATGACACAGAACACATTCTCAGCGTTTTGATGCAGCGTAGTGGATGGTATTTTTATGTGTAAGGGGGAAAAGGTTCTGCTGTATGTGATGAGTTAAATGATGAGATCTTATATCATATTTACAGCTGTTTTATGGCAGGAGTCTTTCTAATGCTTTTCAGTATATGTGGCGGCCGTCAATATTAGTATTAGTTTACGAGTCTAAATTATTAGCTCATTTAGAGTTTCACCTGAAGTCACTGCAGGGAATGACTTCACCTCCTTGACCCTACAAAAGTCAACAATGGCAAAATCCATATGAGCAATTAGCCTGCGTAACTCTCACCCTGCCCCTGCCCTTATTTTGTGTCTTTCCATCATTCTTCCTCTCCACTCTCTCTCATTTTTCAGTTTCCTTCTCTTTCTTTCTCTATAGTCTGCTAAGTTAATTAGCTGTTCTCTTTTGTAGTTGGGTGCTTCTTCTGCTGACTCTGCAGGCCTGGCTGTCTAACTGTTGAGAAAGGAGGCCTGGGTCTCGACCTCGCAGCCGACTCCCCTTCCTCTCTCTACTCTGTCTCTTTTTTGCGCAGGGTGAGGGTGGGAAGGTCAAAGGTTATGACTTGCATTGTATTTGTGATTATTACCTCTAAAGTGCTATTGCACAGAGCATCATTAAAAGTCAATGCATCTTTCTCTCTCTCACCTCCCCACCCCACATTTGCACGCCTAAAACACACACACACACACACACACACACACACACACACACACACACACACACACACACACACACACACACACACACACACACACACACACACACACACACACACACACGCTCATTCTGCACGCACCCCGCACATCACCAGCCATTTAACAGCTAAAATACGACCCGTGTGCAGATAAATGTCACAGGGCCATCTATCTGCGAGTGTTAAAAGTTGGCTAATGGAGATGACATATTAGCGGCCCAAATGACTGCCATAAAAACTCCCACCATACCTTGCAGCGCCGCCCGGCCGCTGTGACTGCAACAGGATATGGCACTGGCACTGCAACAGAAAGAGAGAGCAATTGAGGGTGATGTCATCTGGATGGACTTCTTTTGATTCAATAAATTCTCTGGGTTCAGTTCTCTGAAAAAGTGACTTGGGGAATAATGACTGTAAGATAAATGTTGCATATTTACAGAGGGCAACGCAGTGCAATTCTGTGTTATACACACTCTACATAACACCAGTGATGTAATGATAATGACCTCTCACCTTTGAACTTTCACAGAGTAGTTGGTCAGAAATCATGATCGAGGTCAGCCTCATGTTGATGTTTGTGCAGGTCAATAGCGAAGCTGTCTTTATAGTCAATATCCTGCTCCAATCTTAGGTGAAGATCCTCCACAGGTATGTGCTCACCTCCTCTCCTCCTCCTTCATCCCTCCTATCTCTTTATTAATTACCCTTCTCTATCCATGCGTGTCTTTCTCTCTCTGAGTGAATGGAGCAGTTGTAATTGCTTCTCTCTGGAGCAGTTAGAAGGGCCACAAAGGAACCGTATAGAAACCACATTTGCATTCAAGATGAGCTGAGATGGAGAGGAGGGAGGGAGCGCTGCCCTCCTGCCCTACACTGAGCAGCTCCACTTACAGTCTCTCTCTCCCTCTTTCTCTCTTTCCCTCCCTCCTTCTCTCATCTATTGTCTCCCTCTCTCCATCCCTCCCTCCACCTTATCTACTCCCACCACCCCCACCTCCTCCCTTTCGCAGCATGGGTCCCCTTGCATTGTCTTTCCAGAGAGTTCCAAGGTCGATGGGAGCTTGCTCATCAGAGCAGGGTATTGTACACTTAGTGCTGGTGTGGACGAGCTAGTTTGTGTGAGGGTGTGTGTGCATGGTCCTGCATGTGTGTGTGTTTGTGCATGTCCTGAGGCTTGCATATGTGAGCATATATGTGTGGAAACATGTGGGTGTACATGGAGTGTCTGTGTGTGTATGTGTGCGTGTCTGTGTGCGTGTGGCAGTATTTCTAATGGCTGGTAAAAAGGGGTGAAGGAGGGGAGGCTGTAATTAATAACTCAAAACCTCAGAATTGCAATTTTTTATAACCCCCAATATCTCACCACCTCTCACACCTATGTCATCACTCTCACTCACTCCCTTGGAGCACACACACATACACGCACACACACACACAGACACACACACACACACACACTCCAAGGCTCCTGAGGGCTCTTCTTTTCCAGCTTGATAAGCATTTCTCGTTTGTTTCAGCGTTTTGATCAATACAGTTAAAACGCAAAACCAAGCATAATTAGGTCTGAGATGGCTCCCACTGTGACTGAATAGGCTTCACCTAGGGAGGTGCTCACCATTATCATCATCACTCTATGCGTGTGTGTGTGTGTTCAAACCACACACAGCGGGATCTAATAGAATTGACAAAGTGCACATCGGGGCGTAGATTAAAGGAGAACTCTGAGCTATAGGTTGATTTTAGCAGGTGATTGAGTCGCCCATTCACCCTGCTTTCCCTCACCTCCATCTTCATACCCATAATCATTTAGACAACCTTTACAATGCATCTCTGCCAGCAGGTTCATTTCAATATGTTATAGGCCACCTCAATCATTTTTATTGGTTTATTTACTCAGAACGATACATAGATGGGGACTGAAGAGATCATAAATTGCCCACAATTACCATTATACACAGTGAAGTGACTCTCCTTTGTACTATAATCCAGGCTGAAAACCTTTGTAAAATCCATCTTAGACAGTGAAGAAGGACAGCTTCAGGTACTTGGTGCACATTTTCTCTCGCATCCATTGCATTTACCCCTCATTAATACAAAAATAAACCTTAGAGGAGCTCCACATATATCAATTTTGTGATCAAAATTCATCCTTTGATGCCCCGAAAGTATGAAAGTCCTTGTCTGCAGAGGCATTATCCTTCTATCACCAGGGACTTCTAGGGCTGGTGTACACTTTTTTAAATGACATTGTTTTTTTTGTTTTTTTACAAAAATTACATTATTATATCTTCCTTCATGTAGCAGTTACATCAGTAATAACAAAATATAGAACTATCACATCTCCTTTTTCATCCTGCCTTTGCACATGTGAATAGCTGTAGCTGACATTCCTATTATCCTTTATCTCTTTCTTCTCTTTTAGGATAAAAAAAATAGAAGAAGAAGAAGAGCAGTTTGTCTCCAGGGTCACTGCCAACGCTTACAGAGAAATGTGAGCAAGGGCAGATGACGGAGACAGGGTTATGTCAACACAGACTGGAGTTTCAGCTGAACTGTCCCTTTAAAGTCAGAGTTGGGGAGAAGAGGTCTCAATTCTGATCACGAGTGTGTGTGTATGTTTGGAGGGTTGCACAGGTGTGTATGAGAGAGAGAGAGGGAGAAATAGAGTGAGATCCAAACTGCTGCTATTTGTGGGGATAATTTCAGAGCAGAGGCATATGTTGTGCATGTACAAGCAATCTGTGTGTATTTGTGCATTCGTGTGTGTGTGTGTGTGTGGGGGGGGGGGGGGGGGGGGTGATGGTGAGGATGCGGGGCAGGAGGAGGATTTAGACCCATCATAAAGGAATTCTCCCCCTCAGCTCGTAGCTCATCCCGACACTTTTATGCCTTTTTATTTTCAGGCCCATTGCAGCCAAGCCCAGAGATGTGATTTATGCTGCCTGGCAGCATGGGCACTGCAGCAAGAAAGACAGATGGAAGGAGGGAGGAGAGGAGAGGAGGAGGAGGGGAGGGAGGAGGAGGAGGAGGAGGAGGAGAGGGGTTCGCGGGAGTTGCTGAGGGAAAGAGGGGAAGGGGTGTGTGTCGATCGTGGGAGGTAATAAAAAAGGAGAGATGAGGAGGACAGGGTCAGTAGAAAAAGAGGAGAGGCAGAAGGAAGAGAGTTGAGAAATTCAAAAGGAGAGAGGGAGGAAACAAAAAATCTCCTTGCTTTTGAGGCGGGGAGCTCTCCTCTCATCTCCCTATCCTCCTTGCTTCCTCTCTGCCACATCTTCACCTCTACATCTCTCTCTCTCTAATGAGTTATTGGCCCTGTCTGACTCAGGAAGAGAAGCCCCATCTCTCCACCACACTGGCGCCCTGACAGGCTAAATCACCCTCCTTCCCCAACCTTCCACCACCACAACCCCCATTCCTCTATTTCTCCTCCCCCCCAGGCGACCGGGACACTCCTCCTCCTCCTCCTCACCCTGCTTGCCTCATGCCTGCCTGAGGTGTGTGAAATATTCATGGCGCTCCCATTGATTGGGATGCGAGGTATTGGGAGCGGGGAGGGGGTAAGCATTTGACAGGCTCAGGTCTGAGGCTACGAAGAAGACGAGGAGGCCGCCGCCCACAAAGAGACAGCTCACTTACAGGGTACATGGAAGGGGTGGAGAGGGAGGTGGGTGCAGGAGACAGGCAAGACACAGGTGGTGGACAGAGGTGGCAGGGTTGTGAAGTGGGAGGCAGGTGAAAGCCAGAAAGGAAAGGAGAGGATCTTGATGTTGAATGCAGGTGCATGCTTTGGATAAGCGTGTGTGTGTGTGTGTGTGTCTGACACCTGCCTGCCAGTGTGGCGGTTGTGCTGTCTCTGAGCTGTAACATCTCTCTCTGTCACCCAGCCGCCTGAGAGGAGATGAGCTGCCATGCTGACTGTCATTCATCCATCACAAAAGACAGAACACACCCTCACATTCAGAGGGACACACACACACACACATTCTCCCTGGGATGCAAAGCTAAACACACTTTTCTGCCTTCATCTAAATTTCCACTTATATAAAGCACTTTTTTTGGTCTCTTTTGATACATTTTTAGTGGTGCAGGGTGCAGCACCGCACACTATTGTTATTCTCGTTTTTTTTACACCCAGAATTTCGGTTCGTAACTCATCCCACACTGTTGAGCGCACACCAGCAAATTATACATCAAATGTGCGGCTCCCATAGAGAATGAATGAGACGAGGTCAAAAAAAGTGTCAAAAAAGTTGCAATTTTTCAGTGTTTTTCAAACATTAACTGCTCTGGCATACTTTCACCTAGAAACACCGTTCAAACTTTAAAATGTAGACACAAGTCTTGTGTAGTTTTTGAACGGAGAGCCTTTAATGATCATGAGTGATTTTGGAAAAATTCAGAGTTTACAATGGGTGTGTATTGCAGAATATTCCAGGCTAGACTGGGAGCTTAGAGTGTAGAGGATTTTAAAAAAGTCTCAGAAATGTTTTCCTTACATGATGACTATAGCCACACATTTTACTCTACAACAGTGATATTCTCCAACTTTGTAGCCACACTTGTCTTCTTTCTCACAATGTGTTTACTTTATCGGTAGGATTTACAGTTTTTGAATAGTCTGCCTTTTACCGACATGAGTCGCTCTCATCTGCTCCTTTGACTCCAATGTAAACCAAGAAGAGGATTTTTGGAGAAAAGCAGAAAATACTCTTTTTTAACTTGCCGTATTTTCCACATTTTTGACACTAGGACCAAAAGAAAAACATTACTGTGTTCCTTAAGGTCTCGTGGCGTTGACAGTGAAATTTGTTTGGCGATATCGTGTTTGGTTTTTGAATAAATAGCAGTAGTTTGACAGGCCTGAATCGGCTGATAATGAATCTGTCGGAGCAGCTGTGAGGTGCTCCGAAAATTTCCCAAAGGCAAAACATCAGCGTACAAGAAAACAAGAGAAAACAAAGTCCTGTGAGGATTCCAGTGTCCTGACACGGTGCAGGTACATTAGATCCATTCATAGGATCAGACAGATTATTACTGTGATTAGCAGTGATACCAGTAGTCATACTAATTGCAGTAAAAGTCAAATATAAAATAGATAAAAATAGTAACAGTAGCAGATTTAGTGGTCAACAATTGCAATTGCAGCAAGTGCAATGAAAGGGAAAAATGTAAACATGTTATTGTTTCTGAACAAAAACCTTTAAATCTGTGGCTCTAAACATGGGGACAGGAACCAAAATGGGACCTTAGCCAAAGGTCGTGAATGACAGCCAATAGTAGTTTTTGCTTTTGTTTAGTTATTTGCACTTTTTTTATTTGCCCTCGTCTGTTAAAAACTGAACAAAAATCTTAACTGAAAAAGTAAAATTAAAAATTTTACTTAAAAGTATTTTTTTGCTACTTTAAACTAATTGAAAAATCACAAAATCATTCAATGATCATAAAAATTAAAATGTTCAATTTTCATTCAAGTTTGCATATTGCATTCACTTCATAAATTATGACGCATTGCTCCACCCTACACTAAAGTAGATAAGCTGCTAATGGCATCAGCAGTACTGACCCTGTGTTTACTTGGTATTGGATCATACCAAATTTTGCAGTATGGCACACCCCTATTGGTTTCTCTGTTTTGTTTCGTAATACATGGCCTGTGATATTATGGTCTGACTCAATTATCATTGGCCAATCATTAGCCAATCAGAGATGACGACCCACCTGGTTGTTAGAAGGGTGGGACTTAAAAGGGGCAGGTGAATGCCGCGCGAACGCTAGAAACAGGTAGACACGGAGACGCTGGTTGTGAGTTTATTCAGATCTGTGAAATACTGTTGTTCATCAGGTGAAGACCCGGGACTTTTGAGTCAAAGTGTGACCTGATAAAACCTGATAAAACCGGACACTGAGCCGTGTGGTGGAGCTGGTTTCAGCTCGTAGATCACGGTACCACTGCGACCACCAGGCGCTGCACCGAGTCCGCCATTACCACGCCGGTTTGGAGGAGAGGAGAGCGCATGTGCGGAACGCAGACTTCCACCGAGTTTCTGAGTGAGTATGGAGACAGTGCGAGCACACTGAGGGAAACAGACCAGGTGTATCAGCCTGTGAATCTCTGTTCTTCAGATGCTGCAACAGAGGCGCCCGGGACCTGTCCACCCTGTGAGCCACAGACGACACTTTGTGCACACGCTCGCGCACACAGCCTCCGTGCGTGTGTCTCCATCGCACCGCTCACCTTGGACAGACGGCTTGGAAACGGCTGTCTGGACTTTCTACGAAAAGTGAGTACACACAACATTTTAATCCACGATTTCAGACGAGCCCCAACGAGCACGCCAACGACATGGTTCCGGAAACAGTTTACGGTGCCACGGTGCGCTCGTGCCACCTAGGGTTATGTTTTAAGGTGGAGCTCACCTGCTTCTGTAGTAAATATTCCCTCAGTCTTGGTGGTTTGATATATTTAAATTCTGGACCGTGATGTTGTTAATGTGGTAAAGATAAAGGCTGAATATGGCATGCGGGACAGCGCAGCCACACAGAGATAATTAGGCCTCAGAGACCTCCTCACTTCAGGTTAGTAAACCCTCAGTTCACCTCCCACGTGCCCAGGGTATCAGGGGCCTGTAAGTTCTCAGAGTTTTACCCACATAAACCTTTATTAGTTATATTAGAGTCCAGAACTGCAGGTCACGTGCACGCAGACTGTGGCTGTCTGGAGCGCACCTGCTGCTTTGGCTCACAGGTGCAGCAGCGGCCTGGGTGAAGGTGAACCTGAGGGCTGTGGTTCTCTCTGAGTGAAGCTCGGATGGTAAAATACCGTCATCAGTTTGACCAGTGTTGATTTTCCGTTTTACTCGTTGAGCAGAATTTAATCAAACTATTTAAAGAGTGTGAAACGCTGCTCAGTGAAGAGAACGTGCTGAACTGATGTCCACAGAGTGTGAGTGTTGGACAGGATCAGTCTACCCTGTGTCTTCACAGGTGAACTGGCTCTGACCTGCAGACTCAGACTGAGCTGTTTCTTCTTCTTTCAGGTCCACAAACAGATCAGCATGAGAAGAAAACAGCTAATTGTAAGTTAAGTTTTTATTCTGCTGCTGGGGTGTGTGTGCGCGTGTGTCTCTCTTGCACACGCACGCACACACACACACGCATGCACGCACACACGCACGCACGCACACACACACACACACATACACACACGGGGCCACTGTGCCAATCTGTCTCACCCTCTTTTTCTTTCTGTCTCACACACTGCCACCATGCCATAATTATTTGTCCGCCCGACCGTTTGCCCGTCTGTCACTCTCTCTCCCTTGCACTCTAACCCTCTCTCAGCATTGTAGCATCGATTTTGACCACGTGGGATCAAGATGCTATACGAGATATGAGTTTAATTTCTTTGATGCTGCGATGTCTGGCTGCCGTGCCATAACTTTTCCTCCTACAGAATTTGTTCCGGTCCATCCAATATGGCTGCCATCGATTGCTCTCTCTCTCTATCAGTCTGTTGGTCGGGCGGTTTGTTTGTTTGATTATTGTTTGCTTGTTTGATTATTGTTTGCTTGTTTGATTATTGTTTGCTCGTCGATTTTGACTACGTTGGATGAAGAGGCTATACGAGGTATGCGACTTTCAGTTTTTTGATGCTGGGATGTCTGGCCGCCGTGCCATAACTTTTCCTCCTACAGAATTTGTTCCTGTCCATCCTTCCATCGTGGCTGCTGTCCGTCCATCCATCCACTTTTATTTTGAGTCTTCAAGAGGTACGTGGTATCAGGTGTTTGCTCAGCCACTGTGCCATCACTTTACATTGTCTCGGCTGCTGTGCCAGTCTCTGTCCTTCTGTCTCTCTCTGTCTCACACACACATACACACAGACTCACACTCACACCTCTGTCTCGCTACCTCCCTCTAATCAGCCTGCTCGGAGTTCATCTGGGGGCCCAGCATTGTGGCTGTTTAGGGCCTGTCTCTCTGTCTAATATGGTCGATTTTGGCCTCTCCCCTCCCCATTAGCTTTATGTGGGCTGATTTGGGGTCTGATTTTGGCCTGCCCTCCCCCATTAACTTTATTGGCATATCAGATCAACCTAAACATAAAATTTCTAAAGCATACAGATGATTGGCAGAATATACAGTGACATATATCAGCAGTTATGTCACATGGCAACATTTTTCAAATAAGACAAATTAACTTGAACTTGTGACCATAGTCACAAGTGTGGAAGGACAAATAACAGGCAGCTGTTTAAAAAAAAAACAAAAAAAAACAATCAGGCATTTTGATAAGTCAGATCCTCCTTTCAACTTTCAGTTTGGATAGTTAAGGCATTATGCTTCAGTGTGTCCTCACAGCTGAAGTAAGACAATAATGTGTATGTCAGGTCTGCTGTATATAGATATTATTGTTTTATTGAAAGGAGGCTTCTACAGCCGCCATGTTGGTGTGCTGGCTGTCTCTGATGGCGTTTCCTCCAAGTATTTTAGTTTAATCAGAATATGAATGTTTGAATGAACCTTTTATTTATTTATTTTTTTATTTACGGTCTCCACATGTGCTTCCCTGTAAATTCTTTTAATCTGTTTATTAACCTTGCTATTACATGGTGATAACTTCTCTAAAATCATAATAACTGATTAAGACCAAGACTATGCGAATGACTTGCCTGTACTTTGACTGGTCTAACTGACTGGAATTATTGATAGAACATTGCTATTCTGATCTAGTTGTAATTGTGTTTCTGATGTTGGCTTTCTCAAGCAGTTATTCAGCCCTTGGATGATGTTTCATGAATGCATTTAAAATCTATATTGGCATCTGAGATACATTTGTGATCACATTTTTTGATATTGAGTAAAATCATTGTTAGGTCAGTTAGTTGGTTTTCCATCAGTAAATGGTGGAAGGTACACAGGCAGGTCTGATGTAGATTGATTTGGTCAGCCTGTGTCCTGAACATAGTTTCACTGCTGTCCATCACCACCAGCCAAATTTTGATAGAAGCTTTGTTTTATATGGAGGGTGAGTTGGACTTTGTGGTCAAACACTGGCTCGTCTCGCTCTGACAAGTTTCGTTCCAAGGGGAGACTGGAGTAGGACTTGTCTGGGTTGAAGTAGGTGTGGTGAGGAAAAGTTTTGCAATTGTTAGGTTTTTTTTTTGGCGTCGGCACAGAGGGAGGCCTCCCGGCAGGGGAAGTTTTCCCGCCCCTGTAAAGCGTTATGCACGGTAAATCGCGGACAAGATTCACTGCAATATCAAGTGGCGTGGGGTTATTTGGGTCAGGTTTAAGTGTAGGTGTGTTCGTACTTTTTTTTTCTTTTTTATTGCATGGTGGACAGAGTAAGGGAAGGAAGCCTGGCAGAGAGACGACTCAGATAGCTCAGACTGTAAAAATACACCCAGTTTGGATATATTTGCTTAATTTTCCATCTAGTGATGATGATGAACACCTGATATGATAATTTGCTCCTACTGAGCTACGTGCTATTGACATACTTGAAATGAGACATTGTCATGGCTGAATTGAAGAGAAAGCCTTAAGGAAAACAGGCTTTGTCTTGAAGTAGAACTGCTAATCTTTATAAACCTGAACAGAGTGACAGCCATTTCAGAAGGCAAACCTGAAAAAAAGTTTACAGATGGTAGAAAAACCTTTCACTATCTTTTAGAAACCTTGTCAAAGACACTTGAGGGAAAGACACAGTTAAGGACTCATTTCAGTGCTTGAATAAACAGAGTGAGGAAGACGTGAAGTTTGGATAGACCATAAATTCGGCTTAAATGATTCTGTAGTTGCTGTAGTTTGATTATGAGTGAACTGAGGCCTTATTCTGTGGCTGAACCTCCAGTGATGGTGTTAATCTCTTTATCCATGCTGTTTACTTTTACATGGTCTGCTGCACACATTTCTCCCAAATTGTCGGTTTTCTGTTCTTGAGCACCTTTTTCATATGCTTGTCATTTTATTTATTTTAGTTTAACTTTACATATTTATGTTTATGGGTATTTTTTATTTTGTTATTTAGTTATCCCTTTTCTTAAATTGCTTTGTCATTGTAAATTTATTTAACTTTAATAATTTTTGTCTTTGTGAATTTATTTGACTTTGTCACCTGGATAAAGAATGCCTTGTACTATGTAGTGCTTGATCATCTGTTTTGTCTTTTGTTTTTTTCTTAAATTTCTTATTTTACATTTGGACTTTTCTGTCTCTGAGCCCAAGACATGGAGCTGTCAATGTGTTGATATGATTAGTCTGCAAAAGGTGTAAAGTGCAGTAGAAGACAGTAGCGTCTTCTCAGACTGTCTCCATGTACGTCAGGACATTGGACTTTGTAATTACTGCTGAGCCTTTGTGCAAGGGTTTGCAAAGATCAGAAGACCATGGCAGAAGATGCTGAGGAGGAGTTCCACAGGCAATACAGAACTTGAATGTGATGAAGTTTTGAGTTAAGGGACTGATGGATAGGAGATAGGGACCCCTGTCAGTTCACTCTACATCAATTGGTCAATTACGAATAAGATTCACTGCAGAATCAAGCGACGTGGGGTTATTTGCGTCAGGTTTAAGTGTAGGTGGGTTCGTACCTTTCTTTTCTTTTTTTTTCTTTTATTGCGTGGTGGACAGAGTAAGGGAAGGAAGCCTGGCAGAGAGACGACTCAGATAGCTCAGACTGTAAAGATGCACCCAGTTTGGGTATATTTGCTTCATTTTCCATCTCGTGGTGATGATGAATGCAGTGACCACTGTGAAAACCTAATAGATGTGTCAAGTCCACCAGGTTGAACAATAATGATTAATTTCCTTCTACTGAGCTATATGCTATTGATTTACTTGAAGTTGAACACCTGAATCAAAACCCTGGATAAACTCTTTGAACATGTGCTGATATCTGTTTTGTTTTTTTGTTTTTTTATCTTTAAAAAAAAAAAATCTTGTACTTTATAGTTTTTAGTAGTATTTTAGTTAGTGCTCACACTTTGGCAGTAATTTGGTTTCATTAACAGGATTCAATTAGCCAGAACTTCTCCATTATATAGTGAATAAGGTCAAACTGAGTCAATTCACATGACATAAGATGTGATACTAACATGACATAGTGCTGTTGTAAGTAGTTGTTCATTCAGGCTGTTGCTGACTCTCTTAAAGCTGTATTTCTACCAAGTGAGTGATTTTATGAATGAATTTCAAATCTGTATTGGCATCTGAATTATGTGTATGTTTAACAGAAGAAACCGCAGCAAATTATTGTTCTAACTTTAGGTTCTTATAATATGGGATGTTCTGCTGTTTCCAAGGTTACCATTCTCAGTTTGTACTGTGAGGTCGGTATTATACTGTTACTGTGCTCTCTCCTGATTGTTAGCTGATGCTCTGTGTCATTTCCAGTCTCTGGTCAGTTTGTGTTGAATTGCGATAAGTATGTTCATGATATCGTGAATCGGACCCTTTTCTATCCGCCCTACGCTCCCTCTCTTCTTTTTCTCCCACCCTCTCTTTTATCATTTTTTCATTTACAAAGGTCATAAATATATTTTGGTTTCTGCTTTACAGTAACAGTGCACCGCACCACTCTCGCGATTTCCTGCAGTGGAATTGTTTAGTTTTCTCTCCTATTTTCTTTCTGTCTCTACTCCTGACCGTAACTGGCACAATCATATTTTAGAGAAGGAACTGCCTCCCAAATTCAACTCTAAATGAGAGCAGGGACTGCTGAAACGCATTTGGTTTATTACCCCATTAATCTGTGGTTATTTACAGTAGCCCAGTGACTTCAAATTTGATACCGAGCATTTCTGTCTGATTCAAAGCATCCTGTGTAATCTCAAAAGAGAAATGCACTGGCTTCTAAAAACAGAGGGGAACATTTGTATAATCTACTCCACAACTAGGGTCAGTTCTAACATCATTTGGGGTTAATTGTAACAATCATAAAAAGTGCTCATTTTCTAATTAAATTCTAATTACTTTTGTCATTAATTTTAATGAGGTCATTTATAATGTCTCAACAACCAAATCATATATGCTTCATGTCTCTGTACGTTTTGTGAAAGCAGATAAGGGTGTGTGTATGTATGTATCTCTAGAGCTAAAATGAAAAAAAAAAAACAGCACGATACCAAATTAGAATCTCAGGCACGGGTAACTGCTGTTTATCCCAAAATGCAGTGGCAGAGCACGTGTCACTTTGTTTAATGTAAATGAGAAGTGGAGACAAGCATGGCAGCAGGAGTTTATTTGTTGAGAAGCGTTTATTTAGGTTAGCACATGGAATTATGGTCTTATGAGTCTGCATCTCACAAACAACTAAACAGACATAGTGCGTTCTTGCATGAAAATAATGCAAATGTGGTTTTGTTCTGGCTCAGCTTAAAACCATGTGTTAGTCGGTCTCCCAGTACTTCCTGCCCCTGTCTATGGCACTCAGGCCCATGCCTAGCCATTTCTACTAAGTTCATAAGTCATTGAAAACAGGTCACAAACATTAAGCTTCTTATTTTAAAAAACAAGTACATAAATAATTTCCTACATTTTTTTTTTTACATTTATTGGGGACTATTTTCAGCTGCAGATTAAAACATCTTTGTGAGTATTTGTGGGACAGTGCATGACTTGACGTAAACTACAGTCGCCATATTCATCTAATTAATGGAACATGTCATCTAGCGCAATGGTGAGGCTCACAGATGTGTTTTTAGTAGTTTTTCAGCAATGCTGGAGCTCTGTGGAAAAGAGATCTGGTTTTGGCTTTTTCATGGGATTGCTTAACAATACAAAATTGTAAACAATATCACCAGTTTTATCATGTAACTTAACCCCTAATTTTTACAGCTGGGGGAAAAGCATAGATTGCAAATTTATTAGCTAACTATAACTCATGTTTGGATGTTCTTGTGTGCATTTGTGAGAATTACTAGACTATAGTGAAACAGCCCTGAAACACAACTCCATAAGCCTGGGTCACTTTTGAAACATCTCTAAGGGCTTACATGTTACACATACACCTAGTCATTTCCCTTTTGCTGAAAACCCCATGCTGCCACCCTTACAGCTGTGAAATAATTAAAGAAAAACATCTTTCTCAGTAGCTCTTTCCACTCCTCCAGCCCCCATGGGACGGAGGCACTTGAAGGAGGCATGTGATCATAGAAAGGTCAAATGAGTTTCCTAACACCAGAGCATTTTTAGGTGGAAGCTGCTTGGCTGATGACAAGGCAATATTTTGCCGCAGTTTGTGGAAGGATGAAGGTGCTGATTCTTTTCACAACCTCACTACCAGTTGAGCATCTAGTACCTACCATGTAGTCACATTCCTACTGAGTAAATAGGTTTTAATCACAGCTTGTTGTTTCTGTAGAAAGTTTGAGCAACTCCGCTGTAGCCTTTCATTGTTTTTTTTTTCTTTATTTACAACAGCATTGGGTTTTATTTAACCACAATAGGCACTTTGTGCTTGGCAAATTTTATGTTAGCTGTAATTGTTCTCTTGTCTCATGGTGCGTATCTTTGAACGAACAAACACATGCTGCGCTGTTTCTCCAACCACTCGTCGTCCTAGGCCTAACAGCTCTTCCTGGCACGATGAATTTGATAAATCCTCTTATCACCCCGGGAGACAATTAAAGTGCATGTGACAGGGGTCCCTATCTCCGCTCTCCTCCTGTAGTGCTTCATTTAGAAGCCATTTGTCTCCGCTATGGATTTCCTATTTTTAATGGCATGCGTATGCAGGGGTCGGGGCCGTGCTGAATAATAGATGCCTTTCGCTCCCTCTCTTTCCCTTTCATTCCCTCTCTCGCTCATTTCCTCATCGCCGGGGCCCCATGGGAAGGTGTCGGTGTCACTCTGGAAACCAAGGTGCAGCGCTCCTGGTGCTCTCCAGATTCTGGCAGGAGGCTATTCAATCTAGTGGACGAGGCTTTTGGTGAAAGCCAGTGGCAGACAGTGAGCTGATATCAACGGGCACACGTTAACCCTCAGCCTCCCCCCTCCTTTCCTTTATCCCCAGTAAAGGACGTTTATCACAGAAAGCGGGGCCGCTGTGCAGTGAGGTGATATATCGCCCTGGCCGAGCGCGAATGAATAGACTAGTAATTATCCCGTTAAAAGGGTGGCCAGACAAAGAGAGAGCCTCGCTATAATTTAAATTGTTTTGTTTCCCCCACAGTCGAAGCCTGGCCCGCTGACTGACATCAGGGAATGGGAAAAGTGAGCCTATTTATAGCCTGAGACGTTCAGCTAATTGTAGAATTTAATAAGGTTTCTGGAAGAGTGGATTCTGTAAAAGCCAGAGGCCCACACCTCCTCTCCAGTCTGCTCTTATATCTCCTCAACATCTTTCTCTGGCTTTGTTTGCTCACACATTTCTCTACATCTTTCTCTTGATCCTATCCTCCCGTTGTGCCATCTTCGATCCCACCATCTCCTCTTTTTCTGTATCCTGACCTCTCCCCCATGCCTCACCTCCCAACAACCCCTCAATTTTTCACCCCCTCTCTCATCCTGTTATCTCCTATCACATAAAATCTACCTTAGACTAATACTCCTCTCAGTTTGCTTGTGTGACTCTGATTGTGTGATTCCCGGCATGTCACAGTGGCTTAAGGTGTGCATGGATATGTGTGTGTGAAGATGCATCTGTGTGTGTGCATGTGTGTGTGTGTGCATGTGGTCTTGCCGGGTGTGTGTGAGACAGGGGTAATTGAGCTCAGAGGGTTTTCTGTCTTTGGTGGCAGAGGGGAAATTGGAATCTTCAGAATCCATTAGAGAGACCCTCTCACAGTGTGTGTGTGTGTGTGTGTGTTTTGTGTGTTTGTTGTGAACATTTGTGTGTGCGTCATGTCTGCATATTTGTTAAAAAGAAGCACGTGTGCTGGGGGAGTAAAGGAGTAACGGTGTAACAGTGACAGCGCAGACGATGGAGAGTACAAATATGAAATATACAGTTGCAAATTAACTGAAACTGAAACCGTCTTGTTTGCTTTATAGTGTATGTGCATCGGAGATAGTGTGTGTGCGCGCACTCCCTGGTGTGTGTACGCCAGCTCTCTGACACTAACTGACTGAGTTCCTTCATAGACTGCTGGGGAAATGGGGAGAAAGAAGAGAGGGAAGGTGAGGGAAGAGAGAGGGGGAACAGCAGGGTATCCAGCAGCAGATGGTCTCAGGCTTCCTCCCTGCAGAGCTATCACTCTCCTTCTCTTTCTCTCTGCACTCCTGCCTCATGTTCTTTCCTGCATCGCACGCTGTATAATGTATCATCTCACCTCTGCAACCTTGGTCATGTACACTATTTACTTAATTTACTTCTTACGCTTACTTCAGACTTAAAACACCTTCTGTTGGCAGGGCTTTGTAGGCTTAACTTGATTTTAGTCGCTGACGAAGTAATGTTAAAGGACTTTGTTTAAAAATAAGACTGGTGACATTTGATATTTTTCTTAATGTCAAAAAACAAAAACAAAAAAAAACAAAACAATAATACATTTATCATACTGACAGGTCTGTGAATATAAAGCCTGATATAGCTTAGTCCGCTATGCCATAGAGCTCCACTGTTGTCCAAAAAAAAACTATTAAAAACACATCAATGTATCAATGTGATGTTTGCAAAAAAAAATTACACTTCCCAGGTGTTTCGGGAAGTTATTTACTATTTATTAAAAATGAAACTATTTTTGTGACCTATTTTTAAATATGTGCTTCTTTAATAAGTGGGAAAGGGTTCAGAGACACACAAACACATTGATGGTTTTGCTCTTTCCATGGGATTTTTTTTTATCTGAAAAATGTATAACACTAGTCTTAGCCTAAAGGGTTAGGGTTCATAGAACTGATAGGATCTTGTGGATTGCTGTGCAATCCACAACACACACACACACACACACACATACAAATATAAGAAACAAACCTTTAATAAATAAGTAAAAAAAAAAAACCCACAAACAATGCAGATGGTCTCCTATGGGCCGTGAGGGCTCCCTGAATGGTTTGGTGAGTATGAAAATGGTGTCAGTCATATGCTATTGCCTTCACAGTCAATAGATCTAAACACAATTAATCAAGCAGACATTTTGGAGCAAGGTATGTCAGTGCTATGCCAAGCCCTGCCAAGGAGGTTTGCAGTGGCCCAAGACCTTGATAAGACACTATTGGTATTATTATTGATTTTTTTTTTCATTGTTGAATTTGTCAACCATCTTAATCACTTTTTGACATTTTTAGCTCCATTCCAAAACAATGGAGGTCAAATCTTAAAATAACTTGGCACATAAATCTAAACATTTGCATGGTTAAATACCACTGAGGTAAATGATGCATACTTTTCATAATTTAGGTGAAATTATCCTTTTTCATCAACATCATTTTAGCATTGCATTTTATAACATTGCAGAGAAAAAAATCCAGAAGAATTCATGATCATTGTTTCTAAGTATAATGTCTTACTTTCTTGTCATTTTTGGGATTTTGTTTGAGACCAAAGTGTGTGTTGTTGAGGGAAACAAGCTTATCGGCAGTCACATTGTAAGCACTGTAGTCACAGCTTCTTTAACAGCCTCTTTGTGCGTGCCTGCGTGCGTGCGTTTTCAGACATGCCACGTGCCACCATATCTATAAAGTACTGTTTATGTTAGTAACCATGCTTAAACGGATATGAAACTGTATCCATGCAGCGCACTAGTGATGTATGCATAATATGTTCCTCAGAGTGTGTGTATGAATGTGTACCTGTATGTATTTTCTTTGTGTGTGTGTGTCTGTGTGTGTGTAATGATTAGCCTTCTCTTAATGGGAAAATAACGTCAGAGCCACTGGGACGTTTAATCCATCTGAGCTGATTCAGTTTCCATCACAGCTATTGATCAACTCCACTGACAAATCAACAGGGGGCTACTTGTGTAGCTTGTGTGTGTGTGTGCATGTGTGTGTTTGTGTGGTGAGGGGAGTACCTTACGCAGCATTTTACTATGTCAGAAACCAAACACCAAATGCAACAGTAGACTCCAATGAGGTGCTTTGCTTTTTCTTTCTTTCTTTCATCCAGTCTTTCTCTCTTTCATTCCTTCATTTGGGCTTCATCTTCTTTCTTCTCCTGTCTTTGTCTCTGTTTTCAGGCTCACGCTTGTCCTCCCTCCCTCTCTCTCTGCAGCTGTTAAGTGGTATTGGCTTTAAAGGGGCAGCAAATCAGTTGCTGATTAATACTGAATTTTTGGGGCCATTTGTCTGCACAGTTGCCCCTGTCTGTGACACCCGGGGGCCCCCCCCGTCCACCTTTTTTTCCTCCCTCCCTCTCCTCGTTCTCTCTCCCTCTCGGTCTCCTTCCCTTGGCGGTGATGAATGACCGGCTGATTGCCGAGGGATTAGAGTCGTCACGGTTACCTGTGCCTTGACAAAGTGGTCCTGATTGGTGACCAAGGCACTTCAGGGGGTGGGGGGGCTCACATCTCAGCATGAACTAGTGTGTGTTTGTGTGTGTGGTCAGTATCAGCTGAAGTTGTGTGTGGTCTGTATGTGTACAGACAGGGTTAGTGTACACAGTTTATTGTGTTTGTTGCTGTGATTAGAGGCAAGGCACTGTGTGAGTGTGTGTGTTGGAATGGGACAGGGGTCAGCTGCTGCCTCTCTCAGACGCTGATGCTGTGCGACAGAGATTGGCGAGGTCCCGGCAACTATGTGACCACACTGACACCCGGGAATCGGGTAAACGGGTGCTAGTGGACACTGATGAATCGGCACTTGGAGGAATCGAACGCAAGCCTAATCAGCGCATGGATCCCCCTGCAGCAACATTTTTCAGTTTTGTCCTGCTTTATCAGGTGCTGGCCATCAGCTCTGTCAGATCCCATTGGTCCGGCCCCTCTGTCACTCACACCCGTTGGTGATTAGTTGCATGATTTTTGCAGTAGCCCCGTGTGTTCAAGGGTAAGTGTGCATTTGTATGTGCAAGTTCATTTGGATTACTGACATGTTTTTCACTAACCACACTGAAATCGAGTGCTTTTCACATTTAGGTTGCGTGGATGTTTCGATCATCTTTGATGACCCATGTAAGTACATTTTTGTTTACATAATCTTTAACATCAGCAGTGAGATTGGATAGTTTGTTAAGAAGGATGACCTGGATTCTGGCCCAAAAATCTTGAGGATATGATCAACAGGAAGCTGTTACAGAGATGGGTGACAATTCAAAGGAAAAATACTGAATAAATGAATGGAGAAATATAATTAAAACTGCTTCTATACAGAGGTTGCTGAATGATTGATAAATATGAAAATGATGTGAATTATCTGCATTGGTCTTCACAGTCACCTGATCTCAACCTAGTTGAACAGTTGCGGGAGATTTTAGGCCTTAATGTCTGGCAGCGTTCACCTCAATGAGACCCAAAAGACTCCATGAAGCTGTTCTGGTGGCTCGCAATGACCCAGCAGGTAATTCAATTCTCCACCTATTTACATCACTAACAAAGATCTAACCTGCACCTGCCTTGGACAAGCGGACATCAGCAAACAAATTTCATTCATTTTCATTTCATCAGACTGTTGATATCTTTGATAAATCAAGACAGGGATGATGAAAAATCACTCATCTTTGATAATGTCTTGATATATACCTGAGATCCTGTCGCAGTTAGTACTACTTCACTTATAACCAGTAAAGGCACAGCTCTGATCATGTGTTACTTTTCTGCTTTTCATTAAGTCATCACTAACTTCAACGCTGCATTAAAAACATGATGTCTAGCTTCGATGCCAGAGGCTGTGGTGTAAGAGTAGGTAGAGCTCTGGGATCATTTACTGATCTAATTGCAGATAACTGGTTTAATTATGTTCATATTTATTTGTTTGTTATTTGTTTTTTTTATTACTATGGAGGTGGTTACACACATGCAGAGTCCAAGACAAACTTCCCCATGGGGACAATAAAGTGTGTTGTATTATCATTGAACAGCAACTCTACAAGGATAAATAGGACATTGTATTATCTTAGAGTCACAGACGTTGGTCTCAACAACGACAAGCAAAAAGGTGACAGACCCTGCAAACTGGAGGCTGAAACTTGCCTTGAAAATGACATTTTCCTCTTAGAAACAGAATTTTTTGATGAGAGGTGCAGAAGGCGGGAGAGAAGACCTCAGGTAGACAAAGGGAGAGGGCCTTTCTCTGTTGGTTTCTTTGAGAAGCTGTCACAGAGAGGGGGATCCTGGGAGTAGGAGGAGGAGGAAGAGAAGATCCTTCCTGTCCCTCCAGGCTACAGAGGGATGAAGGATGGAGAGATGGAGAGACGAAGGGATGTGTAGTTTGGTTAGAAGATGATTATGTCAGGGCAGTAGAGGCTGAGGAAGAGCCTTGACTAATTATAGTCATCTATTACAGACACAATTAAAACCTGGCTAATTTACTGCAGCCCGACACTCGCACACCCAGCTGATTTATACCAGAGCTCAATGACACCCGGAGGACACACTCACACACACAAATGCACAGACTTGCATGAATGCAGAAGGGAGACGCACACACGTGGATATGTTCCTTTCTTTTTCTGACTGTATTTTAAAATCTTCCATATAAAGACATTATGTCCAACTGTGTAACAGCACCAACCCAGTCTCATGGCAGTTTTTGAAATAGTCACAAAATTTAATCTAATTTAAAATCATGTGCATGAACAGCAATTTTCAATTCTTTCGTGACACTGTGCATGACTTTCAGATGAATGAAGGAAGAACCACATTCATTAACGGCAGTGGTTGGGCTGCATGACTGTCACACCAGAGACTGGGGTTTGCATTCAGAGTGGTTTGTTTGTTTCAGGAAATAAGTTGTGTCTGAAGTCATGTGACTTTGTGTCATTGACCATTCGCTGTCTTCACAGTTCTAAACTCTGAGGTAGCAGGGAACCCAAAATGGAGGAAGCTGCCGTAGCTTATTAAGTGTTGCATCACTGATGTTTATTTAACCTCCTGTATGGGAGTGTAAACTACTCCACAAAAGAGTAATGGCATGTAGACAGTAATGAGACAGGAGTTGATGATACAAATATGTCCTCTGAAAAAGCTGCATGAACTTACTGTCCCATTAGCAACTAGAGGTTTTTTTTTTTACATTTCCCTGAGGCTACTTGGTTTTCTCTAACTTTGTATATCATCACACATACACAGCATACTTTATTCTGCTATTCCCTCTGCCATGTGTTTGTAGAGTGAAGTAAGTGCTTGTGTAGGACTGTATCTCATGGTCCCAGCACCGTGGCCAGTGTGTAATCGCTGTCACTTTGTGTCACCCACCCCTCATATGAACAACTACAGGACAGACCAAAACAAGTGAGAGAGAGAGAGAGAAGGGGGAAAAAAGAGGGTAAAAATGAAAGAGAGCAATGTATCAGCAATTTTCTTGGTCCTCCAATAGGTTGTCAAGGTGTTCGGTTGCTGCGGCAACCAGGCTCCGCCTCCTGACTGGATAGGCCATGTCTGTCTGCATTTGCTCCTCCTCCAAATTCATCAATCTGGGCAAAATTCTGACATTGGTCCCACCCATCTGGTTGGCTCTGCCAATAGAAATCGCTCCCTCTCTCTCTCTTTCTGTCTCTCTCTCTCTCTCTCTCTCTCTCTCTCTCTCTCTCTCTCTCTCTCAGCAGCCCTCAGGTGATGCGGCGCTTTAAGGGTTAAGTCGGCAGCGTGCTGGATCTCTGCAAAGGTGACAGATGCTTCCTATCCCACCCAGCACCACAGGGGAACCGGAGACACTCAGCATACCAATGAGCCACCGTCTGACACACACACACACATACACACACACACACACACACACACACATGCATAAATATGCATATGTGAATGCACAGAGATCACAAATGTACCCCGATAAAACACACACCCCAAACCCATACACATGCTCAGATGCTTGCACTATGTACCTGCTGGGGTATATAAAAGATGTCATATTTATGATAATCATCTGTGTGCACATCAACCGAACATCTTCCTGCTTTGTACGACTGGTGCTAAAGCAAATAGACGTGCATGGCTTCCTTTCCAGCAGGCAGATGTGATCCTTTGTCTCAACACATGACCTGGTACAGAGGGCCACTGCACACAGCCTTACAGTAGCAGGCGCACACACTCGCGTAAATGCACACATGTATGCAGATACATTCAAACATATGGCGCAAACACAGTATATGCACACAAGCAGACACATACACACACTATAAAAGTGACAGCTGTCGTTATGATGGAGCACTCGGAGAAGGGGAAGTGAAGGCTTAGCCACCGCGCAACATGGTGTCGAGAAGACCTGCTATTCATTTTCAGCTTAATATGTTCCAGCCCATTGGAAAAACATTGCAGCATATAATGTAAGCAATTTCATACGCGCACACGAGTCCTCATAGCTTTCTCTCTGAAGCAAAATGAAGAGACCAGATTTAGCTGATGGTCGACTGACTTCAAAAATAACACACAGCCTTTGAGTGTGTGTGTATGAGGAGATGTCTGCTTGGTTTTGTGTGTGTCTGCGTTAAAGCATTTGCATTTGAGTTCGTATGGCTGTGTGAGTATGTGTGTGTGTGTGTCTGTATCTGGATATGTGTGTTTTAATTAATCTGGTTCCATCCATGTCCCCTGTTATGCATCTTTGCACATTTGCTCTCCATCGCAGCATCACTTGATTGTGATGTTTATGCACCAAAGCAGCTAGGATGATCAGCAAAGTGACACAGGATGAATGTCTCTACCATCACAGATGCAAATATGTATAAACATACAACACACTCAAACACTTCTGCACACACATATACACACACCCATACATCCAGCGTGGCTATTTGAGAGACCAGAGCAGTCATTTTCTCTTTGAAAACAAAACATTAGTTTACACATACATGTGCACACATTGGCATGTGATGAATAAAATTATCTTCTCTATGACAAAATATGCTCATACACACACAGACACAGACACATACATACACAAACAAACAAACACAGTGAGCCCCAGCCGGTCCCCTAGCATCTTTATATGGGTAAATAAATGGTGTGCTTGGCAGTGGGTAAATGCATGTGCTCCCAGCCTGCGGGCCCAGATGGCAGCCCAGTCGTTTGCTGTGCCTTGTTTTGTTTAATTACTACAATCAACTCTCTATTTCTTCAATTAATCACCACCAACCTGTTCCATTTGTCTCTCTCTCTCTCTCTTTCTCTCACACACGTTCACGCAAATCACAAAGGCTACAGAGTAATGTTAACACATGAAATACAGAAAAATGGCAAATACGCAGAGAGGCATAGGCATGTTAATATAAACCACAAACAGGGCATTTGTGATAACGCCACACATAGACACACAGCACATACAGCTGTGTGTCCCCTGTCAAGTTATTAGCGTTTCTAACGATTAAACTGTGTGAACCTTACGATAAAGAAAATAAGAAATAACAAAGAAGAAAGACAGAAAACAGGCAGCAGGCTGTGGCACACAGTGATGGGATGGAGGGAGGGAAAGGAGTGGAGCATCAAGGCAGCGTGGAGGTGGCTGACAGCAGCCGGGCACACGAGAATAACGGGGCGGAAAGCACTTCATTACGTCCTTTTATTCCGTTATAATCACCGCACGGCCATCACTCCTCGGCGACACCAGGGCCCAGGCACTGACACGAGGATTGATGCACCGGAAACGCGGGGCTCCTGCAAAACAATAAACAACACCATTAACCAACGTGGCCCCGTCGACGCAGTAAACACTTCATATTAATTATAGTCTGCCCGAAGCTCGCCTCCGCGTTGCATTTAATCCGCCCTAATATGACGACAGCCAAGAAGATTGTCAATTAGCCTATGGTTTTATGTGTAGATGAGCACGGATGCAGGTTTAGCAGCTTGTAATAGAATTAGATGGAATCAATTTGAAACACAAAGCAAGACAGAGATGAATTGATATACAAGCAGCCCCGAGTAATTTTATCATCAGCCAACTTCCAAGCAAACACTTTATACGCACTTAAGAAATTGACTTCGCTCAAGTAGAGCGCATTTGTGAGTGTCTTACATAGGTCATCAGTGTGTGTGAGAGTGTTGATGGTAAGGTATATGGGAACTCACTGATGCATGCCTATTGAAACAGGTCTAATCACAGTTTTATCTAGGCTATCAAAACATTGGTGTTAATTTAGGAACTTTTCTAAATGTGATTTCAGGGTCTAGGTGTTAACACCAAGGTATGGTTTCAATAGCCTACATCTGACATTAAGGCACAATTAATGCACAGTGGGAACATGATAGCAACACACACCAGCCTGCATCCTACTTGTAGCGGCCACTGTTTGTCTTCCACTGCCATCTACAGGCCAATGTGCGGTACCTCTACTTTGTAAAGGCTGAAAAATCCGTTTCATCTTTTCCCTTTTCCCTTATTAAATTCGTTTTTGCTGTTATCTTTGGGTAGATATAGACCATTATATTGTCTGTCACTTTTTCCCTTTGTTTTGCTTTACTTATTTCTAATCATGACCATATATGAACCTATGCCCATATCTTCTTAGGGCCTGCTCTTAATATTTAATTCAAATCCTTTCTTCCCTGATTTGTTTTGATTATCAACTTTAGATGTGTTACTTATCCATATGTTTTATTCACCTGTGCTTTATTCTGTATTGATAGTCTTGATTGTTGTTTTTCATGGTGAACAAATAATGAAATCACTTAATTCCATGTAGCTGCTTTAGTTTCAGAGTCCTGGTGTTGTGCACTGTCACGACTTTCCTGCTACGATAAGTCAATGTATTATGTTGACAAGGCCTACTGTGAAGCACTGTCTTATTTTTATTGATACTATTCCTAATTATAATAGCGAGGAGATAAAGAAAAGAAAGAGGAGGACATTGTAACCTTCATTATTCACTGGTAGTAAAGATCATTTCTTGGAAATTTTTGATTGTTTGAATATTCCACTTATTGTACATTGCACTAGCTTGCTTTAAGGCAAAGTTTCAGCTTATGTGTCAGTGTATGATGAAAATACTTTACATCCAGTGACCTATCAATCAGACCTTCAAAGGAGAAATTCCTACCATGTGTTGGGATTAACCAAACTTCAGTTATAAGGGTTTTGACACTGGGAAAAAATTTGACTTTGGACGTAAACTGTCCTTGTCCTGCAGTGAGAGGAAAAAGCATCTGTAAACAGGGATCATCATGTATCAGCCCAACCCAACATCATTTTGTATCAAAAATGTGTTTTAAAGTGAAGACTTTCTGTTCAGTTAGTTTCATTACCACACAGATGACAAAATGTTTTAAAAGTTTCTGCGACAAAGCTAAAATAGTCAGACTTTTTTTTTTTTTTTGTAATGATTTACAAGCCGACCTCCCCACCAAGCTCTGGGCAGAGTTATTTTCTGTGTTCAGTGTGCACTTTGACCTCATTCAAGCTGCAATATTCAGAAAAAATATGGGCATAGGATTGACCTACTTAAATCCCTATATGTAAATTTTCCAAATCGTAAAGAGCTTGAAATCCATTAAAATGGAATGTAAAAGAAAATGCGACCATTAAAGAGCATTATAACTGTTGCTCTCTGCTCATATAACCTTAATTACCGCACAGTGATATCAGGGTGAAACAAAGCAATGATTTTGTGTCACTCTGTCTTCAAAGAGATTGTGTTCATTCTCAGATGTATTGAATGACAGGGAGGGATCTTTTGTTTACTTGCATTATAAACATACTGTAAAATGATGCAGCACGAAGATGCATCTCGGGCCATCTGGGAAACGCTATCCCTCACACTACTATGTAAATATTGTGATGTTGAAAAAGCTCATGTCAAACATTTTTTTGAGCAGAATGAGATGTGGATGACAGCTTACATAGTGAGCCGGTGGTTATTTCCTCCCTCGCTTTCCATTCTCCTTGAAATTCATCTAACTTCCATTTTGATTTAAAATTTTAAACTGTTTTATTACTGTTCATTTGTTCAATACAAGGTGAAATGCTACGACAAAATAAACCGTAATTACCCACCTCTTATCACATTAAGTAGACAGTAACACAGCCTTTGGCCAGCATTGCTGTGCTGAGCTCAGTCCAACATGATGTGGCCTTGGCCTACATGTGCAACCCCCGGTAATGGGCAGGAGGCTATAACCCCCGCCTTCTTTCTCTCTTAGACATGCACACACACACACACTTAAAACCTTTTGCCTTTGGCCCTGTTAAACTCAGGATATGAGTCCTGAGTGAGAGCAATAAAACCAGTCCAATAAAATGGCCCTCTGTTTCTCTGTTTCTCCTTCTGCTGCCGCTCCTTCTCTTCTGTATGCATGTACATGTACTGCATGTAGCGTTTGCTGGACACTACATCTATCTATCTATCTATCTATCTATCTATCTGTCTGTCTGTCTGTCTGTCTGTCTGTCTGTCTTGTCCTGTAAATAGTGTCTAGCTGACCATTAGATGTCTCTTCATCTATTATACAAGTCACTGCATTGCTTTGTAAATGGTCTATATTTCCTGATTTAAACCTATTGTGGGAATGTTAGGTGAAATAAACAGTTGTGCTTGCACTTACCAGAATGTACATAAACTGTTCACTGACTTTTACAATGAGACTTACAATGAAGGCGCAGGCAGAGGGTTTCAGTGTTTTGCTAAATAATAGTTCAGCAGAACATGTTGCTGCTTCCAAGCCTGTCTAAATGCTGGTATACACACTTGTGAAAAAGAGCTTCAAAGTAAAAGTATGTTTTCAAAATATCACAGTGGGACTGAAAAGTTGAACATGAGTATAATCAAAACTTTAAAGTGAATCCGTAAGAGATACACATTTTCAGTATCTATCAACTAGTACAGTACAATACTGGCTGATGCACAGTCAGTATTATCATTATGTTTCTTTCTAACAGGGATTTTAGCTTATATTAGAATGATAATGAGAAACTGTATTCAGACTGATTCTTTATAAGCCCACAACTGAGTCATGATGAACATTATATCCTAGTATTTTGTCAAAGAGGACATACTCTCAGCACCCACATCTGACTGTGTCGTTCCCTTTTTTCGTCGGTAGATGGCAGACTTGGATGAATAATTCTTCCAGGACTGGAGGAACGTGCCTGGAGCTCCAGGGAGCGCGCAGCCGCCGCCTGCCTGCCTGGCTGCCTGCTTGGATATTCCGCTTCCGTGCGTCATCTCGCCGCCGTGCCGTGCCCGGGTGAAGAGTTCATGGTGCGGGCTCATCGGTGGATGATGCGGGGCCCATGTCAGAGTCTAATCTCATTTTGCAGCACGGTGAGAGCGACATGTTACATTACTGGAATCAGTGAGGGGATCCAAAGAATGCATGCCAATAAACAAAAGTAACGGGCAGTCTCTCATTTATAACTATTAGGAACACTTACCCTTATGTCAGGTTATGGTTATATATAAATCCACTGGCCATTTACTGCGACGTTTTATTGAGAGGCTGGATACTGAATCATCGATATTAGATTTTAAAAATAACAGATATTTTATTGAGCCTATTTGCATCTTTTACTATCCACTGCAACTTATGATGAAATAGACGCACTCGGGTCTCATGGTTGCACACACACACACACACACACATAGTCAAACACACTGAGTTATTCCACTGTTAATGATACTGTTGATCAGACTGTCCTTAAAAACTCACTCTGCAGTATTCACTGCACCTGTTCCCCCTTTCTTCCAAACAAAAAGCTGGATTCTCTCTCCACACACACACGCACACACCCACACACACAGCCACAAATTGTACCACAGTGCCATATCCAAACAGGCTTTGCTGTGTCCTTCAGTGTATAGATGCACTTGAATGATAATGGCCAGTGGGGAGCACTCTGTGTAATCATAATGACCTATCTCCTATGAGTTATATCAGGATTTGTCCATATGAATCATGTTTCTGCATCATATACATACATTTAGAATGATAGAGTCTACTCTTTGTGTTGCATTAGAGGTGTTTTGTGCAATATGTTGTTGTGCAGTGGAAAGGGGCAAAATTGGTTGTGATAAGAGAGTAGCCGTGGCCATTGTATCTGTAGTTTGTTACTATGCATAAGAACGAGCTATATCTTGGTTGCAATGCCCTGTAGTCAAATAGAAATCTCTGTTTTTGATTCAGTATGTTTTGGCAGGGACCGACAAACCATTACACAACAAACTGAGGGATTAGTGCGAAAGGGGACTAGTGACATTTTAAAAACTCTCCCACATTGTTGAACTCTCCCTCATAGTTGAACTCTCCCACATAGTCAAATGAAAATATTTGCATTCTTTAAAAAATATGTAGGATAAAATCCAAGAGATTGGCGTCTCAAAGGGTTGGATGTTACTGCACTTACAGTAATAGCTTTAGCCTTTTTGAATATTAATCTCTAGTATCTTGCTTTCAGTAAAGCAAAAAAAG
Organism: Toxotes jaculatrix; assembly: GCF_017976425.1. Taxonomy (NCBI): domain Eukaryota; kingdom Metazoa; phylum Chordata; class Actinopteri; family Toxotidae; genus Toxotes; species Toxotes jaculatrix. The sequence continues at coordinate 13,954,907 of NC_054406.1, forward strand.
TCTTTTATGCATTTAGAGGAAAAAGTCACTGCTTCTTTCCCTGTAAACCCCTGATAAATTCTTCCACTGTTCAATCTATTACTTTGCCTTTACATGTAAATTCTCCACTAATGGCAACAAAACCATTTTTATACATTAAATTTGAAGTTCTCGCAAGTTTCTCTTTCTACAGCTACGGCACAATTTGCTTATTTTGTAATCACAGAGGCTGAGGTTTTGCAGAGATAGAAGTCACAGAGGAGAGACCAGTGTGTCAAGAGGATCTTCAGTCAGTGTGAGGAGCCGCTGTTCCACATTTTCTCCAGTGGTTGGCAGCAGAGGACTAAAGCTGTGAGTTGTGGCTTCGACCCAAAACTCTCTCATACCTCCTCTGCTGCCAACACCGCCTGCATTTTCATCTCTTTTGGCATCTTTTATATGCTACTAGTTGCTTATATTGTTTATGCAGTTAATTTTTTTTTAGAAAATGTGTAACATATTATTCTGAGAAATGATTACGATGTGGATGTATTAACATTTTAGCAGCTGAAAATAAGAACAAATATAATGTGGAATGTAGTGGAAGCAAAAAACAGGAGGAAATGTAAAGAGCAGACTGAGATATTTAATTAAACCTCCATTCTTCTTCTTTTGCACTGATTAGGCTTACACACACACACACACGCACACACAAAGGAAGGGAAGAGGAGAATGAGACAGACATTATAGGCTGTGCTGTATGTCACCAGTCTGACCCAGACTGCACTTCCTGCTCAGCAGACAACTCGCCCTATAGCGACACACACATACACACACACACACACACGCACACACGCACACATGCACACATACACTGGCAAGACCACCGACACCAGATGGAGGTGCTGACATAGACAGAGCTGATAACGGGGTTACCCTCATCATTCCTACTTACACCCTGACGACTGTGGGGCCTCACACACACACGCACACAAAGACATACACACAAGTAAGTGTGTTATCTGTGGTCATCGGCCCCTGCTCGCGTCACACTCCTGTCCCCTTATCAGCACCTCTTTGCCCTGAGCTGTAATGCTCATCCTCTTGAGAGGGACACAGAGACAGTGAGACAGTGTGTGTGTGCGTGTGTGTGTGTCTGTGTCTGTGTGTGTGCATACAGTATGTTTTTGTGCAGAAAAACGAGGAGATGTGTGGATGCCTGGTGAAGGGATCGAGGTAGGAAGTGAGAAAAGATAGTGCGGGTGCAAAGGGCAGCAGACAGACACCCACCCTGGAAAGAGCGATGCAGTGAGAGACGACAGTGAGTGAAACTGCAGAGGATGTGTGGTCTGATTACGGAGGTGAAAGTGTTGCCAGCCAGATGTGCTACACCTCTGTATCTCTCCCTCGTTTCTCCTGTAGCTTTGTTCTAATTCTGTCTCTCTGCAGCAGTCTGTACTTGGTCTTTTCTCACTAACTTTGACTCCTGGCCCTTTGCTCGGCTCTGTATCCTTCCTGCTGCAGGGCCCCCTCATTCCTCCATTCCCTCCCACAGCCGCTTTCACTCATCTGTCCCCCCTGTCTCTGTTCCCATCCCGTCTTCTTTTACAGTTAAAGAAAAGACCTGGAGAGTCAGACATTAGGGAGTAGAGCATCTGTACTGCTTTTTGATGAGGAAGGGACATTAGAGGCTGCATGAGCACATTCTGTGTACATCTTTGTCTTTCTTTTCTCTACTTCTTCAACCTCTTAGAATCTAGCTGTCTCACCCCCCCTCCACCTCCCGCCTCTCTCTGACCATTTAGCTCTAACAAGTGCTCTCATAGTTAATGAAATTTCCCTGTCTCTGCTCAAATTTCTGCGATTAATCTTACTGTCCCTTCTCCCACTTCTCATCCTCTCACCTCTTAATAACATCCCCTCCCCTCCTCTCCTCAGAGAAACAAGAATCCATGCCTGTGCTTCCTTTCCTCTCTCCTTCTCCCATCTCTTCCCCTTCTTTACCCCTCCCTCCTCACTCTTTTTTCAGCAGCCCTATTTTAATTTGCTTGTGTGTAATCATATGCACAGGAGAACAGGACGGGAAGGAGGAGGAGGGCTCAGCCAACATTTGCCTAAGGCTCTGCAGCCTCGATCGATAAGTGGTCTTAAGTTTATCTGATTTTTATCAGCGGAGCCGACAGGGGGGCAGGTCGATGGGCTGTGCCCGCGTCAAGTTGACCTTTTCAGGGACGATGGCGAGAGAGCTCCCCCTGGGACCCCCACAGTCCCCTGTCACTGTCTGACTGGCACAAGTCTGTTGGGCTCAACGACAAAGTCTGCAGAGACGTCTATATCAGCGCCCGGTGTGGCTGACAGGGCCTGGCTGTTGTATTTATAAACTGTCCTTTGGCCGTGACACTTTGCCAATGATCGGGCCCTAATTTATGCAGGCAAATCTCCTCGGTGCAAAAATGAAAGCTAATAGAGTCATTAGCCACTAATTCGAGCCGGGATACCTTGTATAAATTGGCTTACTTTGTAAAGCCCTCCCCCGATAATACCCCCCTCCCGCCCCCCCCAACCACACCACCCTCCCCCTGTCTCTCTCTCTCTTTCATCTCTCACATAGCATAACATCATACACACTCTGAGCACACACATTATTTTAGTGCCTAAATGGTTGATGGTGTGTGTTTGTTTAATGGTGTGTGAGGCAAGATATCTAATGTGTGTGTGCTTCTGTGTGTGTGTGTGTGTGTGTGTGTGTGTGTGTGTGTGTGTGTGTGTGTGTGTGTGTGTGTGTGTGTGTGGTGCGGTGCAGAAGTTGTTTCCACCTCCATAGCTATGTTACATAAAATATACATAGTCAATGTACCAGAGATGTCGCACTAAAGAAGTGAGTCTGTGTATGCATTTGTATGTGAGCGTATGTGTCTATGTGTGTTGCCATCTTGCTGTCCGTGCCCAAAGCTGTTAGTGCTGATGTGTTATTGTGCCGCCTGATGGCTGATTATGACATTAAATGTTTATGAGCATTGATCAGCGATAGCCCCAAAGTGAGAGCCATTTCATATCCTCACTGGCCACTGCTTAACGGCATACTGATGGATGCACAATGATCTCCAATACGACGCAGCAGGGAGACCTGCACACGCTGCATATAAACACATGCACACACAAACACAAATTCAAACACACACACACACAGACTCATAGACACATACAAAGATTTATACACGCATGCTAACATGCATTAGAGGATTCGTTTTAGCCATTGGTTTCATTTTAAACACTTGTGGTGTTGTTTTATTTGAGTGGTGACTGTTGGGCAGGGCAGGGAAAGTGAAAAGGCCAAACTGAGCAGAACACTTGATGAAGAATGAAATTCGGCCTGGTCATGGGAAAGTCTCGGTTACACATGCCTTTTGGATTAACTGTGATGGGGTACAGTTGGTCTACGATGCTACATCTTGTGCTCAACTCTTTAAAAGCCCAAGTATGAGCATTAGGCGGGAGTGTTAGTGGATGATGTATGTTTATAAAACACAAATGAATCATAAAGGTGGTAAGACACCACTCTCTCATTTTCCCGTATGTGTTACAGTTAGGTGAATAGTATGTGATCTACATTAAACTTTGTTTAATGTGCGTGCACACCACAGTATCTCTATGAATAATGTCCATATTAGACAAATCCAAATGGTTCACATCCAGAGCCAGCAGTCATTTCCAATCGAGGAAGTTATGTCCCCTTTATGTAGTGAGTGTGGAAAGTATAGGGGTTGTAGATGGGTCTGTGCCAACTTTCCTGCAGGGTTTTGCGTCCCATTAATTTTTATGTTTTTGTTTAGCATAATCACAGTCTTTCTCTAACCATAACCATACTTTAGCTGATATACAGATATTGTAGAAAGTAAGAACTTGAAAAGCATCAGATGTGAAAAGCCCACTGAATAAGTGAATGGTCCAAGTTGAACAGGTGTAAACTTTAGCTGCACATGACAGGACATGGACTGAAAAGACTAAAACAGACTTTTAAAGTCACAAGGAGGGTAATTGTAACTGTGGTGTACTGTATGCAGAAATACAAGAAATGCCAAGTGATACTGGCCAGTTCTGGAAAAGTGTGGCAGCAGTGGGCAGCTCCCATGGGAGAGGGTATATCTAACTGTAGGCCTGTGAAGAGGGGCATAGCTGAAAAAAGAGCCTGCATACTCAGCAAAGTTCTTCCCAGGATAAAAAAAAAAAAAAAAAAGTTGTAAAAAGAAAATGTGATTCTCACTTATTTTATCAGACTTTCAAATGTTTCACTAGAGACAGGGAGGTGATAAAAAGATATGTTGCAGGAGAAGCGTGCATTGAGATTTGCAGACATGCAGTCATAGATGCTGTACGTCATTAGCACAATCAGCTGCTGTGGTATCCAATAGCAGTAAATTTAAGGTTCGCTACCAAGCTGGCCCAAAGAACCAGTATATCAGCTGATTTATGATGTGAGTTATGGGAAATCTGAACAGCCTTTCCATTTGAGTTAGTGTGAAGTTAAAGCTTTAATGCCAGGTATGACATATGCAGAAGCTCATGGAGGAATACCACGCCAGCTTTTTAAGAGAAGATCCAAAAGTACTGCATGTTTTCCCTGGAAAAGCTCAGAGTCCTGACAGCAGGTCCAGGAAACATCCAACACACCCCGTAACAGCAGGCAGCAGATGGAAAAGACAACGTGGAATCACAGAATCTATTTCCAGACATACTGGGAGTCACATATGGGAATGGGATCACAGACTTAACTCTTCATTAAGATAGTTAATCATCTATATTATTAACAAAATGAAGAACTGAAACAATTGTGTTTGGATCAAATTGGAGAGCTCATGACACAGGCTGCTCAGATGTTCATTAATCTGATCATTTAAATAACAAATCGTCCCAAAACTTTGGAAGCTGCTTTCACTTTACAGCCTGCTTTCTGCACATGGAAAGCTTTCTTACAATGTGTTGAAAACTAAAACTTACAGATGAGTTACTCTCTCATCTGTACTTGCAGCATTAAATGTGAATCAAAAGCAGAACACAGCTCACCTCATTGCACCCCCCCCCCCCACTTCCCCCCCAGATTTGAATATGCAATCAAACTTTTCTCCGACTTCAAGGATTGAGAAATAAATAATTAAGTCAATCCAATTACTTAATTAATTATTTCATTAATCATGTGCTCACAAATTTCCTTCCCCTCCATTCGTCATGCTGCTCAATGGCTTCATTACGGATCAATGTGGAGCTGTCCCCATCAAGAGTCGCACTGTCATCGTCTAGATTAATCAAGATGTTGCCTGCATTCGGAATGGGACTCTGAGCCATTGCTATGGTAACCAGCGTGTAACACAGGGAGCAATCTGAGAGTGTTGAGAGATGACGCAGCGGCTGAACGTTTGCATGAAGTAACTGGTGTTTAAACTGAACAAAACACACATTTCTTGAATGAGTGCTTCAGTGGAAAATGATGTAGTAACAAAACTAAAAGGCTGATCCAGAGAGGCCTTACGCCTCTCTACTGGGTGGTCAACAGTATATATGTAAACGATGCGGCACTAATGTCCACTGTATAGACTGTTGGTTTAATGGATGTACTTGCAACTGTCGAGAGCAAACAGCAATATATATCTTTAGGGTTGTGTAGATTAAAGTAAGCTAACGGCACGACTGTGCAGAGAGGAAATTAGAAGGAAGGTGAGCTGGCTCCAACAAATGTTTGCCACTAAGACTTGGATGTCACACTGCATTCCTGACTGTGGTGAGAAAATTGTTCCAAGATTGAAAAATGAGAGAATGTGGTGGATGTTGGTATTGAAAAAGAAATATCAAATACCACACTTATGATATCATAGACAGAGGAAAGTGTTTCCAATTCAGTAATTGAAGAGCCCCATAACTTAAGCTATAATGTGCAAATAGTATGTACTGTAAACGGCTTGACTTGACTGGAAAACCACAGCCTCCTGATTTCATATCACCTACTCCACCTACCTCTATATGCTCCACCTACACATGCACCTATTACTTTATTCAGCAAGTTCGTGTCTACTCTCTCTGGGTTAGTAAGAATAATCAAGGAAATCTGGACGGGTGGGGGGGGGGGGGGGGGGCAACTATATGGCTGAACTTAGAGTATGGGATCTTGCAGTGCTAGCATGTTATTAATGCAAACTCAACATTTCAAGTACATGAATTTCACAGTTTAAAAAAAATCTTCTAGCACAGAGAGTTGAGCAAGATTTTGAATGTGAAATAACAGCAGAAAAATAATGCTAATGTTAGATTTGTGAACATTAGGTGGGTTTTAAAAAAAGGTTAGAAATAACTTACATGATTTTGCCTTTGGACACTTTTAATACCTTGTTTGTAGATTAGTTTTACACTGTCAACAGACAGCCTCCTGCTGAGAAATGGAAAAGGTAGGAGATAGAGAATATACAGGCTTTGATTAGTGACTACTTCTGATGTCCACTAGAGAAGCAAAACTATAATTTTGATCCTTAAAATCAGAAGCCTCTGGGGCAGAAGTGAGCTTTACGTTAATATATAAACATGCAATATAACGCAAAATGAGAATTGAGCTCATCAGTGATGCTACAGTTGTCATGCCTGTTAGCATTTCAGAGTTATAGGTCTTACCAGTTGACAACCACTGCTGACAAAGTATCCATGAAAATGTGTTAAAGTTTGGATAGAAATCTGTAAGAAATGTATTTTATGGTTCAGCCCTGTTTGCATCAGCAACAGACAGCTGGTCCAGAGCAAAAGGCTGCCTGACTGTGAACAAATTCAAGCTCTGTAAGAGCAAATGAAGAATTGACACTGGATGAATGTCAAACAGGTCAGACTGCTGTCTTTACTTTCTCATCTGTAACTGCTTCTGTAGTTGTGCAGAAATGTGCATGAGAATATACGCATGTACGTATGTTTTCATCTGTAAGTGTCTGCACGTCTGAGAAAGCAGACTAGAAAAAACAAAGGAGTTACAAGACCAGAGAGGAGATAGGCGAGAGGAGGGGAGAGAGGGAGAGATCCTCCCTGTTTAAGTCTAAATTCCTCGTTTATTTGTTTGATTAATTTGCGCAACGGCGTGCTGTAACCCTGTTCTGTCACACGCCTCCTTCACTGGGGTTTATTTTAGCAGGGCGGTAAGTGGCCCCATAATGTCACTGTAATACTGGGTCAGGCTTTTCCGAATGGAGGGATGGGACTAGAGGGAGGGAAGAGAGAACAAGGGATGCGAATGTGTGAGATGGGAGGAGGAGGAGGAAAACGTCCCTCGTTCATCTTCCGAAAGTGAGTGTTAAAATAACACCTGGCCTGACTGGATTCACTGTGGGTGTGCTGGAAGGATCTGCACATCAGGCTAACAGGAACTGTCAGTGGAGATGCACACACACACACACCCTCTGAGTAAGAACAGTAAAGGTAGAGCCAAAGCTAGACCTTAAAAGTGAGAATTCGTATCGCATACACATGTGAGGGATCTGCACCTGCAAACCTTCATCTGTCAATATCTTGGGAGGTCAGAACCTCTTGGTGAGAATGCAAATGGTTGAAAATGTACCATTTCACAGGGCTGTGTGTGTGCATGCATATATTTTTGTGTCTGCATGTGTGTGTATGTGTGTCTCACTGAGGTAGCCATGACAGCGTTCACGAGTGAGGTAGACGGCAGAGTTTAGAGGGATACAGGGAGAGACATCTTGCATATTCAACGCTCTGTCGCCTGGCTGTCATCGGCCAACTGAGCGGTGAGGAGATAGGGAACTAGTCAAATTACCGGCCATGCTCGATTCTGTCTCCCCCTCTCACTGACAAGTCTGTCAGAGATGGGATTTAATCTCTTAATAACGAACCAGGCTGGGGATGTGTTTTTTTTTTTTCATCTCCCCTCCTCTCACTTTTTCCTTTGACCATCTTCTGATCACATCTGGTCATGCTGACAAATCACATGCATCTCCGAAACAGAAATATCCACGTCTGAATATCTTATATTCCCCACTCTCTCTCTCTCTGTATCTCCATCCTTCCATCTCTCCTTCTCTAATACAAGCTGTCGTGCTAGATCATGATTGATCAGGACTTTAGTGGCCAACGCCAGCTCTCCCTCTCCCACTGCGGAAATGAATGGGGATCAGATGCGCTCCAGCTATGAAGTTGGAAGCTGAGTTATTGGTGACACAGGCTACAGAGAGGAAAAGAGGGAACGATGAAAATGAGGAGGAGGCAGATGAAAGGAGACGAACGTCTACTCTGGGATGCATCCGCTCTTAGAAGTTTAGTGATTTCCGGGAGGACTTGTGAAACACTTCAAATCACAATGCTTCTTCGTGCCTGTAATGGGAGAACAGTACTTACTCACTTCTCTCCACTATTTTGTTTCAGCTTACCTTTAAACACTTGCCTTCACACATGGTGCAGATGGCAGACACTACTTTGCTGGAGGTGCTTTTAATAATGGTAATCAGCTTATGTTGTATTGCAGCAAGCAGTCCAATTATTTACATTGCCCAATTTAGGGATGCAAATTGTAAGTAATTTCCTTAATTGACAGTTGGCCAGGTTAATGATCAATGTTCAGTTAATCTTTCACATATGAAATACAGTATTTTTTTTTTCCATAATAAAACTGTTTAACCTTTAGCCACGGATATGACCTATGTTTGCTGCAAAATCAGTATATTGGGAATTTAAACAACAGATAAAATAATCACCAAATTACTTGAGCTATAAAGTAAACAATGCCCGGTAATCACATTACTTGAAATTGCGGTGCTCCCACTTTCATCTGCCACTACTCAGCAACTGGCCCAGAACACCCATTAGATCAGACTGAAGGTGTTTACGTGTTTAAAAATTAAAACAAAGTTTGACCCATATTTCAAAAGGCTTTTAGCCTTTAACAGTAAATAACTTGTACCATTATCACATAAACATTAAACAGGCTCCCCCAGCAGACTCCGGTTTTACTGTTTTTATATTACATAGTGCACATACCATATCTATCCCTTAAGAGTGACTTGTGTATTGTTTACTGTGACTAAAGTTAGTGTAGCTGCTAGAAACATGTATTCATCTGGGACAGATCTAGTATTCCTGTAGTACTCTAACTTTATCAGTAGTGCTAAACTTTAAATAGTCCAGTTTGGCTTCAGCATGAGGCTCATTCTTCACACAGCTACTTATGTCACTTTTTGCCTGTACAAATGTAGAAAAGGCTCTCGCAGTAAAGAGCCAAATAATCACCATAGCAACCACCCCAGACAAGCTCTAGAAATCCCTGTGTCATGCAGAGGACACTCCCTGTGAAAAGCCTTTATCCAAGTAAATTGTTGTCTGCTCAGATGATGGAAAGAAAGTAGACTCTTCAGTTAACTGTTACAGAGACTGTTACGTGGTTATGTTGAAGTTTAGGAGATGGATTGTGTTAAGTTAGTCCCTCTTTACCTGTTTTGTTACCTTGTGGTTACTAACAATAATATTAAATTCAAGTTCAGTCTCAGCTGTGAAAATTCCTGAGGCAGCTAAATCCTCCAGTACTTGCACCATTAATGGTTTCAGGGACAGACCAAAGGTCCAAAAGTGTGGTCCATTTTCCCTGTATGAACGATTTCATCACCTGTTCATTCTGAACAGGTGTTAACACTTTAGTCATGGTTGGATGTCATACAACACAATTTGAAGTCTTAGTTTTTAGCATTAGTTTTTTTTTTTTAACTAGGAGTACCTAATAAACTGACAAATGAATGTATGTTTACAACAAACAGATTTTGTAAAAACTGTGCTGTTCAGCTTTGTTCTCTCTGCCAAATAAATGTGACTTACCTGGAGAATGAAGCTATTTTTAGAAATGTTGCAGTGAATATATCAGCACTTATTTTGGTGAGTACAATGTATCTTAATTGACAGAAACCATAGACAGACCAATGGTCCAAGCTGAAATAAATCATAGTTTGCCTTGATTTAGATGGTCAGGTGATGACTAGTTATTGTCCATATCAGATGGGGGTTTGTTATATAATCATGCCCTTAATCACTAGCTGTTTGATAGGCATCATGTTAATGTCACATACTCCAATTCTCAAATATGTTTCCAGCCCCTCCCCTTCATACCTGCTGGCTGTGAACTCAGCATGTGATTGGTCCCATCATCCCAGAGCTTTAACATGAACGGCCCACACCTCTCACCCTCAGGGTTGCAGGCCCCCCCCTCACCCCAACCCCCCATTCCCGCATGGCGAGTCACTATGGCGACAGTTGTAACTCTAGTGATTAATGCCCCAGGAAATGAAAGTGTTGCCAGGAACGATGTGGGAACATTGTAACTTCCTGTGTTCCGCCGGGGGCTGGAATGCTTTGGTGTCCGACATCGAGCCTTTAGCTAATTAGCTAAATAAGCTCGCTGGGGCTTAATTAGAAGCAGCTCACAGACACACCCGTGTCCAGGGGCTCTTTAATTACCCCCAGGTTCGTTAGGAGAGAAGGGCCTCGAGCTCTAATTAACTGGCACTGCGCACTTATAGGTGTGGCGTATGCATTTGTATGCGTGTGTGTGCTTTTGTTAGATGTGTATGAAAGCGTGTTTGTCACCCATTTGAAAACTAAAATTTAAAGACCCACAGGGTATGCTAATACCTTGTTAAACTATGCTGCAAATATGGTAAACAGAGCACAACTTATCATGTAGGGCCAGAGGGAGGCCAGAAGAAACGTGGAAAAGAGTGAGAGAGTAGTGAAAGACAGGGAAGATAACTGGATAAGAGATTGTGAAAGTGATTTCTGCGGCTAGTGAGTGACAGCTTTGGACAGGGTTGGAGAGAGGAATGGAGAAACAGAGTGAAGGAGTGTAACAGAGTGTGTGAGAGGGAGTGATGAAGATGGAAGGAGAGAGATGGTGCCAGTCCTGTGTAAAGGAGGAGTGTGTTATCTGTCCTTTCATGGTGGTTGTCAGCCAGTAAGGTCAAATGCCTTCATGTTGTCTCACCATGGACAAACAGCAGTAATTAGAGAGAGCGGGTGATGGAGTGAAGACGCGCTCACACTACAGTGCACAATACTATACACACCGAAAGCTGCTAAGGCACATGTAAACATCATACCCCTGTGTTACTGATTGTAATAAAATTCACACGTTAAAATCGGCACAAAAATACTGCAATGGCTTGGAATAGCCAAGGCCTATGGTCTTACAGTTTACAAGCAAACTAACCAGTAAAACGTTCCTTTGCTCCAAGAAAACACACAGCAGTAACCCCCATCCTCTACTACATTTAACTAACGTGGGAAGGAGCTGGCAGGTTCTTGACAGAATCTGCACACTGAGCTGTGAAAGCAGTGTGTGTGTAAATCCTGGTTTCTCTGCTGTCTCAGCTGCTTAAACCTCTGCTGTATCCACTCCTTCTCAATGACCAACTACACTGTGTTTTAATTATATTTACGAAACACAGTTTAGTAAATTTTCAGCCTCAAGGGCTAAGCATGCTTCAGTCGTCGAACAGCATCTGAAACCCCTCCACCCACCCCTTTCCTGTGACAGTTTTTTTGTCAGTTTCTGATACTGACAATCTGACAAGCATGCCTACTTAATGCAGCAATCGGCTAGGTGTGCAGAGAACAAGTTTCAAACTTTTCAGAGCCACCTTTCAAGACCATACATGATTATTTGATATTTTTTTATACATAAAGTAGCAGTTAAATGGGTTTTAAGTTTTGTTTTCCATGAAATGTAAGGACGATATGGGCAGAAGCTACTTGTTATATTTACATTACTGATTACTTTTTAAAAGAATTAAAAATATTTCAATTATATTTGGTTTGCTGTATAATGTGTAGTTAGAACTTTGTGAAACTTGTAGTCATATTGGTGCCACATTATTGCCTATGATGTATGACGTATCCATGTCTTTCGGTGCTCTTCACAAAGTGCTGTGCCATACTGTGTCAGGCCTGGCTGAGACAAGCTTGGTATGGATTCACTGATTGACAAGATGACTGGAAGCTGCCAGGATTGAAACATTGAGTTGGCTTAGTCGATTTGTCCTTGGCCAACAGAGAGGACTGTGATGACACACAGAAAGTGCATGCTATCAAAACACAGAGTCAGTGTAATGGAGTACAGCAACACAGAGGGAGCGATGGGAATACCAGCACACTGAGGCGGAGGCATTTGGCCATGATATGTTTGATCAGAGATTTGATGATGAAATTGATAGCAATGATTTTAAATATAACTTTATTTCATCAGGTAATCTCTTTGAAATCATATTGATTTGTAGTTAGTACTGATTATGATGGTGATGATGATAATGATAATAATGTTGATAAAAAAAGATGGTGATGATTTTAAAATTAATGTTACGTTTGTTAATGTCATTAAAATTCAGTGCTTCCTCTTCCCAGTAATATATGGCCAATAATATCCAGACAGTGAGGAATGTAAATTTTATATTGGGCAAAAAGAGAGCACTGGTACAGGACTGATGCTAAGTATCAGCACATACTCTGAGTTGAGGTATTGGGGAAAAAATACTTGGATCAGTTGAATCAAACCTAGACAAAGTAAATGGCAATGATGATGACATTTTTTATTATGATGGCAGGTATATAATGATGATGATGACGATGGTATGAAGTCAATAGACCCATTCGTAATGTTGGTGATGATAATGATAACAGTGGTAATAGCAATGTGAATGATTATGGTTGTGATAATAATAGATGATGAAGGCACTGATTTTCATACTGATGGTAACGATGAAGATGCTGGTTAATGACCGTTGATGCAATGATGGCAATGAAAATATTGATAATCACACTGATAAGGTTGATAAAGACAATAGCAATGAAGGTGATGCTTGTGATAAAGAAATAAGGAATAGGATGTTGACAATAATGACAACGGTAGTAGGGGTGGTGAGGATAATGGCGATTAAGACACTAATAAAAATGAGTGATTAAGTGTGATTAAGTTGATGGCAAAGATTTGGATGTTTATGGTAATGATCACAGTGATGCTGATTTTTAGGTGATGTTGAAGTTTTGGACAGTTATTAGGATGAAGATGATGATAATATTGAACAGAACTGATAATGATAATGACAAAAAAGCTGTTGACAGTGTTGCTGGCTTGTGCTGATAATGATGATGTGTGAGTACAGTAGATAATGAAGTGATGACAATAAAGTGGGGATCACCTATGAGGTGAAGATGACTGTAATGATGCTGGTATTGACGTGAATGATGGCGACTGAAAATTTAATAATGATTTTGATGATGAGGATGGTAAAAACAATATCCATGATTATGGTAATGATGATAATGATGGCGGAGATGAAGGTAACATTGAAGATAACCTTGATGATGCATTTTCGGGTTCTATCATCCACAGGCTCCGTACTCAAAGGGTGATAATTATACATTTAATGCTATCTACAGTACAGGTCTACTGTGTCTACTGTGTGATCTAACAGATTCTTGGAGTGCAACTGATCTCACACACACAAACACACACACAGCGCACCGCCGCAGCCTGACAGTCCTCCCTCTCCTTCCGACTGTAGAGAACGCACCTTTAGCCATTCATCAGTGTCACCCTGTCGCCGTCGGTTACAGCCTGGGGCCCGTCGCGTCTTCATTACGGTCCGAATAAATCTGAAATAAAACCACAGATGATTTATTAGCTTCCGATGGCGTGGCGCTGGTTAGCATGGTCTGCCGCCACTTGGGCCTAGAGAGACAGTTCTCAGACATGAACAGCAGAAATCTGATGTGACAGGGAGACGTTTTTGTGATGATATCAGCCTGTGATCACAAGTTCTGCCTGATGAGAGGAGGAGGGCATCCGGGAAACTGTCACACACCAACAGCGTTTATTTGCTGCGTGAGTGTGTGTGATATTTGTCACTAATGCTCACGCCACAAGGTGCCCTTCAGAGGATCACACAGAGCTGTAAATGAATATCTTTGTCTGTGTATGGTTTTATGTAACATCTTTTTTTTTTTTTTTTTAGAATTACATTTGGGAATTGCAGCTTTTATTTCCCAGTTGATGCTTGAATCAATGTATTTAATTAACATTTAAACAGAGAAACATATACCGACGGGAAGCATAGGTTTACTTGATAAAACAGTAACTTCATAAAGGTTCATGAAATTATGTTTCACATAAAATTACCAATCAATCTGCATATGAATAAAAAACGAACCTTAAATTGGCAACGCATCAGATGACACATTTTAGGCTGTTTTCACTGATGCTAAATAACTCTGTAAATCTGAGGGCCCCTTTCTGTCTCAGCCACACATGTTAAGATTTTCTGCTATTCATCAGCAAACACTCTGATTGTCTAATCACAGGTCAACTCACAAGTTGGCCTGAGATCAGATTGACTGGAAGGCTAAGGTACATGCTGCAGGATCAGCAACACGCTACATGTGGATCAGAATATACATGTACAGCTACATTCACAGTTTATAATGCTTTCCCATTTTAATGATCTGGGACCTTTAAGATACACGTTTTATTGAGCCACAGCTTTTTTTAATACTCTAAGATGGATGTCATATAATCTCTATTTCTGTCCTTTATTGTTGCTTCTGTCAAGCTAAAAGACAAAAGGTTAGGATTTAGAATGATATTTTGTGTTGTGCCCAGCGGAGCCTCTAACCCTGGATCAGTCCCAGAATGGCCATTTCAGCTGAGGCTAGTCCAGATGACAGAGCTCCAGCTGACTCCAGGCCAGTTCAGTGGGGAGAGGCACAGCTGAGACCTGCAGGTGTCACATTGTCCTGGTTGTCACTAACCCAATTACACCTGGATCGCCGGGGACACGCTCGCTCCAGCACGCAACATGAGAGCACAGACACACATAACCACACACATACATACAGAAACAGGTAATAAATACATGCAGATATGAAAAAAGCATTCATGTGCAGTGTAGGGGAAAGATGAGGTAAGCCTACGAAAAAAAACTGACATCCAGGAAATTAATTTCTTACTTGTCGTTAATTAATTATGCATTAGAAAAGGCAAATAGAGTAGATGATAGCAAGAGAAATGAGACATTAAAGGAAAAGTGGATTTTCAATGCTCCACTACCTTCTATTCTCACCTCCCTACTTTTTTTCGTTGTTCTTTCTCTTTGGAGTTCTCCAATCCTATTGCTCTTTTCCCTTCAGCTTCAGCCAATCTGTCTGGCAGTCACTCTCCTCAATTCTCTCTTCTGATGGTGTGTGTGTACCTCCTGTAACTCGTGGATATGCGAATATATGTGTGAGACCATCCAGCTACACACTCATACCATGGATGTATATTTGTGAGTGCAGGGTTGTGGTAAAGCACTTACACCCTGAATGTGTGAACACGCAAGCACGCGTGTGTGTGTGTGTGTGTGTGTGTGTGTGTGTGTGTGTGTGTGCGCGTGTGCGTGTGTGTGTGTGTGTATGCTCTAATGGTGTTTAATGCCCAGACTAATGGTTTCAGCAGGGAATCCTTGTGCGGAGCTTGAGTCCAGGCTTGGGCTGATCGCTGGCAGGACCATCCCTCATCCTGATACCGCATGGAGGTGAGAGCCAGGGGAATGCACACACATACACACACACTCACACACAAAAACTGTCTCTACTTCTCACCAGCTTGCTTGCTCACACTCACAGATTCCCTTCCTTTGTTTCCTATTGACTCTCATTCTGAATTTCTTGCTTCCTCACATTCTGTCTCCTCATCTTCCTCACAGTGCCAAATCTCTCTCAGATCTGTATTTAAAGGATATGATTATATATTTTATATCTAGGCCTTTTCACACTCAACAAAAAAAAAAAAACGACTAACACCCATGAACATCTGGCGTTTCTTCTCACTGGGAATTGGCTCTTCTTCGGGGGTGAAATGACTGCAGTATTCACAGATATTTATCAGCTCCAGTTGTGATTGGCAGTGATGGACACATGACACTCAGGTGGACACACTAAATTTTTCCCCCTCGCTATGAAGCGTGTCAAAGTTTTGAACATTGGCGTGGAACACTTATTGTTTTTTACAGTTTATGGGAACCATGTGCAAAGGCGGTTCTGTTCTTGGTATGCAACACTGCATGTATTTAGTTTGAAGAGAGTGAAGTAACTGACATAAAAAGTAACCTCAGTAACATGCTGTTTCGAACCCCTGTTTTGTTTTTTGGCCTCTTCTCAGGAACTGTTCCCCCCAAAGGTTGCCTTTATTCTTTCTTGGCTGTGGAGAGAGAGGCTATGGAACAATACAAACACAGAGCTGGAATCATCCACCCGTCCTCTTCCCCAGCCGGTATGGGTTTCTTCTTTGTCGATAAGAAATATAAGTCCCTCCACCCCTGCATCGATTACTGTGGTCTGAACTACATCATAGTTTAGCATTTGAACTGTTACAGGGAGCCACTATATTTACTGAACTAGACCTCGGAAATGCCTGTCACTTGGTCAGGATCAGAGAGGGTGATGAATGGAAGACAGCCTTCTCCACACCCAGTTGGTTCTAGGTGTACCTGGTTATGCTGTTCAAACTCATGAACACTCCTGCTGTCTTCCAGGTCCTTGTTAACCGCATTCTCTGTGACATGCTCAATTAGTTTGTGTTTGTCTATCTGGAGGACATCTTGATTTTTTCCAAGACTGAGCAGGAGCATGTCCACCATGTTCTCAAGAGGCTTCCGGAGAATCAGCTCTTCGTGAAGGCAGAGGAGTATTAATGCCACGTCTAGTCAGTGTCGTTCCGGTGTCGTTTAGGTCAGTGCAGTCACTGAGTGGCTGCAATGTTTTTTGGGCTTTGCTAACTTTTACAGACTACAGCTCCATTGCTCTGGCTGTCAACCTGAGACTTGCTCCTCCAGATAAAGTCCCCGTATGCTGGCCCACAGGTTTATCGGCCAAGGTGGTAAACCCTGCTGCTGTCTGACTTTGCCCCAGACCATGAGGATTCAGACCTTTCATGTTTCCAAGGTAAAGCCTGTCAAAGAGAGCCTGTTGGTTCCTTCCACCAGACCCCCACCTCCCCTAAAATACCAGCCTACGTGGTAAAACAGCTACTGGCTGTCCACAGGAAGGGCAGGGGCCGCCAGTATCTGGTGGATTGGGAGGGGTACACTTTGAAGGAGAGATTGTGGGTGTCAGCCAGCAACATTCTGGACCCCACCCTCAACAAGGACTTTCAACTTTGTCATCCTGAGCTGCCTAGGATATGCGGTGCCATCCCTAGGGGGTGGGGGTAACTGTAACATCCCGCCTAGACTCTTTGTAGTTATTTCCTGTTTTATTTTGAAATCACTCACCTTATGTGTTTATGGTTCCTGTACTTCCTGCCTTTGTGTTTTTTTCCCACCAGTTTTCTGTGTCACCTGTGTCTCCTCATCAGGCAATTAGCTCCCTGTGTATATATAGCCTTGTCCACCCTCCCCCACCCCTCATCATTTGTCAGATTGTCTTTGCAGTACCAGTTAGTCAAGTTTTCCAGCTGTTCCAGTTTCTCGTTGATTGTTGCTCGTGCATGCTTTTTTGCCTGCTTTGTTTGCCACGCTGTGACTGACCTTCCTGTGTGTGAAGTCTGACTTACAAGACAAGACTCGGACTGCTTTTGAACTCTTACCTGATCCCCTGTGCGATCCCTGCATTTGAGTCAGTTCCTGGGTTAAAATTGTTACAAAGATGTGCACACAAAGTGCAGTGTACCAAGAACTACCACAATGTTGATTTAACTAAATAGCCCCTTATTTTAAAAATTACAGTTTGACTTGGCTCAAGCTCTTTGCACGAGTCTTGTTTTAGAAAAGACCTTCATAAATACAATTCCGGGTATTTTTTTTGATGGCACCATGTCTGAAGCACAAAAGGGCAGTTTTTTGGCCTCAAGGTTGCTTGCTTGTAGGATTAAGGGCTGCTTTGGACCATGGGGACCTAGGTTTCATGACCTTTACTGGCAGGTGGAGATGCTTTTAGATGCTGGAACAGATGTACAAAAGAGGCGTTTGGCTAGGCAATAAAATGTGTGTGTGCATGTTCTGTGCACTCACATGCAAGGATAGGTATACTGGATGTGCGATTGCTTGTGTGTGCATGAGGGAGTTCAGATGCACTTAGAGGAGAGCAGAATCAGATTAGGAATGGAGGGGTCGCAGCTTGTGGGAAAGGGGGAAAAGCTGCAAGGCTAAAGGTGATAAGATCAAAACAATGAGGCTTTGGTTAATATGAAGCTGTGAGTTGCACAGAATGGCTTAAAAAGGAAAGGTTAGGGAAGAGAAGCAAGATGAGGGAGTGCAGAGGTGGGGAGTGCAAAGCAGTAAAGACAAGATATACGGTGGGGGATAAGGTGGATTGGAGAGGGGGAACAGAGTGGGAGGGTAGGGCTAAGATAAAACAGAAGGCAGTGGAGTACAAGGGAGTCAAGCCTGGTGAGGAAGGAAAGTAAAAGGTACGGTGTGTGTTGTTGGTGGAGGCAAGACAAGGGCAGGAGGTAATGGAGTGCTGGGGAGGAAGTGAGATGGAGGCAAGGGGGTACTTGGGTGTGTGTGTGGGTGTGTGTATAGGGGTGTAGTCGGTATGGGGGTATGCTGAAGCAGGGCTGTGGGGCTAGGGGGGTGTGTCAGTACAGATGCTCTGTGACCGGGTGTCACAACTCGGGCCAGGAAGCTGAATCCAACAATTAATCACTGGGCCCCTCCGCTTGTAATCAAACGGGCTCTGGCCATGATGTATGAGCCATGTCACAATTACTGACTCACGCTCGCGCGCACACACACTCGCACACACACTGCACTTGGAGTTGATCATGTGCACACATGCGTTCACACATGTATGAGGATGAATAGACACACACACGGCACGCTGAACAACCTCTGGCGGCTCACTAGGATTATGGCTGTCTTCCAAGAGGCCACTGGGGCAGACTTCAAAGACACAAACATAAACATCCTACAAAGCCAACACATTATAATCTTAGTCAGCAACATGGAGGTAGCAGAGGAGAAAATGTCAGCATGGGGAAATAAAGGGAGAGAAAGAGGAAGAGGAAAAGAAAGACAGTCAGTGGGAGTTCAGGACTAATGAGGAAGACAGATATACTGAATAATGGGAGTGGAAGAAAGACAGATGAAAAGATTGGAGAAGTAAGGAAGGCTTGAAAGTGGGAGTGAAGGCGAGAGAGGCTGTAAATGAATGAATCAGGGAAGAGATAATGAGAGAGAGGAGGAAGTGAGGACTGAGGAAGGGATGAAGAGGTGAATCCGTAGGGAAGGGGGTAAAGCTCTTGGTCAGCGGTTTCCACGGTGATGGTGGACAGGCCAGCTGACAGGATGAATAATTTAGGATGAGGTGTGGACATCGATCCCACAATGCACTTCTGCCTGACCACACTGTCCCAAGCACATAGTCTTAGGCACACACGCTCACAATTGGTTGTACACACACACACACCAATCATCCCAGTACATCCGCAAATCAGAGCTGATCAATGACTAAATACCTGGATTTTTTTAAATAAGTGATTTTGATTTTTTTTCTTCATCTTCATTGTTTTTCATCATCTAAAAAAAGGTCAAAGATTCATGTAAGAGTTATGGAGTTAAAAAACAACAGCATGTAAATATTTAGAATAAAAAAACAGAGAAATACTACTTTCACACACACATACACAGAGTGTATTTTTTGGCACAGTGCTGACAAACACTGATGGCTGTGAATGCTGCTGGCTTTCAGTAGCCTCCTCTGCATAAAGTCCTTCCTGTTTGGTCAACTTACTTCCTGTCTACTGCAACCTGATACGTCCTGGTTGAGTCAGATGTCTTTGACCCCACCGGCCTGCTGTCCAAGCCAAACACAGCCACTTCCACCTTCTCCTGTAGGAAAGAAAAAATGGACATTGTGGGGGAGATTTTGGGTACTGCATTTACTTGCAAAATCTCTCTCTGAGCAAATCTGCACAATCAAATAGCTAATATTAATATTTTATTAGTTTATTACTTTGCCGAGGTTGATATTAAACATCAGATATGATAAACGTCCACTTAAATTTCAGCCTTACATTTTTTTTTTTTTTTTTTTTTTAGCAACACTCCCTCAGCCTCTGGCACAACACAAGATCATTTTTAACCCTGTGGAACAATGTTTCTCCCAAATCTCTCCAGCTTTGCAGGCACCTCTCCTCTTCATTCATCACACAGCCTGAACAAGTGACCGGGGAATGACCTCGCTTGCACGCAGACACACACACATACACACACACACAAATCCACAAACACGGTATCAACTCACACAAAAGCATAATTCATTTATCACAAACGATGGATACCTTGGAACACATGCTCAAACATGCATGTGCACACACTAACACATAGACACACACCTAAATGCACGCACACTCACACATAGCGGTTCCTATCACATCCGTTACAGATGGGTTCTCCTCCTCCTCAGTCCTAAATGAATATAAATATGTCTGTTTGACATCATTCATCTGCCAGAGAGGAACACATTTACCGTATCCAGCCAAAAGAGGCAGTGTTACTCTCTCTTCCACTGGGGAGGGACATGGAAAAAGAGAAACTGGAAGGGAGAATGAAAGCACGGATGAAAAGACTTGCAAAGATGAGGATAATCCAAGGGCACCTAATAAGGCTGGTGCAAAGCAGTAAATTATTATAAATATTCTTTATGAAGTTTCTCTTTTTCTATCTCTCACACTCACAGACATGCAGAAAAACAAGACAATATCCCCTCTATTTAAATACGTTTTATTCTGCTGCTGTTGCCCGCTAATCAAATCTGATCCTATCTCTCCCCTCTTGACAGGTTGTATTCACGATAAAGCATTTGAAAGCCCATTAGCTCCACTTTCCAGCGCCGTAAAGCCAACAGCAATCCGATATCATCAGTAACAGTCCATGAGAAGATGACGTCCAGACGACAAGTGAGATGTGGACAGACTAAAGGAGCTGAGAGGAGGAAGAGATAAGTGATGGGAACAAATTGAAACAAAATGGCGGGTGATATGCCACTGGGAGATGCTTAGGGAGATGTTATACGGGCCAGTAGCAAGAATTTACAAAGGAAGGCACATCATCATGTGGTGTCACAAATAATAATCGTTTTAAGAAGTTATCCTCTGTATTTTATTTATGCTGGGAATTGAAAAAGAAAGTCAAACACCTGTTGAGAGGTGTTTATAGTCAGATATAAAGATATTTCAGGTTACAAAAAGATCTTTTCAGTTATCATCTGAAAACTATTAAAGTTCACCAGATTTGAACTGTGTCCTTAGTCACCACGTCTTCATAATGTGCTGCTTGCAAAGCCCTGAGGGAGGCGACAGTGGTTTCAAAGTGAGCCGGCTCCTACTACAATCTGTGCTCCATATGTCATTAAGCCCATTAGGGAAACACTAGGTTAGCATTACAGCCCGAGTACCAGCCTTTGCTACAGGAGCAGCCATGGGTCGACATAAAAGCTTCGTCTCGCTTTGTCTCCCTTCCTCTCTTTGTCTGGCTGGCCTGTATTAACAACCCATTGTCTTTTTCTCAACACTACGCTTTCTGAACTGCATCCTCCATTTCCTTGCCTTGAGTCATTTCTCCTTCACTCAGCCCTTTCTATGCTTCTCCCTCTTTCACCTTCACTGGCACAACACTCTGCCACTGGGGGCAGTAGAAGAAAAGATGTCGGCTTTTGAGAAAGCACTTGGGCAGTGCTGTCTGTCAGCATGGACTAATGACACAATGTTTTCTAGTCCTCTTTGCTGCATAAACCTGTATGATATTTTGAAACATCATCAGAAACATTATACACATCTATGATGAGTAAACCCTGAAATGTAGTTGTCGGAATCTCAACTCAGGCAACTGGACTCATCTTTGTTGAATCAGAACCAACCGATCACACTTTCCCCTCCAGGAAAACAGGAAACCAATATGGCATGTTCACCTAGAGGTCAGGTGGAGGTTAGTGTGGAGTGTCATGCCTACACTCAATTTCCCCCTCTCCACCACCCACCCCCACTCCCTCCCTTCCCTCCTTTGCCTCCTTCCCCATTCCTGTGACAAAGAGAGCCACTTTGGTTGCCAAGGAAACAGGCTTTTTCCATGGCGATGTTGGAGCACGTGGGAAGGGCAGGGCGTCTTTGTTTCGCCCGTGATGAAGGATTCTCCCCATGCATGTTTAATCGCCAGACTTATAGTCCCAAACCCAACAGCCGAGCCCATCTACCACAGCCTGATTATGTTCAATGGAGCTTCTGACACCGTCATTTTGCCAGTTTTATCACGCTGTGCAGCTCCCACCGCGGGCACCTTAGCTATTGTTGCGCAGCTTTCCTGATGAGTACAGCTGAGACCACAGATAGTCAGACCAAACAAGGAAGGCACACATGTGTCTCTCCTGCCGTAATTGAAATACGCCTGGTCAAATAAACACACTCACTTCACATAGGTACACTCTGAAACATACATAAGCCCGGGCACACAATCCTTTTTGTCTTTTCTTGTATCTCGGCACCCACCCACCACTGTTTGGCTTAGCACAGCAGGGGAAAAAAATGGCCGATCTCCATGGCAACGGTGTGTGCCGTTCTGCTACAACTGTGATGTATGTGGTGACACTTTTGACCCTCTGGTGAACTCTGTAATGCAGGAGCTGTGCCGAGTCCGGATAGACCCCGGCTGCCCTGCCTATCCCGCTGCTATAGTGTACCATATAGATCCTGTTAGTTTTATATGAGCACCATGACAACAGATTCTGACCCAACCAGACAGGATCAGTCTGCATGCCTTTGTCATGGAAACAAAAAAAATCTCAACAAAGTCTTAATCAGCATCAGTTTGCTGTGACAACAGGAAAACCTGGTATTACAGGGATTATATGTTTTGTGGTATGTGTTGAAATGAAATGAATGAAATGCAGATGTTACAATACTTTGTCGACTCTGCAGGTGAATTTTTGTTATGTAATGCATCTAATTGCTGATTGTTGGACAATCCTTTTCATCCTTCTCAGTCACTGGATATGAAAATGTAAACATCAGCAGAAAGAGGTGACATCAAATACAAGTGAATATCTGCCGCACTGACTGTCTTCACATTAATCAGAAAGGGAAAGAAGGCTGTCTGTTTTGGAAGTACGATAAGATTCAAGGTTTGTTTGGCCCTCACGTGTTTGTTTCCGACTCGCCTGTCAGTTATGTATGTCCTTTATTGTCACACAACACAACACTTCTTCAGAACCTCTGTTGGCATGCCATTTCCACTGACATTTACAATTCATACACACTGTTTCATACAAAGAAAGGGTCAAATGCACGACAGCCTGAGCCCGGATGTGCTAGTGAACACACAGTGCCGCAGATAGTTTTTTTTCCAGTGATGCACATACACACATTCGAGTGCATTGTTGTGTGATGAGACAGACAGACACAGAAAAGTCACGTATGCATCCACGCCCCTCCCATCGCCCTCCACCACCACACATATACACAAACACACATGTCATTGTCATTGCAAAAACACCACACACAAAAACTAAGTGGTGCAATACAAAGCAATACTCATGCTCACAAGCTCTCTCAATCAGCACTTGTCTCCTCCTGTCTGGTCGGTTTTGCAGAAATGTAGCGCCTCCTCTGCGTTTCCGCCACTAGGAGTGCTGCAGCTTTGCACAAAACCAGCACTCCCAAATCTGCCACAGCTGCTGCTGCCTCACACTGAGTAGAAGAAGGGGAGCTGACACCCAGTAAATGCAGACAAGCAGACACCTTCTTAATCATTCACATTGGGTTTTTTTTTTTTTATTAAAAAACAATTGGTTCCACATGGTACCAGACTCATAGTGAACATATATAATGTGGGACATACAGATAATGCAGACAAGTGGCTGCGCTAACTCTAAAAATATGTTCACAAAGAAAATGTGCTGCCCTTAAAATAAATCACATTTTCAGTGGCGTAGAAGACGACAATCACAAAGAGAGAAGAAAGAATAATGTTTCCTCAGTTACAACACAACACAGAGAACTGCCAGAGCTTTCAGATTTTTTTTTTGTTACAGTCACATTATGTTTCTTATGTAAACTCTGCCTCATTTGTTGCCAAGAAAATGTTTTGCTTTGCTCCGGCAAGTACAGAAGGAGGAATTTTCCACCTATTCAACAAAGAAAAAAAAGTGAAACAAAACAAAAATAAAAAGGGGCATCCCATGTTCTGCTGCAGCTCCTCAGTCCTGTTTCTCCAAGTCACAGTCTTGGTTGGGAGTCACGACCTCATAAGACACAGTGAGACCTGCCATACCACTGAGGAGTCAACCTGCAGGCCTGCAGAGAGAGACAGAGAAGAAAAGTTGTTACAGAATTAAAACTGGCAAGGCAGCTCAACATAAAGTAAAACTTAGCGAGAGATTGCAGTTTATAGAGGGATTGCAGACGTTTATAGCCATGTTCATGCACCTAAATAATATTTGCATGTTTTGAGTACTTAATCATGTATATTCAGTAGTCAACATATACGTCACTTCAGAGTTACATCTTGGTTCAGCTCAGTTTATCTTATTAGTCTCCTTGCATGTACAGATTTCCTGTGCAATGAAAGATTATTCCTGCCAGAATTTACTTACTTTGGGAATTTCTTCCAAATCAAGTTACACTGTTTTAGTTCTTTGGGTGAGTACTTAACTTATCACAACCAATAAAAATGAGTGCTAATAAACAGGAATAATCCTTTAAGCTATGTTTCACTCTAATTCAGCATTTCCTTACCTATCTATATGTGCGTGGCCCTGCCAATGTGGTCGTCATGTTTGGGGACAGTCCCGTCACATAGCCGCCGCCCCCCCCCTTCCCGCCTGTGGTCCTGCCACTGATGTTGAGCGAGTGACCTTTTCTCTCGGCTAATCCACACCAAAAAGCCCTAATTACTGCTGCCGCTCCACCAACCTCCCCTGGTCCAATAATCAATACAGCCGATTGGCCAGCGGATCACCCCATCAGACACCAGCGCTTTATATGTGACTCAGTGTATGTATGTGTATGTGTTAGAGTGACATAGTAATGGCATTTTCATGGGAAACTGGGACAGACAGAGCACGAGAAAAGCAACCAAAGACAGAAAAAGAAACAGGATTTGTAGCAACTGCACAAGCAACAGAAAGGTAAACGGAGGGTGACTGCAAAGTAGCCATACACACAGTTGTGCACGCACACATTCCTCCCTCCAACCTGAATGTTGTGACACCAGTTGACCTTATTGAGCTGCTGTTGTGTAAAGAGTCCCTGATTAGAATATCTTCCCTTTAACCTTTATCAGAGTGACGCGCCTCTCGAAATCAAAGAAATAAGCCATCGGTTTATGCAGAGAGGTAAATGTATTCTGTCGTTATTTCATTAAGCTGTGGCATTTCACTAAACATCCTGACTGCATTGCTGAAAATGTTGCTTTTCAACAATAATACTTACCAGTTTTTCTTTTCTTTGGAACATGCAGGTGTGCGCTTCTGGAGATATACTATATGATGATCTGACAGCGTAGAATGTACTGTATGCTGCCCAGAGCACTCCTGCTTTTATCGCTACATTTTCTCACGTGTGTGTGTATGTGATGTCTCTGTGTGTGTAAAACGCCTGAGGACATTTCAAGAGCAACAAAAGGCCAGACACAATGTTATCAGAAAGAAAAAGGAAGTTTAATTTTAGATGCAGCTGCAAGAACTGAGTCATATCTGTGAAAAGAAGTAGGCAATCTCTCTCTCTCTCTCTCTCTCTCTCTCTCTCTCTCTCTCCCCCCTTCTTTTCTTCCCTTTCTTTCTCCTTCTGTCACTCTTGCTGACAGTCTTTGATTGTATTAGACAAGTTAATGAAAAGCAACACAGAAGAAACGACTGGCAGCCCTTCATGGAGCCTGCACCTGCCGGAGTGTATGTCTCTGTGTGCATACCTGCCAGTGTTTGTGTCTGACTGTCTTATGTCCTCAGGCATGCCAGCCAGTCAACACGATGATGAGACAGTAAGAGACTGATGAGAAGCTCATCCATACCTTCAGGGTGAGGTCCGTTCTGCAGACGTGAAATGGTTATGAATATAAACTACGGATACTAGATGCAGCATGAAAGCTTGGGGGGGCAAGACCCTATTATCATGAACCCTAGTAAAGTACTTATAATACTTAATGTATTTTAAAGAGACTTGCTCAAGTACATAAATCCCCAAGCCCTGTGTGTTCAAATTTTGCATACCAGTCCCTCATCAACGTTTAAACTATTTGTGCATTTGATAGAGCTGCAGGTGCATTATATGTCATCAGGACTTATCAACAGTTTTATTCAGCAAATGAAATACACTTGGACTGCTTCAAAGGGATCTAAGACACGTGGAGTCACGATAAGGCAATCTCTGTGGTTTAATGCATACATGCATGTAAGGCCCAGCAAAGTATTCAAAGGAACTGTATCCATATTGGACAACTTCACTCCGCACTATTTACATTCAAAGTAATGAGTGTGCCTTTAATGTAGCAGGTCCCGTAACAAACCCGCAATAAATATTCCACATTTTTTTATTCCATTATCACAAAGTTTCAGTCGTGTAGTCACAATAATTTTTTGCACTGTGGTTTGAGGTTGACAGCCAGGTATGTGAAAACTGATGGTGGCCTGTGAGATTATAATTAAGGTGGGAAAATACCTACAGTGAAAGATCAAATGTTTGGGTCCAGGTTCCAAGTAAAACAGCAATATAATCTGTGTCATCCCCCATCACAAAACAGCCACTATTTCAGAGAGTCATTTAATTTACCAGTGGAAACTATGTTGTTTCATTTTTATGTTTATTTGTTTTTGGCCTTTGCTCATCAAAAGTTGATTGTTCTATTAAGTACCATATCGCTACACACGCTCTCTGAACAAACATAGTCAAGAGTTGCTTTCTCAATAACTAATGGCTGCATTGTGTTCGTCCATCACCAGTGGTTGATGAGATGACACAGCCACTGTGACCTGTGGTCAGCTATGGTTAATATATCAGCCCTGGCCAGGTCAGGGTGAGTCAATAACTTAAAAATATCCACTGTTATGATATTGCATATCCCATTCTAAAAGTATATTGACATGTATACACTGTTTCTCTGACATGTAATTTTAAATCTTGGTAATACAATCGGCTGTAATTAGAAAATAGTCACTGATGAGGAAGTGGACCGCTCAGTCTTTTCCAACTTAATGGTAGGCATCCAATCTATATTGCATCCACCCACACTAACGGTTGTATTATATTGATTTATTGGATTCATCAAAAGATGAAATTGAGCACCCTATATGTGTTGAGGGTGCAATAAATACAATGTTTACCATCCCACAGCAAGAAATGAACATAGTACATGTGTGAAGGCTAATAGAATCAATAGCAATCACTCAACAATTGCCTTCTTGATACTAATTTCTGTCTTTCAAAACTAATTGTGCAACTTAACATGAAGTCTGAGTCAGTGGATGTTGCAGGTCCTTAGTGTCTGATAGAGGGCAATTAAAGTTGTGACTTTCTCTTTGACCCTTAAGATTGTATACTGGGACAACAGACAAGGTGAAGAATGGTAGGCCAGTCTTCGAATTTGAAACAAAGAAGCTCTGCAATAAAATAAGCCATTATATTTCAAAATTTCTTCCATATTCAGGGTCATGTACTTCGTGTGAAATAGACGTCTTTGTCTAGTGGTGTCCACATGTGCAAAATCTCTACAATGAAGTCAGTGAATAAAGTGTTTTCATAACCGACAGGCATGATAGGAACAACTGGAAAAATGAGACCCAGTATGTAGAAAACTGGAGACTTCCTTCAAACTCAAATACTGAAACTTTTCCTGTGTAAGATTGGCAACACAGCATAGGTATACATGTCTCCTTGCCAGCAACCTGTGTGCATATATGTGCAGAATGTGCATGTGTGAACATATGATGGTGGACTGAAGACATGTAGCTCCACAGAGAGCTGCCCCAGTCAGCCTGGCCTGCTGAGTGAAACCCTGTGGTAATGTTTAGCTTAAGGGGTGAAAAAGAAGGTGAGAGGGGGGAAAGGAAGGAGGGAAGGATGAGAGGCTGACAGGGGTTGGGGTTCTTCGGGTAGACAGCAAGTCAAGAGAGCGAAGAGGGTGGCGGTTGAAGGAAGGGAGGGATGGGTCATGGGGGAGTGATGGGGAGAGGGAGGAAAGGAAGGATGAAAGGTCCAAACGGGACAGAGCGCAGGAGAGGTCCCGCTTGGTCTCGTCAGTCAGCCGTCTCTCTCTGACACCTGAACCTCCGCTGACCGGGTCGTGACTGCCTCTCTGGCACAGGAGATATCACTAGGGGGGCTGACCTTTGACCTCTCACCTCCTCATCACCACCAAAGCCTTCGCCACGCCTTCTCAAGCACCCCCTTAATCGCTTCCCGACCTTAATTTCTTTTCAGCTCTTTCTTCGCCACCTCCTTTACCATCAGTTCAGTTACCCAAAGCTGTAACTGAACTACTGTAATGGCACAGTTTGATTCTGGTTTCTAAAATTAAAATAGAATTTAAAAACACTTTCCCATGAAATATTAAATAATTTAAAAACATACTTTATCTTTGAAAAGAGATAAGATAAATACAATTTTACCTTAGGGAAGCCTAAAACCATGATCAGACGCAAGCCCCATAGGCGTTGATTTTGGTGATAGGGAGCTCGGGCAACCACAGGCAACTGTGATTACCCACAAGGAAATAACACTGTCGCACAACCATGTTGAGAATTTAGGGTATAACAGAGACCAGGCAAAGAAGTATAAAAAGAATAGTTTGTGCTTATTTGCTTCTTTGATGAGACTTAGATAAGAAGATCAGTACCACTTTCACACCTGTACAGTAAAAACAAAGCTACAGCCAGCAGCCTGTGAGCTTAACCACAAACAGTGGTTAAAACACTAGTCTGGCTTTATCCAAATAACCTCTTAAACTCACTAATCAACACAATATGGCTTGTTTGTTTAATCTTTACAAAAAAAATATTAAAACAACTCATTCTGGTTTTATGGGATTTAGGTTTTGTGGTGGACTATTTCTGGGCTGGGAACACTGATTTCCTCACATCAGCACTGTCTGACAACCTCACTGGGACACCAAGAACCCAAGAAGTTACTGCACCAGGCCAAGAACTTAAAAAAAACCAAAACAAAACACAGTACTTTTGTTGACCACTTAGTGGTTTCATTTCACTGTATGAAATCTCTCTGTAACCTAATTTGCACATGACAGTTTCAAGCATGTTGCAGCCTTTTCAAAATTGTAAAAATTCTTCCTGATAGGGTTATAAACTGCTGTGGTATCTGATAAGCTTTCAAACTAATGGATCTGTTCCTGCTACTACTAGCCTCCTGGATGATATTTCATCAGCTCACCAGTATCTGAAGCAACACGCTGTTGCGTTTTCAGTATAAGCCCCATTTAGTCCTGCCTGTTCTGCAGATATGGACGGAACACAGTACGGTTTCCACACCATAACTTACAATATATTAAATATATTTTGACACATTTTGACATAAACATGAACACACATGTAGAATGTACATATTTCATGTGTCCACATCATTTCTATGAGCTACTGGGACCTAACACGCTGTGAAAGGCAGCCTTTTCAGATGGTGAGCTGACTCAGTTAGGACAACACACACACACAAACATGCACACACATATATCCCTGGAGAGTCAGGTCTAATCCCAGGTTTACATTGTTAGGACAACAGGGATAATCCTTCTAACAGGGTGTTTATCTAGAAACTGCAACCTCTGATTCCCCTGCACACACAGTATTGACCCGTAGAGAAAAATAGCAAAGGGGTGAGAAGGCAAAGGACAGAGAGCACGGGTGAGACAGGACAACCAGGAAAAGTGATTGAAGAAAAGAGAAAAATCAGTGGGAAATAAGAAGAAATGAAAGTAAAATGTTGCGTTGGAGGAAATGTAACAAGAAGGTTTGTGCTGTCAGGTATGAAGATGACAGTGTGGTGGCATCAGTGCAGGAGTGGACACAGCCAGCCCCCCAGGACCACACACACCAGCCAAAGAACACACACACACACATCTGGATGGCAGACCAAAGAGCATATAAGCCTATATTTGAGACAGAAAGCACAGACACATAAATAGAACATATATGTCAATACAATAAGCTAATAAGGGTTGAGATAGAGTCTTTCTGTGGTCAAAGACATGGGAAGCTAAAGGAAAACCTGATTAGCACATTTAGGAGAACACTGTTAAGCTTAAAGTGATAATCTGTATGTTCATCTAACCTACAGGTTACCTTTTCCAGTTAGCTACCATTTGCAGCCATGCTGTGCTTGCTAATTTTTATTTCTCTATATCTTTAGGGGAGCTGTCTCATCCGCTTGCTGACTGCCTGCGGGAATGCAGTATGTGAATATGTGGCATTATGGGAAGAGCTGAAAAGGGTTTGACACTGACTAAAAGCAGAGGAAACTGTAGCCTACTCCGTTTTAGGCTAAATGAGGTAGGAAGCTTTTAAATGTTTGCCTTCGATAAAACTAACATTCAGCTTCTAATGAAAATTAAATGGCTTTTTAATATGAATATGAACGTAGCCAAATGACTTTCTGACATCCAACTGCTACTGCACACCAACAAAAGACACACTGCATCACAGGTTCATGCATACACACAAACCGTCTATTCTTTTTCCTACGGGGCCTCGAACTTCAGTGGCTATCTGCCACTCCACTATCTAATGCTGTCTGTCGGAATATTGCGCTGGCTGGCGTTAACTTCCTGTTAGGTTAGGCGGGCGGGGCGGGCGGGGCGGGCGGCGGGGGGGGGGGTATATTGGCAGAACAGCGGCAGGCTTTAGCATGCATGTCAGGGCCGGGGGACGCTCTCTGAGCCAAATGCCAGTCTATAGATCGCAGAGGGGACTAAAGATCACATCATCGTCCACCCGGACACGGGTGACACCAGACAGCGGACGTGGGAGAGAAGGAGGACCGAATGATCCCTGCCAGGACGAGCCGTTATAGACAGCCGCTGTCATTACGGGGCAAACATGCACTAGTTTGAGTGCACAGGCGCACACACACACACAGGGTAACACACACATACACAAGCCGTGACGACGACATTATAGACAAGCGCTGTCGTTAGAAGAGTCTCTGTGGAGCTCAAATGATAACGAGCGAGGGGGAGGTAGAGGAGGGGGACTGTTGACAAGGGTGACTGTCCAGTTGTCTGCAGGTGAGCATGTGGTGTTGGAGAGGTCAGCTAGCTTTAACACACACACACATGCACACACACACACACACACACACACGCACACGCACACACACACACACACACACACACACACACACACACACACACACACACACACACACACACACACACACAGTACACCAACATACATTGGACATAAGGTACACAGTCAAAGCAAATGTGTCTGCTTTGCAATTTATTCTCCTTTACTGGCTCAAACTGCTGGTTTGATTAGAACTTTTTTCTTACCACCATAATCACAAAATGTCATTTTTACCTCATACGTCTGCACTGGCTTTGAAGATAAACTCAGCCCAGCTAAGCCCAGCAAAATAGACCAATAAAAGCCTGTAAAGACTGGTGACTAGTTAAATTAAAACTGCTGATCGTAATTTCTGTAATGCTGATTTTTTTTAAACTTATTTTAGTATTAAAATTATTTAATTAAATTAATCTTCCTGTTTTGTAAGAAGATGCAGTCAAAATATTGTGGACAGTTTCCTGTACTTTCTTCGACATTACCAGGTGAAAGTGGGTGTGGTAAAGTAAACTTGTTTTGCTTTGATCATTTTCGTTGCAGCCTGACACAGACGTTCCCCTTAAGCACAAATTAAGAACTAGCCTCAGATCCAGAGCTGACAGTTCACTTTAGCTTCTGAAATAAGTGAGTGATATCAGCATTTCATGCAGGTGTTATCTCTGTCATCAGATTAACACTCCTACATACGATCTGTGCCCTTGTCTGTCAGGAATGAGGAGTTCTTTAACAGGAAAAATATATGTGAATGCACACTGTTAAAAAGGATGTGGTGGACTAAAGGTTGAAAGCTAAAGGTTGTTTCAGCCAGACTAACTCAGAGAAGGTATAGACACAAAAGAAATGAAAGCTGCAAGCAGCGATGGGTGGGCCCTACTACCCCTTGCGAGCCGCGGGAGTTGCAGCCAGCGCAGCCACGCACAAGAGTCCTCCTATGTCCTCTCCTCTCCTGCTCTTCTCCCCAGAGAAGCATAGCAGTATACAGCAACAGAAAAGACATGGCCCCCTCCCAGCAGGGGGCGCTACGAGTGTCTCATCATGAGCATATAAATGAGCTGAGAGTGTGAAGGTCATCCTGATTATTTGTGCAGAGCAAACATGTAATTTGGTTTAGTGGACAGTGTGTTATTTGTAAATTATTGTTGTTTAGAGTTGTGTGTGTAGACATTTCAATGGTGTTATGTCAGCCACATATGTTAAGGTATGTGTTAAGAATACCAGGATGTCCTTGGTTAAATATATCCTGTTATTTGTGGATATATATATGAAAAAGTTAACTTTAATGGACATTTGTACTTTGAGTGAGTTATGTTTATGCAACTACATGTGTAATGTAGTTACAAGAAAGTTGCACATTAAGAAAAAGTATCTTGAAGTTTGTCAGAGGATAACTCACACAGTCAGTGTTCAGTTTGAGAGATGTTGATGAAGCAGGTTAATGGAGCCTGTTGTGTGTTTGTGTGCTCTTTACATGTGCAAATCCTTTTTCTCTACTTTCTCAACAATTAAGAACAATTTCAAATCACATACAATCATGTACATAACCACTTACCCACAGACGTAACACAAAAATACATAACACATTATAGATTATATGCAATAAATCCATGCTTTGATTCTATAGCAGTAATACCTAAATATATGTCATATACATTATTCATTATACACTATTATTATTAAGTAAGGTTTTCTTTTGTTCATTACAAGAGCATTTCCACAAATGCTATATCTCATTCCAACTAGATATGTTGATAACACAATATTTAAGAAATGCTGTTGAAATATAGGTTTTGCTTTACCTTTACATCACTTCAAAAAGCAAAAGGCACTGGTTATGGTACACCTAGTACACTAGGGTGGGGTTCAATTCCCTGCAGTGCCCTGCTAATAGATTGATGATGTAAGATCCACACAAAATCCTAAATCTCCACAGCTTGTCATGACAACTCCATGTTAACACATCT
Organism: Toxotes jaculatrix; assembly: GCF_017976425.1. Lineage (NCBI taxonomy): Eukaryota > Metazoa > Chordata > Actinopteri > Toxotidae > Toxotes > Toxotes jaculatrix. Next base: position 13,988,155 of record NC_054406.1, read on the forward strand.
ATGTAGAATGTATATATTTCCATTATATAGCTCACATGGCACACTGACATAAACAGACATTTATGGCTTCAAGTAAAAGGAGCTCAACTGGACCAATGCCTCTACTATCTTCTCTTCTCTTCTTTCCAACAGCCTTAATCTCATCTGCTCTACAGATATACAGAGACATACACATGTACAAAAGACATGTCTTCTCCCCTAGTAGGTGCTGTATGTGTGTAGCATAATATGAACATGTCACTGTGTTCTCTTTTGTATGCTGATCAGTTTCTCTCTCTTAATCTGGTTTGCTTTCCAGTGAACTACATGAAAAATACACGACTACATGAAAAATACACATATTTCCTATTCCCAGTAGTTGGAGCTATTTGTGTAACATGATATCAGTACATCAATCTGTTCTGAATCACATGGTCAACATGACTGAAAAGTTTGATCCACATTGGATGAAGTATGTGAAAGATACAGGAACAAATACATCATTTTTTTTGGCCTCAAAATGTCATAAAAAACGTCATAGTATAGTATGGCGTCAAAATCGGCCAAAAAAAGTCAAAATTTTTTTGGGCCTCAAAATGTCATAAAAAACGTCATAGTATAGTATGGCGTTTTTTTCGGCCAAAAAAAGCCAAAATTTTTTTGGACCTCAAAATGTCATAAAAAACGTCATAGTATAGTATGGCGTTTTTTTCGGCCAAAAAAAGTCAACATTTTTTTGGGCATCAAAATGTCATAAAAAACGTCATAGTATAGTATGGCGTTTTTTTGGGCCAAAAAAAGTCAACATTTTTTTGGGCCTCAAAATGTCATATAAAACGTCATAGTATAGTATGGCGTTTTTTTTGGCCAAAAAAAGTCAACATTCTTTTGGGCCTCAAAATGTCATAAAAAACGTCATAGTATAGTATGGCGTTTTTTTCGGCCAAAAAAAGTCAAAATTTTTTTGGGCCTCAAAATGTCATAAAAAACGTCATAGTACAGCATGGCGTTTTTTTCGGCCAAAAAAAGTCAAAATTTTTTTGGGCCTCAAAATGTCATAAAAAACGTCATAGTATAGTATGGCATTTTTTTGGGCCAAAAAAAGTCAAAATTTTTTTGGGCCTCAAAATGTCATAAAAAACGTCATAGTATAGTATGGCGTCAAAATCGGCCAAAAAAAGTCAAAAAATTTTCGGCCTCAAAATGTCATAAAAAACGTCATAGTATAGTATGGCGTCAAAATCGGCCAAAAAAAGTCAAAATTTTTTTGGGCCTCAAAATGTCATAAAAAACGTCATAGTATAGTATGGCGTTTTTTTCGGCCAAAAAAAGCCAAAATTTTTTTGGACCTCAAAATGTCATAAAAAACGTCATAGTACAGTATGGCGTTTTTTTTCGGCCAAAAAAAGTCAACATTTTTTTGGGCATCAAAATGTCATAAAAAACGTCATAGTATAGTATGGCGTTTTTTTCGGCCAAAAAAAGTCAACATTTTTTTGGGCCTCAAAATGTCATATAAAACGTCATAGTATAGTATGGCGTTTTTTTCGGCCAAAAAAAGTCAACATTCTTTTGGGCCTCAAAATGTCATAAAAAACGTCATAGTATAGTATGGCGTTTTTTTCGGCCAAAAAAAGTCAAAATTTTTTTGGGCCTCAAAATGTCATAAAAAACGTCATAGTATAGTATGGCTTTTTTTGGGCCAAAAAAAGTCAAAATTTTTTTGGGCCTCAAAATGTCATAAAAAACGTCATAGTATAGTATGGCGTCAAAATCGGCCAAAAAAAGTCAAAATTTTTTCGGCCTCAAAATGTCATAAAAAACGTCATAGTATAGTATGGCGTTTTTTTTCGGCCAAAAAAAGTCAAAATTTTTTTGGGCCTCAAAATGTCATAAAAAAAGTCATAGTATAGTATGGCGTTTTTTTCGGCCAAAAAAAGTCAACATTTTTTTGGGCCTCAAAATGTCATAAAAAACGTCATAGTATAGTATGGCGTTTTTTTCGGCCAAAAAAAGTCAAAAATTTTTTTAGCTCAAAAAGTCATAAAAAACGTCATAGTATAGTATGGCGTTTTTTTCGGGCAAAAAAAGTCAAAATTTTTTTTTAGCTCAAAAAGTCATGAAAAACGTCATAGTATAGTATGGCGTTTTTTTCGGGCAAAAAAAGTCAAAAATTTTTTCGGCCTCAAAAAGTCATAAAAAACGTCATAGTATAGTATGGCGTTTTTTTCAGGCAAAAAAAGCCAAAATTTTTTTTTAGCTCAAAATGTCATAAAAAACGTCATAGTATAGTATGGCGTTTTTTTCGGGCAAAAAAAGTCAAAAATTTATTTTAGCTCAAAAAGTCATAAAAAACGTCATAGTATAGTATGGCGTTTTTATCGGGCAAGAAAAGTCAAAAAAATTTTCGGCCTCAAAAAGTCATAAAAAACGTCATAGTATAGTATGGCGTTTTTTTCGGCCAAAAAAAGTCACAATTTTTTTTTAGCTCAAAAAGTGATGAAAAACGTCATAGTATAGTATGGCGTTTTTTTCGGCCAAAAAAAGTCACAATTTTTTTTTAGCTCAAAAAGTGATGAAAAACGTCATAGTATAGTATGGCGTTTTTTTCGGGCAAAAAAAGTCAAAAAAATTTTCGGCCTCAAAAAGTCACAAAAAATGTCATAGTCTAGTATGGTGTTTTTTTCGGGCAAAAAAAGTCCAAATTTTTTTTTAGCTCAAAAAGTCATAAAAAACGTCATAGTATAGTATGGCGTTTTTTTCGGCCAAAAAAAGTCAAAAATTTTTCTACCTCAAAAAGTCATAAAAAAACGTCATAGTATAGTATGGCGTTTTTTTCGGGCAAAAAAAGTCAAAATTTTTTTTTAGCTCAAAAAGTCATAAAAAACGTCATAGTATAGTATGGCGTTTTTTTCGGGCAAAAAAAGTCAAAAAAATTTTCGGCCCCAAAAAGTCATAAAAAACGTCATAGTATAGTATGGCGTTTTTTTCGGGCAAAAAAAGTCAAAAAAATTTTTTAGCTCAAAAAGTGATAAAAAACGTCATAGTATAGTATGGCGTTTTTTTCGGCCAAAAAAAGTCAAAAAAATTTTCGGCCTCAAAAAGTCATAAAAAACGTCATAGTATAGTATGCCGTTTTTTTCGGGCAAAAAAAGTCACAATTTTTTTCGGCCTCAAAAAGTCATAAAAAACGTCATAGTATAGTATGGCGTTTTTTTCGGGCAAAAAAAGTCAAAATTTTTTTCGGCCTCAAAAAGTCAGAAAAAACGTCATAGTATAGTATGGCGTTTTTTTCGGCCAAAAAAAGTCAAAATTTTTTTTTATCTCAAAAAGTCATAAAAAACGTCATAGTATAGTATGGCGTTTTTTTCGGCCAAAAAAATTCAAAATTTTTTTCGGCCTCAAAAAGTCATAAAAAACGTCATAGTATAGTATGGCGTTTTTTTCGGGCAAAAAAAGTCAAAAAAATTTTCGGCCTCAAAAAGTCATAAAAAACGTCATAGTATAGTATGGCGTTTTTTTCGGGCAAAAAAAGTCAAAATTTTTTTCGGCCTCAAAAAGTCATAAAAAACGTCATAGTATAGTATGGCGTTTTTTTCGGCCAAAAAAAGTCAAAATTTTTTTCGGCCTCAAAAAGTCATAAAAAACGTCATAGTATAGTATGGCGTTTTTTTCGGGCAAAAAAAGTCAAAAAAATTTTCGGCCTCAAAAAGTCATAAAAAACGTCATAGTATAGTATGGCGTTTTTTTCGGGCAAAAAAAGTCACAATTTTTTTTTAGCTCAAAAAGTCATAAAAAACGTCATAGTATAGTATGGCGTTTTTTTCGGGCAAAAAAAGTCAAAAATTTTTTTTAGCTCAAAAAGTCATAAAAAACGTCATAGTATAGTATGGCGTTTTTTTCGGGCAAAAAAAGTCACAATTTTTTTTTAGCTCAAAAAGTCATAAAAAACGTCATAGTATAGTATGGCGTTTTTTTCGGCCAAAAAAAGTCACAATTTTTTTCGGCCTCAAAAAGTCATAAAAAACGTCATAGTATAGTATGGCGTTTTTTTTCGGGCAAAAAAAGTCAAAAAAATTTTCGGCCCCAAAAAGTCATAAAAAACGTCATAGTATAGTATGGCGTTTTTTTCGGGCCAAAAAAGTCAAAAAAAATTTTTAGCTCAAAAAGTGATAAAAAACGTCATAGTATAGTATGGCGTTTTTTTCGGCCAAAAAAAGTCAAAAAAATTTTCGGCCTCAAAAAGTCATAAAAAACGTCATAGTATAGTATGCCGTTTTTTTCGGGCAAAAAAAGTCACAATTTTTTTCGGCCTCAAAAAGTCATAAAAAACGTCATAGTATAGTATGGCGTTTTTTTCGGCCAAAAAAAGTCAAAATTTTTTTTTATCTCAAAAAGTCATAAAAAACGTCATAGTATAGTATGGCGTTTTTTTCGGCCAAAAAAATTCAAAATTTTTTTCAGCCTCAAAAAGTCATAAAAAACGTCATAGTATAGTATGGCGTTTTTTTCGGCCAAAAAAAGTCAAAAAAATTTTCGGCCTCAAAAAGTCATAAAAAACGTCATAGTATAGTATGGCGTTTTTTTCGGCCAAAAAAAGTCACAATTTTTTTTTAGCTCAAAAAGTCATAAAAAACGTCATAGTATAGTATGGCGTTTTTTTCGGGCAAAAAAAGTAAAAAAAAACGCCATAGTATAGTATGGCGTTTTTTTCGGCCAAAAAAAGTCAAAATTTTTTTTAGCTCAAAAAGTCATAAAAAAACGTCATAGTATAGTATGGCGTTTTTTTCGGGCAGAAAAAGTCAAAAAAAATTTTTTTAGCTCAAAAAGTCATAAAAAACGTCATAGTATAGTATGGCGTTTTTTTCGGGCAAAAAAAGTCAAAAAAATTTTCGGCCTCAAAAAGTCATAAAAAACGTCATAGTATAGTATGGCGTTTTTTTCGGGCAAAAAAAGTCAAAAATTTTTTTTAGCTCAAAAAGTCATAAAAAACGTCATAGTATAGTATGGCGTTTTTTTCGGGCAAAAAAAGTCAAAATTTTTTTTTAGCTCAAAAAGTCATAAAAAACGTCATAGTATAGTATGGCGTTTTTTTCGGCCAAAAAAATTCAAAATTTTTTTCGGCCTCAAAAAGTCATAAAAAACGTCATAGTATAGTATGGCGTTTTTTTCGGGCAAAAAAAGTCAAAATTTTTTTCGGCCTCAAAAAGTCATAAAAAACGTCATAGTATAGTATGGCGTTTTTTTCGGCCAAAAAAATTCAAAATTTTTTTCGGCCTCAAAAAGTCATAAAAAACGTCATAGTATAGTATGGCGTTTTTTTCGGGCAAAAAAAGTCAAAAAAATTTTCGGCCTCAAAAAGTCATAAAAAACGTCATAGTATAGTATGGCGTTTTTTTCGGCCAAAAAAAGTCAAAAATTTTTTTTAGCTCAAAAAGTGATAAAAAACGTCATAGTATAGTATGGCGTTTTTTTCGGCCAAAAAAAGTCAAAAAAATTTTCGGCCTCAAAAAGTCATAAAAAACGTCATAGTATAGTATGGCGTTTTTTTCGGGCAGAAAAAGTCAAAAAAAAATTTTAACTCAAAAAGTCATAAAAAACGTCATAGTATAGTATGGCGTTTTTTTCGGGCAAAAAAAGTCAAAATTTTTTTCGGCCTCAAAAAGTCATAAAAAAAATCATAGTATAGTATGGCGTTTTTTTCGGCCAAAAAAAGTCAAAAAAATTTTCGGCCTCAAAAAGTCATAAAAAACGTCATAGTATAGTATGGCGTTTTTTTCGGGCAAAAAAAGTCAAAATTTTTTTTTAGCTCAAAAAGTCATAAAAAACGTCATAGTATAGTATGGCGTTTTTTTCGGGCAAAAAAAGTCACAATTTTTTTTTAGCTCAAAAAGTCATAAAAAACGTCATAGTATAGTATGGCGTTTTTTTCGGCCAAAAAAAGTCACAATTTTTTTCGGCCTCAAAAAGTCATAAAAAACGTCATAGTATAGTATGGCGTTTTTTTCGGGCAAAAAAAGTCAAAATTTTTTTCGGCCTCAAAAAGTCATAAAAAACGTCATAGTATAGTATGGCGTTTTTTTCGGGCAAAAAAAGTCAAAATTTTTTTCGGCCTCAAAAAGTCATAAAAAACGCCATAGTATAGTATGGCGTTTTTTTTCGGGCAAAAAAAGTCAAAAAATTTTTTTCGGCCTCAAAAAGTCATAAAAAACGTCATAGTATAGTATGGCGTTTTTTTCGGCCAAAAAAAGTCAAAATTTTTTTCGGCCTCAAAAAGTCATAAAAAACGTCATAGTATAGTATGGCGTTTTTTTCGGGCAAAAAAAGTCAAAAAAATTTTCGGCCTCAAAAAGTCATAAAAAACGTCATAGTATAGTATGGCGTTTTTTTCGGCCAAAAAAAGTCACAATTTTTTTTTAGCTCAAAAAGTCATAAAAAACGTCATAGTATAGTATGGCGTTTTTTTCGGCCAAAAAAAGTCAAAATTTTTTTTTAGCTCAAAAAGTCATAAAAAACGTCATAGTATAGTATGGCGTTTTTTTCAGGCAAAAAAAGTCAAAAAAATTTTCGGCCTCAAAAAGTCATAAAAAATGTCATAGTATAGTATGGCGTTTTTTTCGGCCAAAAAAAGTCACAATTTTTTTTTAGCTCAAAAAGTCATAAAAAACGTCATAGTATAGTATGGCGTTTTTTTCGGGCAAAAAAAGTCAAAAATTTTTTTTAGCTCAAAAAGTGATAAAAAACGTCATAGTATAGTATGGCGTTTTTTTCGGGCAAAAAAAGTCAAAATTTTTTTCGGCCTCAAAAAGTCATAAAAAACGTCATAGTATAGTATGGCGTTTTTTTCGGGCAAAAAAAGTCAAAATTTTTTTCGGCCTCAAAAAGTCATAAAAAACATCATAGTATAGTATGGCGTTTTTTTCGGCCAAAAAAAGTCAAAATTTTTTTTTAGCTCAAAAAGTCATAAAAAACGTCATATTAAAGTATGGCGTTTTTTTCGGGCAAAAAAAGTCAAAATTTTTTTTTAGCTCAAAAAGTCATAAAAAACGTCATAGTATAGTATGGCGTTTTTTTCGGGCAAAAAAAGTCAAAAAATTTTATTCGGCCTCAAAAAGTCATAAAAAACGTCATAGTATAGTATGCCGTTTTTTTCGGCCAAAAAAAGTCAAAAAATTTTTCGGCCTCAAAAAGTCATAAAAAACGTCATAGTATAGTATGGCGTTTTTTTCGGCCAAAAAAAGTCAAAATTTTTTTCGACCTCAAAAAGTCAAAATTTTTTTCGACCTCAAAAAGTCATAAAAAAACGTCATAGTATAGTATGGCGTTTTTTTCGGCCAAAAAAAGTCAAAAATTTTTTCGACCTCAAAAAGTCATAAAAAACGTCATAGTATAGTATGGCGTTTTTTTTCGGGCAAAAAAAGTCACAATTTTTTTCGGCCTCAAAAAGTCATAAAAAACGTCATAGTATAGTATGGCGTTTTTTTCGGCCAAAAAAAGTCAAAAAAAATTTCGGCCTCAAAAAGTCATAAAAAACGTCATAGTATAGTATGGCGTTTTTTTTGGGCAAAAAAAGTCAAAAAATTTTTTTAGCTCAAAAAGTGATGAAAAACGTCATAGTATAGTATGGCGTTTTTTTCGGGCAAAAAAAGTCAAAAAAATTTTCGGCCTCAAAAAGTCATAAAAAACGTCATAGTATAGTATGGCGTTTTTTTCGGGCAAAAAAAGTAAAAAAAACGCCATAGTATAGTATGGCGTTTTTTTCGGCCAAAAAAAGTCAAAATTTTTTTTAGCTCAAAAAGTCATAAAAAAACGTCATAGTATAGTATGGCATTTTTTTCGGGCAGAAAAAGTCAAAAAAATTTTTTAGCTCAAAAAGTCATAAAAAACGTCATAGTATAGTATGGCGTTTTTTTCGGGCAAAAAAAGTCACAATTTTTTTTTAGCTCAAAAAGTCATAAAAAACGTCATAGTATAGTATGGCGTTTTTTTCGGGCAAAAAAAGTCACAATTTTTTTTTAGCTCAAAATGTCATAAAAAACGTCATAGTATAGTATGGCGTTTTTTTCGGGCAAAAAAAGTCAAAAATTTTTTCGGCCTCAAAAAGTCATAAAAAACGTCATAGTATAGTATGGCGTTTTTTTCGGGCAAAAAAAGTCAAAATTTTTTTCGGCCTCAAAAAGTCATAAAAAACGCCATAGTATAGTATGGCGTTTTTTTTCGGGCAAAAAAAGTCAAAAAATTTTTTTAGCTCAAAAAGTCATAAAAAACGTCATAGTATAGTATGGCGTTTTTTTCGGGCAGAAAAAGTCAAAAAAATTTTTTAGCTCAAAAAGTCATAAAAAACGTCATAGTATAGTATGGCGTTTTTTTCGGGCAAAAAAAGTCACAATTTTTTTTTAGCTCAAAAAGTCATAAAAAACGTCATAGTATAGTATGGTGTTTTTTTCGGGCAAAAAAAGTCACAATTTTTTTTTAGCTCAAAATGTCATAAAAAACGTCATAGTATAGTATGGCGTTTTTTTCGGGCAAAAAAAGTCAAAAATTTTTTCGGCCTCAAAAAGTCATAAAAAACGTCATAGTATAGTATGGCGTTTTTTTCGGGCAAAAAAAGTCAAAAATTTTTTCGGCCTCAAAAAGTCATAAAAAACGCCATAGTATAGTATGGCGTTTTTTTCGGGCAAAAAAAGTCAAAAAATTTTTTTAGCTCAAAAAGTCATAAAAAACGTCATAGTATAGTATGGCGTTTTTTTCGGGCAGAAAAAGTCAAAAAAATTTTTTAGCTCAAAAAGTCATAAAAAACGTCATAGTATAGTATGGCGTTTTTTTCGGGCAAAAAAAGTCACAATTTTTTTTTAGCTCAAAAAGTCATAAAAAACGTCATAGTATAGTATGGCGTTTTTTTCGGGCAAAAAAAGTCACAATTTTTTTTTAGCTCAAAATGTCATAAAAAACGTCATAGTATAGTATGGCGTTTTTTTCGGGCAAAAAAAGTCAAAAATTTTTTCGGCCTCAAAAAGTCATAAAAAACGTCATAGTATAGTATGGCGTTTTTTTCGGGCAAAAAAAGTCAAAATTTTTTTCGGCCTCAAAAAGTCATAAAAAACGCCATAGTATAGTATGGCGTTTTTTTCGGGCAAAAAAAGTCAAAAAATTTTTTTAGCTCAAAAAGTCATAAAAAACGTCATAGTATAGTATGGCGTTTTTTTCGGCCAAAAAAATTCAAAAAAATTTTCGGCCTCAAAAAGTCATAAAAAACGTCATAGTATAGTATGGCGTTTTTTTCGGCCAAAAAAAGTCAACTTTTTTTTAACTCAAAAAGTCATAAAAAAACGTCATAGTATAGTATGGCGTTTTTTTCGGGCAAAAAAAGTCAAAATTTTTTTCGACCTCAAAGAGTCATAAAAAACGTCATAGTATAGTATGGCGTTTTTTTCGGGCAAAAAAAGTCAAAATTTTTTTCGGCCTCAAAAAGTCATAAAAAACGTCATAGTATAGTATGGCGTTTTTTTCGGCCAAAATAAGTCACAATTTTTTTTTAGCTCAAAAAGTCATAAAAAACGTCCTAGTATAGTATGGCGTTTTTTTCGGGCAAAAAAAGTCAAAATTTTTTTTTAGCTCAAAAAGTCATAAAAAACGTCATAGTATAGTATGGCGTTTTTTTCGGCCAAAAAAAGTCACAATTTTTTTCGGCCTCAAAAAGTCATAAAAAACGTCATAGTATAGTATGGCGTTTTTTTCGGGCAAAAAAAGTCAAAAAAATTTTCGGCCCCAAAAAGTCATAAAAAACGTCATAGTATAGTATGGCGTTTTTTTCGGCCAAAAAAAGTCAAAATTTTTTTCGGCCTCAAAAAGTCATAAAAAACGTCATAGTATAGTATGGCGTTTTTTTTCGGGCAAAAAAAGTCAAAAAAATTTTTTAGCTCAAAAAGTGATAAAAAACGTCATAGTATAGTATGGCGTTTTTTTCGGCCAAAAAAAGTCAAAAAAATTTTCGGCCTCAAAAAGTCATAAAAAACGTCATAGTATAGTATGCCGTTTTTTTCGGGCAAAAAAAGTCACAATTTTTTTCGGCCTCAAAAAGTCATAAAAAACGTCATAGTATAGTATGGCGTTTTTTTCGGGCAAAAAAAGTCAAAATTTTTTTCGGCCTCAAAAAGTCATAAAAAACGTCATAGTATAGTATGGCGTTTTTTTCGGCCAAAAAAAGTCAAAATTTTTTTTTATCTCAAAAAGTCATAAAAAACGTCATAGTATAGTATGGCGTTTTTTTCGGCCAAAAAAATTCAAAATTTTTTTCGGCCTCAAAAAGTCATAAAAAACGTCATAGTATAGTATGGCGTTTTTTTCGGGCAAAAAAAGTCAAAAAAATTTTCGGCCTCAAAAAGTCATAAAAAACGTCATAGTATAGTATGGCGTTTTTTTCGGCCAAAAAAAGTCACAATTTTTTTTTAGCTCAAAAAGTCATAAAAAACGTCATAGTATAGTATGGCGTTTTTTTCGGCCAAAAAAAGTCAAAAAAAAATTTTTAGCTCAAAAAGTCATAAAAAACGTCATAGTATAGTATGCCGTTTTTTTCGGGCAAAAAAAGTCACAATTTTTTTTTAGCTCAAAAAGTCATAAAAAACGTCATAGTATAGTATGGCGTTTTTTTCGGGCAAAAAAAGTCACAATTTTTTTTTAGCTCAAAATGTCATAAAAAACGTCATAGTATAGTATGGCGTTTTTTTCGGGCAAAAAAAGTCAAAAAATTTTTCGGCCTCAAAAAGTCATAAAAAACGTCATAGTATAGTATGGCGTTTTTTTCGGGTAAAAAAAGTCAAAATTTTTTTCGGCCTCAAAAAGTCATAAAAAACGCCATAGTATAGTATGGCGTTTTTTTCGGGCAAAAAAAGTCAAAAAATTTTTTTAGCTCAAAAAGTCATAAAAAACGTCATAGTATAGTATGGCGTTTTTTTCGGCCAAAAAAATTCAAAATTTTTTTCGGCCTCAAAAAGTCATAAAAAACGTCATAGTATAGTATGGCGTTTTTTTCGGCCAAAAAAAGTCAAAAAAAATTTCGGCCTCAAAAAGTCATAAAAAACGTCATAGTATAGTATGGCGTTTTTTTGGGGCAAAAAAAGTCAAAAAAATTTTCGGCCTCAAAAAGTCATAAAAAACGTCATAGTATAGTATGGCGTTTTTTTCGGCCAAAAAAAGTCACAATTTTTTTTTAGCTCAAAAAGTCATAAAAAACGTCATAGTATAGTATGGCGTTTTTTTCGGGCAAAAAAAGTCACAATTTTTTTTAGCTCAAAAAGTCATAAAAAACGTCATAGTATAGTATGGCGTTTTTTTCGGGCAAAAAAAGTCAAAAATTTTTTTTAGCTCAAAAAGTGATAAAAAACGTCATAGTATAGTATGGCGTTTTTTTCGGCCAAAAAAAGTCAAAATTTTTTTTTATCTCAAAAAGTCATAAAAAACGTCATAGTATAGTATGGCGTTTTTTTCGGCCAAAAAAATTCAAAATTTTTTTCGGCCTCAAAAAGTCATAAAAAACGTCATAGTATAGTATGGCGTTTTTTTCGGGCAAAAAAAGTCAAAAAAATTTTCGGCCTCAAAAAGTCATAAAAAACGTCATAGTATAGTATGGCGTTTTTTTCGGCCAAAAAAAGTCACAATTTTTTTTTAGCTCAAAAAGTCATAAAAAACGTCATAGTATAGTATGGCGTTTTTTTCGGCCAAAAAAAGTCAAAAAAAAATTTTTAGCTCAAAAAGTCATAAAAAACGTCATAGTATAGTATGGCGTTTTTTTCGGCCAAAAAAATTCAAAATTTTTTTCGGCCTCAAAAAGTCATAAAAAACGTCATAGTATAGTATGGCGTTTTTTTTCGGCCAAAAAAAGTCAAAAAAAATTTCGGCCTCAAAAAGTCATAAAAAACGTCATAGTATAGTATGGCGTTTTTTTGGGGCAAAAAAAGTCAAAAAAATTTTCGGCCTCAAAAAGTCATAAAAAACGTCATAGTATAGTATGGCGTTTTTTTCGGCCAAAAAAAGTCACAATTTTTTTTTAGCTCAAAAAGTCATAAAAAACGTCATAGTATAGTATGGCGTTTTTTTCGGGCAAAAAAAGTCACAATTTTTTTTAGCTCAAAAAGTCATAAAAAACGTCATAGTATAGTATGGCGTTTTTTTCGGGCAAAAAAAGTCAAAAATTTTTTTTAGCTCAAAAAGTGATAAAAAACGTCATAGTATAGTATGGCGTTTTTTTCGGCCAAAAAAAGTCAAAATTTTTTTTTATCTCAAAAAGTCATAAAAAACGTCATAGTATAGTATGGCGTTTTTTTCGGACAAAAAAATTCAAATTTTTTTTCGGCCTCAAAAAGTCATAAAAAACGTCATAGTATAGTATGGCGTTTTTTTCGGGCAAAAAAAGTCAAAAAAATTTTCGGCCTCAAAAAGTCATAAAAAACGTCATAGTATAGTATGGCGTTTTTTTCGGCCAAAAAAAGTCACAATTTTTTTTTAGCTCAAAAAGTCATAAAAAACGTCATAGTATAGTATGGCGTTTTTTTCGGCCAAAAAAAGTCAAAAAAAAATTTTTAGCTCAAAAAGTCATAAAAAACGTCATAGTATAGTATGCCGTTTTTTTCGGGCAAAAAAAGTCACAATTTTTTTTTAGCTCAAAAAGTCATAAAAAACGTCATAGTATAGTATGGCGTTTTTTTCGGGCAAAAAAAGTCACAATTTTTTTTTAGCTCAAAATGTCATAAAAAACGTCATAGTATAGTATGGCGTTTTTTTCGGGCAAAAAAAGTCAAAAATTTTTTCTGCCTCAAAAAGTCATAAAAAACGTCATAGTATAGTATGGCGTTTTTTTCGGGTAAAAAAAGTCAAAATTTTTTTCGGCCTCAAAAAGTCATAAAAAACGTCATAGTATAGTATGGCGTTTTTTTCGGGCAAAAAAAGTCAAAAAATTTTTTTAGCTCAAAAAGTCATAAAAAACGTCATAGTATAGTATGGCGTTTTTTTCGGCCAAAAAAATTCAAAATTTTTTTCGGCCTCAAAAAGTCATAAAAAACGTCATAGTATAGTATGGCGTTTTTTTCGGCCAAAAAAAGTCAAAAAAAATTTCGGCCTCAAAAAGTCATAAAAAACGTCATAGTATAGTATGGCGTTTTTTTTGGGCAAAAAAAGTCAAAAAAATTTTCGGCCTCAAAAAGTCATAAAAAACGTCATAGTATAGTATGGCGTTTTTTTCGGCCAAAAAAAGTCACAATTTTTTTTTAGCTCAAAAAGTCATAAAAAACGTCATAGTATAGTATGGCGTTTTTTTCGGGCAAAAAAAGTCACAATTTTTTTTAGCTCAAAAAGTCATAAAAAACGTCATAGTATAGTATGGCGTTTTTTTCGGGCAAAAAAAGTCAAAAATTTTTTTTAGCTCAAAAAGTGATAAAAAACGTCATAGTATAGTATGGCGTTTTTTTCGGGCAAAAAAAGTCAAAAAAATTTTCGGCCTCAAAAAGTCATAAAAAACGTCATAGTATAGTTTGGCGTTTTTTTCGGGCAAAAAAAGTCAAAATTTTTTTCGGCCTCAAAAAGTCATAAAAAACGTCATAGTATAGTATGGCGTTTTTTTCGGCCAAAAAAAGTCAAAATTTTTTTCGACCTCAAAAAGTCAAAATTTTTTTCGACCTCAAAAAGTCATAAAAAACGTCATAGTATAGTATGGCGTTTTTTTCGGCCAAAAAAAGTCAAAATTTTTTTCGACCTCAAAAAGTCATAAAAAACGTCATAGTATAGTATGGCGTTTTTTTCGGGCAAAAAAAGTCAAAATTTTTTTCGGCCTCAAATAGTCATAAAAAACGTCATAGTATAGTATGGCGTTTTTTTCGGGCAAAAAAAGTCAAAATTTTTTTCGGCCTCAAAAAGTCATAAAAAACGTCATAGTGTAGTATGGCGTTTTTTTCGGGCAAAAAAAGTCAAAAATTTTTTTTAGCTCAAAAAGTCATAAAAAACGTCATAGTATAGTATGGCGTTTTTTTCGGGCAAAAAAAGTCAAAAATTTTTTCGGCCTCAAAAAGTCATAAAAAACGTCATAGTATAGTATGGCGTTTTTTTCGGCCAAAAAAAGTCACAATTTTTTTTTAGCTCAAAAAGTCATAAAAAACGTCATAGTATAGTATGGCGTTTTTTTCGGCCAAAAAAAGTCAAAATTTTTTTCGGCCTCAAAAAGTCATAAAAAAAATCATAGTATAGTATGGCGTTTTTTTCGGCCAAAAAAAGTCAAAAATTTTTTTGGCTCAAAAAGTCATAAAAAACGTCATAGTATAGTATGGCGTTTTTTTCGGCCAAAAAAATTCAAAATTTTTTTCGGCCTCAAAAAGTCATAAAAAACGTCATAGTATAGTATGGCGTTTTTTTCGGGCAAAAAAAGTCAAAAAAATTTTCGGCCTCAAAAAGTCATAAAAAACGTCATAGTATAGTATGGCGTTTTTTTCGGCCAAAAAAAGTCACAATTTTTTTTTAGCTCAAAAAGTCATAAAAAACGTCATAGTATAGTATGGCGTTTTTTTCGGGCAAAAAAAGTCACAATTTTTTTTAGCTCAAAAAGTCATAAAAAACGTCATAGTATAGTATGGCGTTTTTTTCGGGCAAAAAAAGTCAAAAATTTTTTTTAGCTCAAAAAGTGATAAAAAACGTCATAGTATAGTATGGCGTTTTTTTCGGGCAAAAAAAGTCAAAAAAATTTTCGGCCTCAAAAAGTCATAAAAAACGTCATAGTATAGTTTGGCGTTTTTTTCGGGCAAAAAAAGTCAAAATTTTTTTCGGCCTCAAAAAGTCATAAAAAACGTCATAGTATAGTATGGCGTTTTTTTCGGCCAAAAAAAGTCAAAATTTTTTTCGACCTCAAAAAGTCAAAATTTTTTTCGACCTCAAAAAGTCATAAAAAACGTCATAGTATAGTATGGCGTTTTTTTCGGCCAAAAAAAGTCAAAATTTTTTTCGACCTCAAAAAGTCATAAAAAACGTCATAGTATAGTATGGCGTTTTTTTCGGGCAAAAAAAGTCAAAATTTTTTTCGGCCTCAAATAGTCATAAAAAACGTCATAGTATAGTATGGCGTTTTTTTCGGGCAAAAAAAGTCAAAATTTTTTTCGGCCTCAAAAAGTCATAAAAAACGTCATAGTGTAGTATGGCGTTTTTTTCGGGCAAAAAAAGTCAAAAATTTTTTTTAGCTCAAAAAGTCATAAAAAACGTCATAGTATAGTATGGCGTTTTTTTCGGGCAAAAAAAGTCAAAAATTTTTTCGGCCTCAAAAAGTCATAAAAAACGTCATAGTATAGTATGGCGTTTTTTTCGGCCAAAAAAAGTCACAATTTTTTTTTAGCTCAAAAAGTCATAAAAAACGTCATAGTATAGTATGGCGTTTTTTTCGGCCAAAAAAAGTCAAAATTTTTTTCGGCCTCAAAAAGTCATAAAAAAAATCATAGTATAGTATGGCGTTTTTTTCGGCCAAAAAAAGTCAAAATTTTTTTTGGCTCAAAAAGTCATAAAAAACGTCATAGTATAGTATGGCGTTTTTTTCGGCCAAAAAAATTCAAAATTTTTTTCGGCCTCAAAAAGTCATAAAAAACGTCATAGTATAGTATGGCGTTTTTTTCGGGCAAAAAAAGTCAAAAAAATTTTCGGCCTCAAAAAGTCATAAAAAACGTCATAGTATAGTATGGCGTTTTTTTCGGCCAAAAAAAGTCACAATTTTTTTTTAGCTCAAAAAGTCAGAAAAAACGTCATAGTATAGTATGGCGTTTTTTTCGGGCAAAAAAAGTCACAATTTTTTTTTAGCTCAAAAAGTCATAAAAAACGTCATAGTATAGTATGGCGTTTTTTTCGGGTAAAAAAAGTCAAAATTTTTTTCGGCCTCAAAAAGTCATAAAAAACGCCATAGTATAGTATGGCGTTTTTTTCGGGCAAAAAAAGTCAAAAAATTTTTTTAGCTCAAAAAGTCATAAAAAACGTCATAGTATAGTATGGCGTTTTTTTCGGCCAAAAAAATTCAAAATTTTTTTCGGCCTCAAAAAGTCATAAAAAACGTCATAGTATAGTATGGCGTTTTTTTCGGCCAAAAAAAGTCAAAAAAAATTTCGGCCTCAAAAAGTCATAAAAAACGTCATAGTATAGTACGGCGTTTTTTTTGGGCAAAAAAAGTCAAAAAAATTTTCGGCCTCAAAAAGTCATAAAAAACGTCATAGTATAGTATGGCGTTTTTTTCGGCCAAAAAAAGTCACAATTTTTTTTTAGCTCAAAAAGTCATAAAAAACGTCATAGTATAGTATGGCGTTTTTTTCGGCCAAAAAAAGTCAAAAAATTTTTTTAGCTCAAAAAGTGATAAAAAACATCATAGTATAGTATGGCGTTTTTTTCGGCCAAAAAAAGTCAAAAAAATTTTCGGCCTCAAAAAGTCATAAAAAACGTCATAGTATAGTATGGCGTTTTTTTCGGCCAAAAAAAGTCACAATTTTTTTTTAGCTCAAAAAGTCATAAAAAACGTCATAGTATAGTATGGCGTTTTTTTCGGGCAAAAAAAGTCAAAAATTTTTTTTAGCTCAAAAAGTGATAAAAAACGTCATAGTATAGTATGGCGTTTTTTTCGGGCAAAAAAAGTCAAAAAAATTTTCGGCCTCAAAAAGTCATAAAAAACGTCATAGTATAGTATGGCGTTTTTTTCGGGCAAAAAAAGTCAAAATTTTTTTCGGCCTCAAAAAGTCATAAAAAACGTCATAGTATAGTATGGCGTTTTTTTCGGCCAAAAAAAGTCAAAAATTTTTTCGACCTCAAAAAGTCAAAATTTTTTTCGACCTCAAAAAGTTATAAAAAACGTCATAGTATAGTATGGCGTTTTTTTCGGCCAAAAAAAGTCAAAATTTTTTTCGACCTCAAAAAGTCATAAAAAACGTCATAGTATAGTATGGCGTTTTTTTCGGGCAAAAAAAGTCAAAATTTTTTTCGGCCTCAAATAGTCATAAAAAACGTCATAGTATAGTATGGCGTTTTTTTCGGGCAAAAAAAGTCAAAATTTTTTTCGGCCTCAAAAAGTCATAAAAAACGTCATAGTATAGTATGGCGTTTTTTTCGGCCAAAAAAAGTCAAAAATTTTTTTTAGCTCAAAAAGTCATAAAAAACGTCATAGTATAGTATGGCGTTTTTTTCGGGCAAAAAAAGTCAAAAATTTTTTCGGCCTCAAAAAGTCATAAAAAACGTCATAGTATAGTAT
The DNA here is from genome assembly GCF_017976425.1 of Toxotes jaculatrix. Classification (NCBI taxonomy): domain Eukaryota; kingdom Metazoa; phylum Chordata; class Actinopteri; family Toxotidae; genus Toxotes; species Toxotes jaculatrix. The sequence continues at coordinate 14,005,385 of NC_054406.1, forward strand.
GGTGTTTTTTTCGGCCAAAAAAAGTCAAAATTTTTTTCGGCCTCAAAAAGTCATAAAAAACGTCATAGTATAGTATGGCGTTTTTTTCGGCCAAAAAAAGTCACAATTTTTTTTTAGCTCAAAAAGTCATAAAAAACGTCATAGTATAGTATGGCGTTTTTTTCGGCCAAAAAAAGTCAAAAAAAAATTTTTAGCTCAAAAAGTCATAAAAAACGTCATAGTATAGTATGGCGTTTTTTTCGGGCAAAAAAAGTCACAATTTTTTTTTAGCTCAAAAAGTCATAAAAAACGTCATAGTATAGTATGGCGTTTTTTTCGGCCAAAAAAAGTCAAAAAAATTTTCGGCCTCAAAAAGTCATAAAAAACGTCATAGTATAGTATGGCGTTTTTTTCGGCCAAAAAAAGTCACAATTTTTTTTTAGCTCAAAAAGTCATAAAAAACGTCATAGTATAGTATGGCGTTTTTTTCGGGCAAAAAAAGTCAAAAATTTTTTTTAGCTCAAAAAGTGATAAAAAACGTCATAGTATAGTATGGCGTTTTTTTCGGGCAAAAAAAGTCAAAAAAATTTTCGGCCTCAAAAAGTCATAAAAAACGTCATAGTATAGTATGGCGTTTTTTTCGGGCAAAAAAAGTCAAAATTTTTTTCGGCCTCAAAAAGTCATAAAAAACGTCATAGTATAGTATGGCGTTTTTTTCGGCCAAAAAAAGTCAAAAATTTTTTCGACCTCAAAAAGTCATAAAAAACGTCATAGTATAGTATGGCGTTTTTTTCGGGCAAAAAAAGTCAAAATTTTTTTCGGCCTCAAATAGTCATAAAAAACGTCATAGTATAGTATGGCGTTTTTTTCGGGCAAAAAAAGTCAAAATTTTTTTCGGCCTCAAAAAGTCATAAAAAACGTCATAGTATAGTATGGCGTTTTTTTCGGCCAAAAAAAGTCAAAAATTTTTTTTAGCTCAAAAAGTCATAAAAAACGTCATAGTATAGTATGGCGTTTTTTTCGGGCAAAAAAAGTCAAAAATTTTTTCGGCCTCAAAAAGTCATAAAAAACGTCATAGTATAGTATGGTGTTTTTTTCGGCCAAAAAAAGTCAAAAATTTTTTCGGCCTCAAAAAGTCATAAAAAACGTCATAGTATAGTATGGCGTTTTTTTTCGGCCAAAAAAAGTCAAAAATTTTTTCGGCCTCAAAAAGTCATAAAAAACGTCATAGTATAGTATGGCGTTTTTTTCGGCCAAAAAAAGTCAAAATTTTTTTCGGCCTCAAAAAGTCATAAAAAACGTCATAGTATAGTATGGCGTTTTTTTTTCGGCCAAAAAAAGTCAAAAAAATTTTTTGGCTCAAAAAGTCATAAAAAACGTCATAGTATAGTATGGCGTTTTTTTCGGCCAAAAAAAGTCAAAATTTTTTTCGGCCTCAAAAAGTCATAAAAAACGTCATAGTATAGTATAGCATTTTTTTCGGCCAAAAAAAGTCAAAAAAAATTTCGGCCTCAAAAAGTCATAAAAAACGTCATAGTATAGTATGGCGTTTTTTTCGGCCAAAAAAAGTCAAAAATTTTTTTTAGCTCAAAAAGTGATGAAAAACGTCATAGTATAGTATGGCGTTTTTTTCGGCCAAAAAAAGTCAAAAAAATTTTCGGCCTCAAAAAGTCATAAAAAACGTCATAGTATAGTATGGCGTTTTTTTCGGCCAAAAAAAGTCACAATTTTTTTTTAGCTCAAAAAGTCATAAAAAACGTCATAGTATAGTATGGCGTTTTTTTCGGGCAAAAAAAGTCAAAAAATTTTTTTAGCTCAAAAAGTGATAAAAAACGTCATAGTATAGTATGGCGTTTTTTTCGGGCAAAAAAAGTCAAAAAAATTTTCGGCCTCAAAAAGTCATAAAAAACGTCATAGTATAGTATGGCGTTTTTTTCGGCCAAAAAAAGTCAAAATTTTTTTCGACCTCAAAAAGTCAAAATTTTTTTCGACCTCAAAAAGTCATAAAAAACGTCATAGTATAGTATGGCGTTTTTTTCGGCCAAAAAAAGTCAAAATTTTTTTCGACCTCAAAAAGTCATAAAAAACGTCATAGTATAGTATGGCGTTTTTTTCGGGCAAAAAAAGTCAAAAATTTTTTCGGCCTCAAATAGTCATAAAAAACGTCATAGTATAGTATGGCGTTTTTTTCGGGCAAAAAAAGTCAAAATTTTTTTCGGCCTCAAAAAGTCATAAAAAACGTCATAGTATAGTATGGCGTTTTTTTCGGCCAAAAAAAGTCAAAAATTTTTTTTAGCTCAAAAAGTCATAAAAAACGTCATAGTATAGTATGGCGTTTTTTTCGGGCAAAAAAAGTCAAAAATTTTTTCGGCCTCAAAAAGTCATAAAAAACGTCATAGTATAGTATGGCGTTTTTTTCGGCCAAAAAAAGTCAAAAATTTTTTCGGCCTCAAAAAGTCATAAAAAACGTCATAGTATAGTATGGCGTTTTTTTTCGGCCAAAAAAAGTCAAAAAAAATTTCGGCCTCAAAAAGTCATAAAAAACGTCATAGTATAGTATGGCGTTTTTTTCGGCCAAAAAAAGTCAAAAAATTTTTTTAGCTCAAAAAGTGATGAAAAACGTCATAGTATAGTATGGCGTTTTTTTCGGGCAAAAAAAGTCAAAAAAATTTTCGGCCTCAAAAAGTCATAAAAAACGTCATAGTATAGTATGGCGTTTTTTTCGGGCAAAAAAAGTCAAAAAAATTTTCGGCCTCAAAAAGTCATAAAAAACGTCATAGTATAGTATGGCGTTTTTTTCGGGCAAAAAAAGTCACAATTTTTTTTTAGCTCAAAAAGTGATGAAAAACGTCATAGTATAGTATGGCGTTTTTTTCGGGCAAAAAAAGTGAAAAAAATTTTCGGCCTCAAAAAGTGATAAAAAACGTCATAGTATAGTATGGCGTTTTTTTCGGCCAAAAAAAGTCACAATTTTTTTCGGCCTCAAAAAGTCACAAAAAAAGTCATAGTATAGTATGGCGTTTTTTTCGGGCAAAAAAAGTCAAAAAATTTTTTTAGCTCAAAAAGTGATAAAAAACGTCATAGTATAGTATGGCGTTTTTTTCGGCCAAAAAAAGTCAAAATTTTTTTCGGCCTCAAAAAGTCACAAAAAAAGTCATAGTATAGTATGGCGTTTTTTTCGGGCAAAAAAAGTCAAAAATTTTTTTTAGCTCAAAAAGTGATAAAAAACGTCATAGTATAGTATGGCGTTTTTTTCGGCCAAAAAAAGTCAAAATTTTTTTTTAGCTCAAAAAGTGATGAAAAACGTCATAGTATAGTATGGCGTTTTTTTCGGGCAAAAAAAGTCAAAAAAATTTTCGGCCTCAAAAAGTCATAAAAAACGTCATAGTATAGTATGGCGTTTTTTTCGGGCAAAAAAAGTCAAAAAAATTTTCGGCCTCAAAAAGTCATAAAAAACGTCATAGTAAAGTATGGCGTTTTTTTCGGGCAAAAAAAGTCAAAATTTTTTTTTAGCTCAAAAAGTCATAAAAAACGTCATAGTATAGTATGGCGTTTTTTTCGGGCAAAAAAAGTCAAAATTTTTTTTAGCTCAAAAAGTGATGAAAAACGTCATAGTATAGTATGGCGTTTTTTTCGGCCAAAAAAAGTGAAAAAAATTTTCGGCCTCAAAAAGTCATAAAAAACGTCATAGTATAGTATGGCGTTTTTTTCGGGCAAAAAAAGTCAAAAAAATTTTCGGCCTCAAAAAGTCATAAAAAACGTCATAGTATAGTATGGCGTTTTTTTCGGCCAAAAAAAGTCAAAATTTTTTTCGGCCTCAAAAAGTCATAAAAAAAATCATAGTATAGTATGGCGTTTTTTTCGGCCAAAAAAAGTCAAAATTTTTTTTGGCTCAAAAAGTCATAAAAAACGTCATAGTATAGTATGGCGTTTTTTTCGGCCAAAAAAATTCAAAATTTTTTTCGGCCTCAAAAAGTCATAAAAAACGTCATAGTATAGTATGGCGTTTTTTTCGGGCAAAAAAAGTCAAAAAAATTTTCGGCCTCAAAAAGTCATAAAAAACGTCATAGTATAGTATGGCGTTTTTTTCGGCCAAAAAAAGTCACAATTTTTTTTTAGCTCAAAAAGTCATAAAAAACGTCATAGTATAGTATGGCGTTTTTTTCGGCCAAAAAAAGTCAAAAAAAAATTTTTAGGTCAAAAAGTCATAAAAAACGTCATAGTATAGTATGGCGTTTTTTTCGGGCAAAAAAAGTCACAATTTTTTTTTAGCTCAAAAAGTCATAAAAAACGTCATAGTATAGTATGGCGTTTTTTTCGGGCAAAAAAAGTCACAATTTTTTTTTAGCTCAAAATGTCATAAAAAACGTCATAGTATAGTATGGCGTTTTTTTCGGGCAAAAAAAGTCAAAAATTTTTTCGGCCTCAAAAAGTCATAAAAAACGTCATAGTATAGTATGGCGTTTTTTTCGGGTAAAAAAAGTCAAAATTTTTTTCGGCCTCAAAAAGTCATAAAAAACGCCATAGTATAGTATGGCGTTTTTTTCGGGCAAAAAAAGTCAAAAAATTTTTTTAGCTCAAAAAGTCATAAAAAACGTCATAGTATAGTATGGCGTTTTTTTCGGCCAAAAAAATTCAAAATTTTTTTCGGCCTCAAAAAGTCATAAAAAACGTCATAGTATAGTATGGCGTTTTTTTCGGCCAAAAAAAGTCAAAAATTTTTTTTAGCTCAAAAAGTGATGAAAAACGTCATAGTATAGTATGGCGTTTTTTTCGGGCAAAAAAAGTCAAAAAAATTTTCGGCCTCAAAAAGTCATAAAAAACGTCATAGTATAGTATGGCGTTTTTTTCGGCCAAAAAAAGTCAAAAAAATTTTCGGCCTCAAAAAGTCATAAAAAACGTCATAGTATAGTATGGCGTTTTTTTCGGGCAAAAAAAGTCAAAATTTTTTTTTAGCTCAAAAAGTGATGAAAAACGTCATAGTATAGTATGGCGTTTTTTTCGGGCAAAAAAAGTCAAAAAAATTTTCGGCCTCAAAAAGTCATAAAAAACGTCATAGTATAGTATGGCGTTTTTTTCGGGCAAAAAAAGTCAAAAAAATTTTCGGCCTCAAAAAGTCATAAAAAACGTCATAGTAAAGTATGGCGTTTTTTTCGGGCAAAAAAAGTCAAAATTTTTTTTTAGCTCAAAAAGTCATAAAAAACGTCATAGTATAGTATGGCGTTTTTTTCGGGCAAAAAAAGTCAAAATTTTTTTTAGCTCAAAAAGTGATGAAAAACGTCATAGTATAGTATGGCGTTTTTTTCGGCCAAAAAAAGTGAAAAAAATTTTCGGCCTCAAAAAGTCATAAAAAACGTCATAGTATAGTATGGCGTTTTTTTCGGGCAAAAAAAGTCAAAAAAATTTTCGGCCTCAAAAAGTCATAAAAAACGTCATAGTATAGTATGGCGTTTTTTTCGGCCAAAAAAAGTCAAAATTTTTTTCGGCCTCAAAAAGTCATAAAAAAAATCATAGTATAGTATGGCGTTTTTTTCGGCCAAAAAAAGTCAAAATTTTTTTTGGCTCAAAAAGTCATAAAAAACGTCATAGTATAGTATGGCGTTTTTTTCGGCCAAAAAAATTCAAAATTTTTTTCGGCCTCAAAAAGTCATAAAAAACGTCATAGTATAGTATGGCGTTTTTTTCGGGCAAAAAAAGTCAAAAAAATTTTCGGCCTCAAAAAGTCATAAAAAACGTCATAGTATAGTATGGCGTTTTTTTCGGCCAAAAAAAGTCACAATTTTTTTTTAGCTCAAAAAGTCATAAAAAACGTCATAGTATAGTATGGCGTTTTTTTCGGCCAAAAAAAGTCACAATTTTTTTTTAGCTCAAAATGTCATAAAAAACGTCATAGTATAGTATGGCGTTTTTTTCGGGCAAAAAAAGTCAAAAATTTTTTCGGCCTCAAAAAGTCATAAAAAACGTCATAGTATAGTATGGCGTTTTTTTCGGGTAAAAAAAGTCAAAATTTTTTTCGGCCTCAAAAAGTCATAAAAAACGTCATAGTATAGTATGGCGTTTTTTTCGGGCAAAAAAAGTCAAAAATTTTTTCGGCCTCAAAAAGTCATAAAAAACGTCATACTTTAGTAAGGCTTCAAAATGTCATAAAAGACGTCATAGTACAGTAAGGCGTCAAAATCGGCCAAAAAAAGTAAAAAAAAATTTTGGCCTCAAAAAGTCATAAAAAACGTCATAGTATAGTATGGCGTTTTTTTCGGGCAAAAAAAGTCAAAATTTTTTTTTAGCTCAAAAAGTCATAAAAAACGTCATAGTATAGTTTGGCGTTTTTTCGGGCAAAAAAAGTCAAAATTTTTTTTCGGCCTCAAAAAGTCATAAAAAACGTCATAGTATAGTAAGGCGTTTTTTTCGGCCAAAAAAAGTCAAAAAATTTTTTCAGCTCAAAAAGTCATAAAAAACGTCATAGTATAGTATGGCGTTTTTTTTTGGCCAAAAAAAGTCAAAAAATTTTTCGGCCTCAAAAAGTCATAAAAAACGTCATAGTATAGTATGGCGTTTTTTTCGGCCAAAAAAAGTCACAATTTTTTTTTAGCTCAAAAAGTGATGAAAAACGTCATAGTATAGTATGGCGTTTTTTTCGGGCAAAAAAAGTGAAAAAAATTTTCGGCCTCAAAAAGTCATAAAAAACGTCATAGTATAGTATGGCGTTTTTTTCGGGCAAAAAAAGTCAAAAAAATTTTCGGCCTCAAAAAGTCATAAAAAACGTCATAGTATAGTATGGCGTTTTTTTCGGCCAAAAAAAGTCAAAAATTTTTTCGGCCTCAAAAAGTCATAAAAAAAATCATAGTATAGTATGGCGTTTTTTTCGGCCAAAAAAAGTCAAATTTTTTTTTGGCTCAAAAAGTCATAAAAAACGTCATAGTATAGTATGGCGTTTTTTTCGGCCAAAAAAAGTCAAAAAAATTTTCGGCCTCAAAAAGTCATAAAAAACGTCATAGTATAGTATGGCGTTTTTTTCGGCCAAAAAAAGTCAAAATTTTTTTTTAGCTCAAAAAGTCATAAAAAACGTCATAGTATAGTATGGCGTTTTTTTCGGCCAAAAAAAGTCAAAAAAAATTTCGGCCTCAAAAAGTCATAAAAAACGTCATAGTATAGTATGGCGTTTTTTTCGGCCAAAAAAAGTCAAAATTTTTTTCGGCCTCAAAAAGTCATAAAAAACGTCATAGTATAGTATGGCGTTTTTTTCGGGCAAAAAAAGTCAAAAAATTTTTTTAGCTCAAAAAGTCATAAAAAACGTCATAGTATAGTATGGCGTTTTTTTCGGCCAAAAAAAGTCAAAATTTTTTTCGACCTCAAAAAGTCATAAAAAACGTCATAGTATAGTATGGCGTTTTTTTCGGCCAAAAAAAGTCACAATTTTTTTTTAGCTCAAAAAGTCATAAAAAACGTCATAGTATAGTATGGCGTTTTTTTCGGCCAAAAAAAGTAAAAAAAACGCCATAGTATAGTATGGCGTTTTTTTCGGCCAAAAAAAGTCAAAATTTTTTTTAGCTCAAAAAGTCATAAAAAAACGTCATAGTATAGTATGGCGTTTTTTTTCGGGCAGAAAAAGTCAAAAAATTTTTTTAGCTCAAAAAGTCATAAAAAACGTCATAGTATAGTATGGCGTTTTTTTCGGGCAAAAAAAGTCAAAATTTTTTTTTAGCTCAAAAAGTCATAAAAAACGTCATAGTATAGTATGGCGTTTTTTTCGGCCAAAAAAAGTCAAAAAAATTTTCGACCTCAAAAAGTCATAAAAAACGTCATAGTATAGTATGGCGTTTTTTTCGGCCAAAAAAAGTCACAATTTTTTTTTAGCTCAAAAAGTCATAAAAAACGTCATAGTATAGTATGGCGTTTTTTTCGGGCAAAAAAAGTCAAAATTTTTTTTAGCTCAAAAAGTGATGAAAAACGTCATAGTATAGTATGGCGTTTTTTTCGGCCAAAAAAAGTGAAAAAAATTTTCGGCCTCAAAAAGTCATAAAAAACGTCATAGTATAGTATGGCGTTTTTTTCGGCCAAAAAAAGTCAAAAAATTTTTTTAGCTCAAAAAGTCATAAAAAACGTCATAGTATAGTATGGCGTTTTTTTCGGCCAAAAAAAGTCAAAATTTTTTTCGACCTCAAAAAGTCATAAAAAACGTCATAGTATAGTATGGCGTTTTTTTCGGCCAAAAAAAGTCAAAATTTTTTTCGACCTCAAAAAGTCATAAAAAACGTCATAGTATAGTATGGCGTTTTTTTCGGCCAAAAAAAGTCAAAAATTTTTTCGACCTCAAAAAGTCAAAATTTTTTTCGACCTCAAAAAGTCATAAAAAAACGTCATAGTATAGTATGGCGTTTTTTTTCGGGCAGAAAAAGTCAAAAAATTTTTTTAGCTCAAAAAGTCATAAAAAACGTCATAGTATAGTATGGCGTTTTTTTCGGGCAAAAAAAGTCAAAATTTTTTTTTAGCTCAAAAAGTCATAAAAAACGTCATAGTATAGTATGGCGTTTTTTTCGGCCAAAAAAAGTCAAAAAAATTTTCGACCTCAAAAAGTCATAAAAAACGTCATAGTATAGTATGGCGTTTTTTTCGGCCAAAAAAAGTCACAATTTTTTTTTAGCTCAAAAAGTCATAAAAAACGTCATAGTATAGTATGGCGTTTTTTTCGGGCAAAAAAAGTCAAAATTTTTTTTAGCTCAAAAAGTGATGAAAAACGTCATAGTATAGTATGGCGTTTTTTTCGGCCAAAAAAAGTGAAAAAAATTTTCGGCCTCAAAAAGTCATAAAAAACGTCATAGTATAGTATGGCGTTTTTTTCGGGCAAAAAAAGTCAAAAATTTTTTCGGCCTCAAAAAGTCATAAAAAACGTCATACTTTAGTAAGGCTTCAAAATGTCATAAAAGACGTCATAGTACAGTAAGGCGTCAAAATCGGCCAAAAAAAGTAAAAAAAAATTTTGGCCTCAAAAAGTCATAAAAAACGTCATAGTATAGTATGGCGTTTTTTTCGGGCAAAAAAAGTCAAAATTTTTTTTTAGCTCAAAAAGTCATAAAAAACGTCATAGTATAGTTTGGCGTTTTTTCGGGCAAAAAAAGTCAAAAATTTTTTTCGGCCTCAAAAAGTCATAAAAAACGTCATAGTATAGTAAGGCGTTTTTTTCGGCCAAAAAAAGTCAAAAAATTTTTTCAGCTCAAAAAGTCATAAAAAACGTCATAGTATAGTATGGCGTTTTTTTTTGGCCAAAAAAAGTCAAAAAATTTTTCGGCCTCAAAAAGTCATAAAAAACGTCATAGTATAGTATGGCGTTTTTTTCGGCCAAAAAAAGTCACAATTTTTTTTTAGCTCAAAAAGTGATGAAAAACGTCATAGTATAGTATGGCGTTTTTTTCGGGCAAAAAAAGTGAAAAAAATTTTCGGCCTCAAAAAGTCATAAAAAACGTCATAGTATAGTATGGCGTTTTTTTCGGGCAAAAAAAGTCAAAAATTTTTTCGGCCTCAAAAAGTCATAAAAAACGTCATACTTTAGTAAGGCTTCAAAATGTCATAAAAGACGTCATAGTACAGTAAGGCGTCAAAATCGGCCAAAAAAAGTAAAAAAAAATTTTGGCCTCAAAAAGTCATAAAAAACGTCATAGTATAGTATGGCGTTTTTTTCGGGCAAAAAAAGTCAAAATTTTTTTTTAGCTCAAAAAGTCATAAAAAACGTCATAGTATAGTTTGGCGTTTTTTCGGGCAAAAAAAGTCAAAAATTTTTTTCGGCCTCAAAAAGTCATAAAAAACGTCATAGTATAGTAAGGCGTTTTTTTCGGCCAAAAAAAGTCAAAAAATTTTTTCAGCTCAAAAAGTCATAAAAAACGTCATAGTATAGTATGGCGTTTTTTTTTGGCCAAAAAAAGTCAAAAAATTTTTCGGCCTCAAAAAGTCATAAAAAACGTCATAGTATAGTATGGCGTTTTTTTCGGCCAAAAAAAGTCACAATTTTTTTTTAGCTCAAAAAGTGATGAAAAACGTCATAGTATAGTATGGCGTTTTTTTCGGGCAAAAAAAGTGAAAAAAATTTTCGGCCTCAAAAAGTCATAAAAAACGTCATAGTATAGTATGGCGTTTTTTTCGGGCAAAAAAAGTCAAAAAAATTTTCGGCCTCAAAAAGTCATAAAAAACGTCATAGTATAGTATGGCGTTTTTTTCGGCCAAAAAAAGTCAAAATTTTTTTCGGCCTCAAAAAGTCATAAAAAAAATCATAGTATAGTATGGCGTTTTTTTCGGCCAAAAAAAGTCAAATTTTTTTTTGGCTCAAAAAGTCATAAAAAACGTCATAGTATAGTATGGCGTTTTTTTCGGCCAAAAAAAGTCAAAAAAATTTTCGGCCTCAAAAAGTCATAAAAAACGTCATAGTATAGTATGGCGTTTTTTTCGGCCAAAAAAAGTCAAAATTTTTTTTTAGCTCAAAAAGTCATAAAAAACGTCATAGTATAGTATGGCGTTTTTTTCGGCCAAAAAAAGTCAAAAAAAATTTCGGCCTCAAAAAGTCATAAAAAACGTCATAGTATAGTATGGCGTTTTTTTCGGCCAAAAAAAGTCAAAATTTTTTTTGGCCTCAAAAAGTCATAAAAAACGTCATAGTATAGTATGGCGTTTTTTTCGGCCAAAAAAAGTCAAAAATTTTTTTTAGCTCAAAAAGTCATAAAAAACGTCATAGTATAGTATGGCGTTTTTTTCGGCCAAAAAAAGTCAAAATTTTTTTCGACCTCAAAAAGTCATAAAAAACGTCATAGTATAGTATGGCGTTTTTTTCGGCCAAAAAAAGTCACAATTTTTTTTTAGCTCAAAAAGTCATAAAAAACGTCATAGTATAGTATGGCGTTTTTTTCGGCCAAAAAAAGTAAAAAAAACGCCATAGTATAGTATGGCGTTTTTTTCGGCCAAAAAAAGTCAAAATTTTTTTTAGCTCAAAAAGTCATAAAAAAACGTCATAGTATAGTATGGCGTTTTTTTCGGGCAGAAAAAGTCAAAAATTTTTTTTAGCTCAAAAAGTCATAAAAAACGTCATAGTATAGTATGGCGTTTTTTTCGGGCAAAAAAAGTCAAAATTTTTTTTTAGCTCAAAAAGTCATAAAAAACGTCATAGTATAGTATGGCGTTTTTTTCGGCCAAAAAAAGTCAAAAAAATTTTCGACCTCAAAAAGTCATAAAAAACGTCATAGTATAGTATGGCGTTTTTTTCGGCCAAAAAAAGTCACAATTTTTTTTTAGCTCAAAAAGTCATAAAAAACGTCATAGTATAGTATGGCGTTTTTTTCGGGCAAAAAAAGTCAAAATTTTTTTCGGCCTCAAAAAGTCATAAAAAACGTCATAGTATAGTATGGCGTTTTTTTCGGGCAAAAAAAGTCAAAATTTTTTTCGGCCTCAAAAAGTCCTAAAAAAAATCATAGTATAGTATGGCGTTTTTTTCGGGCAAAAAAAGTCACAATTTTTTTTTAGCTCAAAAAGTCATAAAAAACGTCATAGTATAGTATGGCGTTTTTTTCGGGCAAAAAAAGTCAAAATTTTTTTCGGCCTCAAAAAGTCATAAAAAACGTCATAGTATAGTATGGCGTTTTTTTCGGGCAAAAAAAGTCAAAAATTTTTTTTAGCTCAAAAAGTGATAAAAAACGTCATAGTATAGTATGGCGTTTTTTTCGGGCAAAAAAAGTGAAAAAAATTTTCGGCCTCAAAAAGTCATAAAAAACGTCATAGTATAGTATGGCGTTTTATTCGGCCAAAAAAAGTCAAAAATTTTTTCGGCCTCAAAAAGTCATAAAAAACGTCATAGTATAGTATGGCGTTTTTTTCGGCCAAAAAAAGTCAAAAAATTTTTTCGGCCTCAAAAAGTCATAAAAAAAATCATAGTATAGTATGGCGTTTTTTTCGGCCAAAAAAAGTCAAAAATTTTTTTGGCTCAAAAAGTCATAAAAAACGTCATAGTATAGTATGGCGTTTTTTTCGGGCAAAAAAAGTCAAAAAAATTTTCGGCCTCAAAAAGTCATAAAAAACGTCATAGTATAGTACGGCGTTTTTTTCGGGCAAAAAAAGTCAAAAAAATTTTCGGCCTCAAAAAGTCATAAAAAACGTCATAGTATAGTATGGCGTTTTTTTCGGGCAAAAAAAGTCACAATTTTTTTTTAGCTCAAAAAGTCATAAAAAACATCATAGTATAGTATGGCGTTTTTTTCGACCTCAAAAAGTCAAAATTTTTTTCGACCTCAAAAAGTCATAAAAAACGTCATAGTATAGTATGGCGTTTTTTTCGGGCAAAAAAAGTCAAAATTTTTTTCGGCCTCAAAAAGTCATAAAAAACGTCATAGTATAGTATGGCTTTTTTTTCGGCCAAAAAAAGTCAAAATTTTTTTCGGCCTCAAAAAGTCATAAAAAACGTCATAGTATAGTATGGCGTTTTTTTCGGGCAAAAAAAGTCAAAAATTTTTTCGGCCTCAAAAAGTCATAAAAAACGTCATACTTTAGTAAGGCTTCAAAATGTCATAAAAGACGTCATAGTACAGTAAGGCGTCAAAATCGGCCAAAAAAAGTAAAAAAAAATTTTGGCCTCAAAAAGTCTTAAAAAACGTCATAGTATAGTATGGCGTTTTTTTCGGGCAAAAAAAGTCAAAATTTTTTTTTAGCTCAAAAAGTCATAAAAAACGTCATAGTATAGTATGGCGTTTTTTTCGGGCAAAAAAAGTCAAAATTTTTTTTTAGCTCAAAAAGTCATAAAAAACGTCATAGTATAGTTTGGCGTTTTTTCGGGCAAAAAAAGTCAAAATTTTTTTCGGCCTCAAAAAGTCATAAAAAACGTCATAGTATAGTAAGGCGTTTTTTTCGGGCAAAAAAAGTCAAAAAATTTTTTCAGCTCAAAAAGTCATAAAAAACGTCATAGTATAGTATGGCGTTTTTTTTTGGCCAAAAAAAGTCAAAAAATTTTTCGGCCTCAAAAAGTCATAAAAAACGTCATAGTATAGTATGGCGTTTTTTTCGGGCAAAAAAAGTCAAAAAATTTTTTTTAGCTCAAAAAGTCATAAAAAACGTCATAGTATAGTATGGCGTCAAAATATGCCAAAAAACGCCATACTTTAGTAAGGCCTCAAAATGTCATAAAAGACGTCATAGTATAGTAAGGCGTCAAAATCGGCCAAAAAAAGTAAAAAAAAATTTTGGCCTCAAAATGTCATAAAAAACGTCATCGTATAGTAAGGCGTTAAAAGCACCAAAGTGCTGTGCAGCCATCACTGTCATGGCTGTGCTATGCCATGCTTTCTGGCAAGATGAAGAGGGAGATTTTCAGATGTAAGTGAGCCAGTGGGTGCATAACACTTGGGCTAGGTAACGATACATAAGTAATACTAATAATCATTATTATTTTTTGGGGGTGCTGAGATGAAATTTAGGTGTGCTTGAGCACCACTAAATAGAGTCTAAAAGTGCCAATTTAGGATAATGTTTTCTGATGGTTACTGCTGCTGTGTCAGCATCTCAACTCCAGCTGCATGATAAGAAAGCTTTTATCTGTCTAAGTTTACACAGCCATAAACACACAGTATCTCACAGATTTAACTTAGAATCAGCTTGTCTTGCTAATCTTACGGTTACGAGTGTTGGAGATTCAAATCTAGACTGCTCTTTGCCTGAAGGGGACATGCAGCCAATCATCAGCATAGTTTCACTGTGCCTCTCAGACTCCCACAGTGTGATGCGCTTCAGGGCGCGTACAAACGAGAAGCTTAGAGTTACACTAAGCCTTACATCTGTCACTGAAACATCTCTGCCATTCTTTACAATAACAAGCTGCTGTATTAACACTGCCTGTTTTAACATCCATGCTGTCTTTGCAGCTGTGTGTGTAATTTCTAGCATCAAAAGTGCACTGAAGCGGTAATCAGTAAACTTGAATTTGCTTCTGATGGGGCTGGCGTGAATATGTTCATTTCAATTAGTGCTATTAACAAAAGAAATGTTCTAACACATCAGTCCAACAACTTGAACAAGACTTAATTTAGAAAAGTGAAACAACTGTCTCAATTTTTTTTCTGAAAATTGTCAAAGTTTCTTGATGTGACCTGGTCTGCTAACTCATGTCAGCAACCATCAAAGAGGTTGAGCACTCCATTTTGTATCAGTTAACACACAAATTGCTCCCTAATCCCTCCTAGATTGTGTTTCAGTTGGTCTTCTGTCACAACGCACGTGAGCACCATTGCTCTTCCTATGGGGAGAACTGACAGGTGGTTCTCAGGTATAATGGTGTCAGGTGAGCTCAAACATCCCGACAATTGTTGCACGTTGCCCTAAGCAGAATCCACTGCTCACACATCTCCAAACTCTGCCTGGACGTGGAGACGTTTAATCTGAGGTGCCGAAACCTTTCTTTTGCCCTGCAGCTGTGGGTGTATGTATCTGTGTGTGAAAGTACGGGGCTGTGGTTCTGTGTTTCTTTATTTTTGTGATATGTTAGCAATTATTTCCTCCAGGCTATTTTAACACGTGCTACTTCACCTGTCTAGTTATTCATGAGACCAAAGGCTCAGGTCCTTGATATCAAAGGTTTGGCTCAGGTCCTACTGGCTCATTGACAAGCACTCAGGAAAGGCTGCTGGGTGTGTTGCTGGCTATGCAGTTTAGGGTTTGGGATTATGTTTTGGCTTTGTGTGTTAATCTTACACCTTTGGCTCAATAAGAAAATAACATCAAGCATAACAAAATGTGCAACTATTGAGGAGGCTTAGAACCTATTTTTGTAGAGGGTCATGATGATTGATGATGAGGATCACACTGGCATGTGGAATATAAAAATGTTTGTATTATCTGACTCCCTGTTACAAAGTATGAAACTATGAGAGGTAAATCCACACTTTTCCTTCTATTTCCCAAAGACAGCATTAAAAAGTTATTTTACATCTACTAATCATTATATTCAGTGATTCAGTTTGTGACTTCAGTATCTAAGTTGACATGCACTGGGACAAACCGACCATCTGGTTGCCTGACATTGCATTCTGTAGATCAGTATAGGGCAGCACTGCAGAGATGCAATTACTTTTTTTCAGCAATGAATAGTGTAAGGGATTACAATTTGAAATTTATTAATTATATTACAGTTATTTAGCTCAGTAACGCAAAGTTACTTAGTATTAACATTTGATCACAGCTTTGACCATGTCTGGTTACGGAGATGGAAAACATGACATGGAATTGGTTCTTTAAGAGTAATAGACCGACGTTTTGTTATAAGAATAGGTAGTACTCAAAAAGGAACCTCATTCCTAAAACAAGCTCCAGAAGAGTCCACACGGTCCACATGGTTGCAGCTGTTTTCTACTACAATCCAAATTTCACTTACTCAAATGACTTCTTATCTTTAGAAAAAATTTATCCTTTCAAGTTAATATTGATGATTGAAAAAAATACAGATTTTACTGTTTTTTTTCTACATTCAGTGTTAATCTCCACAGTCCTGCTCTGTCTTATTTGTTTAAAGCTATTCTGACCTACGCATTTTTGAGCAAGGATGTCCAGTGGTGGTTATTCCTGTCTGGTGTGTGTGTGTGTGAGAGTGAGAGAGTGAGAGGACGAGAGAGAGGATGAACAGCCTGTCTGTCAGGTGTTGGTACTCACATTAGTCACGTAAAAAACAAAGGATTCTGGGAAGCCACAATGGCCAACACAAAGCACATCCAGACTCCACTCAGCGTCACCCGATCTCTTTTCTGTGTGTGTGTGAGTGTGTGTGTGTGTGTGTGTGTGTGTGGGTAGATAAGTGTGTGTGGGTGTCTGTGTGTGGTGGTGGGGGGGCTTCTTTCTTTAAGGGGCGAGGGCGCCTCATTGGCTGCCATGTTGGGGTCAAGCTGAGGTCAGGACGTGTGTGATGGATGGACCTCTGTCTCGAGACCACTGCCCTTCTCCCCAGTCCTCTCTCCTCCTCTGGGCCTCAGACCTGCTAAAGCGTCCTGGCTGTGCTCTTCTCTTTTCACATCTCTTTGTGTTGCTCCATTTTGGCCAAGTGGGACTGCTTCAACAGACAAAAAGAAGCTCAAAGAAAACTGCAGACAACTCTTTGAGGTGAGTTCTGTCGCGTAGCCGTGGACGAACAGCGCTCCAGTCAGCCTCTAACCTACCACTTAATCCCTGCTTCTTCTTTAGTTAACCCTCTGATATCCCAGGCTACCATCGTCTAACCAGCGTCACAGACATATGTAGAAGCAGCAGGACAGACTGCCACTGACCACATGATGTCATCTCTCCTCTCCTTCCCCTCCTTCTCTTCCTCCATCATACTGTCAATCCCTCCATTGGCGACGTCCCTTTATCGGCACATGGAGATGCACATCTGTCGATGGAGGAATTCATTTTGGCTGCCAATCACAACAGGGGAGTGGTCAATGAGTGCAGATGTGCCAATACCTCGACTACCCTGATGAGTGACTTCTGTCTGTTTGCGTCTCACCGGGCTTCCAGCACTTTTTGTCTGCTGTCGTGGGTTCACTAGCGGACTGAGAGAAGAAACTGTTCGTTTCACTGTCTTGTTTTGATTTTTAGTGTGTGTATCAAAGGCACAGTACCATAGCTGACTATAAACAAACCAGAGATAAGATTTATGTGCAAAGGCGCAGTCTGATCAGTGCAGGTGTCACTGCAGAGGCCTCGAGGACACACTGACTGTGTCTGTGTTCATTTGCATAATGTCCAAGGACACCTAGAATTTTTCTATTACAATGGAGAAATGAGGCTTCACCATAAAAGCTTTGGTCAATAAGGTTTGATGGCAATGCCAAATGGATATTTTCCATGGGTGGCGCAGTGATGTGGGCTTCTGAACGTCTCCCTGTAAAAGAATTCTCGTTTCTGCATACTATATAATTCTGTTAGAACTTTATGGTCCTTTCCTTTGTCTTTGTCAAGCCAAAAGACAAATACACATAAGCCTCTGAGAAAAAAAAAAGGAAATCAAACCAACAAGGTGAGACTCCAGAGGCTGAGACCTCAGCTTGACACTGCAGGGTTGACAGCTTTTGAAATGTATTTCCTCTCTGTTTCTCTTTCTCGCTCTCTCTTTATGTGTGTGTGTGTGTGTGTGTGTGTGCCAGTGCATACATGTCAAACTCGTCCCTGACCTTAATATCCTCAAGCACCTGGATTTGCATTGTTTACTAACAACGTCAGTGCAAATATATATCACTGCATTTCTGTGTGTGTATGCGGTTCTGAGATAAATACCTGCACCCTTTCAGGCGGTGGCCCGTGAGTCCTGTTGTCATCTCTGCTTTCTTTTCCCGTCTCACATATCATCTTTCTGCATCCGCTGATACTGTTGGAGAAAAGTCACATTACCACAAGATTCTTATTCTTTAAATGCCTTAATTCAGTCTCATGGTGCACATGCAAGGTGTAACATCTTAGTGAAGGATTTGCAGAGGATATCCAGCGTTTTTGTCACTGGAGAGAAAACTTTATCTTTAACCAAGTGAAGCACATTGTTAAGCCTGTCTCTTTTACAGCTTTGGTAGCAGGTTGACAGCAAAAAAATTTGCGGAGGTGAAATGTTTCCTGACACCCTCCAAAATACAAGTCACAATTAAGATACCACTATAATGATACAATATTTAACACTAATAGAAACTTATCTAGATTATTACTATGCAGAGAAGTAAAACTTAAACATAAGAAAATACACAGAAAATTGACACAAATGTGATGTTGTATACTGAGTATTATTATTATTATTATCATTATTATGTAATTATTGCAATTAGGGGTGTGCCATCTAAGTCACCTCACGATTCGATTCAATTACGATTCACAGTGCTACGATTCGATTATTCCCCAATTATCGATGCATCTCGATTAATCTTTTTTTTTCCCCACTCTGTAGTTACTTGTAAAATAATGTATATTTTTACATATCCATTCATTGAAGTAAAACACATTTATCTCTCTTTTCTAACTCCTCTGATAAAAGAAGAAAAAAAACATTAGCTTGCACATGTAATGCCTGTTTCATTTATTGATGTAGATTAAAAACAACAATAATAATACTAAAAATATATATTGTGTGGCTGTACTGACATGATTCTGATTTATTTTATTATGAACATGTACATGAAAAAATATCTGTTAAAAAAGAAAAGAAAAAATAGGGAAAGGAAATTGACAATATTTCCACTTCTATTACAATTTGATATCTTGATTTACATGTCCAGAAAGTAATTCTTTTAAATCTTACGGTATGTGCATGTCAGCCAGATTGTTTCTCATATGGATTCTGGACACTATATGGTCACTGCGGGTATTCTTACGTTTCCAGTCAACGGAGTGTTGACAGAATATGGAACACTCGGCGCTAACCCCTCAGTACAGAGCCGAGCAGTTCGCGTCGAGTTTCGCAGTTTTTTCGCCGACGAACACAGAGCCGTAGGCAGCCGCTTCACCATGCTTACATTGTTTTGAAGGGGGAGGGACTTAGTCTGTGGAAGGGGCTTGTTGTGCCACCCAGATTTGCTTCCCTCCGTGCAGTGTTCCCCAGACACACGTTCCTAAATTGCAAACAGCATTTCACTCAAATTATGTCAAATTCCGCGATATTCCGCGTTAAAAATAGATTCCGTTTTAGTCGGCCAATTCCGAGATTCAGTGATCGCGGAAATCATAGGGCCCCATAATATGTCCGGGGGGCACGCGCTACTTTTTTTTCGTTCCGACCGCTGCACTTTCCTTCCGTTATTAAAATAATCGATTTTTGAACATTTATGAATCCATTCTGAATCGTCAAGTGTCGCGTCACGATTAATCTATGAATCGATGAATCGGGCACACCCCTAATTGCAATGCTTGAACGATACAAATTTTGAAAAAAATGCAAAGCAACACAAATAATAAACAAAACTTTAACCAAAAAAAAAATGTTTTGAAGTCGACATTTAGAAAAATGTATATTTCTCCGTAAGGCTTTGCTATATCCAGAATTAATATTAATTTTATTTTGCTAATTTTTTTAAATTAAAATTTTAGTTTTAAGTTCAAATTTATTTAACACGTCAATAGATTTGATTTTATACCAAGTAAACCATATGCATAATTTGTATGTTTTATGTTTCTTCACCAATTCATCAGGGGAAAACTGAAAATTAAAATATAGATTAGTGTATTTGAAATAAACATACACTTTACCTTCGTTTCAGAGGAACACTGTAAAAAAAAGTTATTGCAGTTGCTCAGAGCTTAACTATTTGATTCAATGTCAAAAAGTAATTTTTTTTCATGTGTGGTATTCCAGTCTCGACCGTGCCACAAAGCACTGGTTGGCACAAGGCGCACGTCTGTTTGAGGCCACGTCAAGGACGCACAGCTGAATTTTTCATCTAATTTCTGCGTCACCTTCTTAAGTCAAAAGCTTTAAACGACTGTCCTCCTTTTCACGAAGCCTTAATGGTTTGTGTCAAACATCTGTCATCGTCCATGTGTTTATCTGGGGCCTTAATGGGAACCATCAGCCGCGCGGGGCCAGATTCTGGCGGTGGGACCAGTAACAATGTCCTAATTTCACAAGACTGAGGTCATTTTGGCGTTTAGCACCGAGTCTGAATGTGTTTTGGTCAAAGACCCCGTTGGGGCTGGACTGTGACTGCCTTGTTGAGTTGCTTGTTTGCCCAGTGTGGTCTGTAAACTGTTGTTTAGGTCTGGGTGGTGCTGTGACAACAAACTGAAACTGTGACCGAGGGTTGACCCCGGGGTTTCTTTTGAGAATCAGCTGCGTTTCTAATCCAGTCTGTGTGGCTCCTGCAAAGCGCACAGGGGCCTGGAGGGAGAATCACAGAGCTAAAACTTCCCAAAAATGTGGGCTCGGGGACCCCCAGTTGTTCTTGCTGTTTTTAAGGGGGTCTCCAGAAACACAGATGAGGTTTTTAGTTTTCCTGCCATTTATTTAATCCACCAACTCACATAAACTAATAACTCGTTCAAATGTGTGAAAAGAAAATAACTTTTTCATCGTGTTACTCTCTGCTTTCTATTACAACTTTTGTTTTATCCAATAGATTTAACATCTAAGCTCTTATCAGGTTTGGACACACACGAATAAATAAATAATAATAATAATAAAAAAAGCTGGAATCTTTTTGAAAATTCAGTCTCTGCTGCACAGAGGGAAATTTATGATTACAAGCCAAATAGAGGAACACCAGATGTGTAGATTTAGAGGGACAGCTGTGGAAATATAAGTTGGGCTTCTGATTAAAATTTGTCGAGAGCCATAAACAAAATCAAAATGACTTTTAAAAAACCTATTAACCCATATAAATATGAGGGTTAGACCGTAAAATCTCTCAAAGCCAATTATTTGCCAATAAATAAATAAACAATGAAACAATAAGTTGTTAGAGTTGTAATTTTAGTAATTTAAAAAAAATTTTTCTTTGACTTTAAAACCAGTCAGAATTTTAAAATGTGCATTCTTTTACTCAAAGTAGTTGCAGGTAGGTAGTTAAGAATTAAATTGTTTTGATGCAGTCAATCTAATCTGTGTATGATTTCCTCTAATTATTAGTCTAAACTTTATCGATGGACCTTTATAATAACAATTTGAAGATGTGTTAAATAATTAAAATAAAAGAAATAGTAAATGATCAAGTACAGCAACTTTTCGTTTTGATTTAAAATGTTCTATCAAGTAGTTTCCATCCCCTGGCAAAACAGTGAACATGTAAATATATATATTACATTAATTTAACTATTACTAAGGACTTTTAGTTGGAAAGAGACGATTACAGAAATGTCTTTGCTAAAATAAAATAATTCGTTTCTCATTCAAATAGAGGATATAAACAACTCTTTTTTCTTTTTTTCCTTCCTGGAAAAAATAGAGATACTCTTTCACATCCTTCTGATGCAGATTGGCCTGACAAAAACAAACAGGCTCCTGAGCAACAAGTCTATGTGCATTCTTCACTATTTACACCGAAACAACTCCTCTAACAACAAAATGAGGGCGTCTGCAGTTAACCAGCTAACCTTGTCACAGGATTTATACGAACCTTTGTCCTGAATGTAGGAAAAAAAAAACACCAGATGCAACGCATTAACAGAATCAGAAATAAACTGACCAGAGGTGAGATTAATAAAAGACAGATCGTCTACATAACTTACTCTCCTTTTTCCAGTGAATTAGACAAAGCAGCCTGTGCTGCAGCCTCAGGTCCCCACAGCTCCAACAAAGCTGCTCCTGCAGGTGGATCCAAGGTAAAGGTGAACGTCGCTCATTAATCATGGCTCTTTCGGCGTTTTTTGCCCTTTTATGGTAGGATGGATTCGCATCCTGCACACCAGGAATTAAAATGGCAAGAGAATCAGGAAACACCTTTTCTTTAGTGTGAAAACGGGACAGAGGACACAAGTTACACTGAAAAGGACAGATGAAACAAGACAAAACTAAATTTCCAGTTTAGACACAAATTGTATGTGTTTTTTTACGGAGGGGCGCTAATAAAAAAATACTGTTTATAATGTTTATAGGTTTTAAACGCAATATGATTTATTTTAACTTGAAACGGATTATTTGAAACAACAGCTGTTGTTAAAGCGATGGCTGGTGTAGCTGACTGCGTGACACAGTGCTGCAAGTTTTCACTGTTCATCTTGTCATCAGGTGGGGATGATGACACCTCCGTGTAACTTGGGGAACTGAGGAGTTAACGCTGACAAGGCCGGTGGGGGCCCCATTCTTGTCGATAGTCAAACCTCGATGTTTTAATCAATAAGAGTTTCTTTTTCGTCCCCTCAGTAAGCCGAGCGCTCGATGAGGTTGTCATCACAAATGACGCGGACGTCCGCGCTCTCATCTCCTCCGTGGATAAACATGCCTTTATTATGCCAATAACTCTGTACCCCAGGGACTGGAGCGCGCACGGCCGCATACATTGAGGGACTCTAGTGTACAAGAGACACGTGCGGCTTCTCAAACGGTGGGGGAAAAATGGACAGAGCTTTGCTTTTGTCACTCAGGTCTGATGGGTGTATTTAAGTGGAAGGTTTGCGTTAAAATAATCTGTAAAATCTCTTTAATTCTGTCTCTCCCAATACTTTCCCCACTCAGCAATGACACAGGTAGTTTTTAGAGGTAAACGCACTTTAATACACATGATTGACCCGTAAACGCCTCTCTGGACAAGACATTTTGTATGTGCTCCACTGGATTAAATAGATAACAGATAAAAGCCTGGAACGTATATGGCCATCATCGATGACCGGTTCCCCAACTGATAAAACTCAGCGCCCCCGCTAATAATACATGAAAGCATCACGCATCATGCAAATCTCACACAATAGACATTCACACAGTCGCGACAAACAGACTCACAGGCCTGAAACACAGAAGTGACAGTGATTAAGGAGCTACTATAACAACGCACTCTATAACGATTAATTAACGAGGTCATCTCGTTGATTGTGTTGATGCCTAATTGACGACATCCAGTGCAATCAGCCTGGCCGTGGCCATGACGCACAACTTTGGCACATTTGAGGTATTTGTTTGTGTGTGCGTCTTTGTGGCTTTACATTGGCACATTCAGCAGCACTGGTCAGGGGCAGGAATAAGGAAAGTACTGGATATCTTTTGCACCATCACAGTCGTAGCGCAACTCTGGATTTAACGTCAAATTTCTAAAGAAAGTGGACATAATTTAAATCATGACCTACATTTGTTTAGACAGCGATTCTCTTGCTCTGCCAAACACAACATACAACATAAAACAAAACTATAACCCAGAAATGGTCCATATTATTTTCCAAAGTTCCAAATAGTGCATTAACTGATTCTATGTGTTCCCATAAGTCATCCATCAACCAGAATTTTGGCTTTGTCACACTGAGCTTTGGTATATACAGGTCGCCTGTGGCTCAAAGAGGTAAAGAGGCAGTTGATTCTTAATTGGAAGAGTAAGGATCAGCCTCCGTGGAAGACACCGTAGAGGATGTGGGAGAAGGAGTAGAAGGGGCTGAGACAGACTTCTCAGATGTTGCATCGTCCATTTTCTCTTGAATGCTCTCTCCCGGGTCGGAGGCTGGAGCTTTGGCCGGCAGCAGCCCCTCCTTCTCCCGCTTCTTCTGCTTCATCCTCCGGTTCTGGAACCAAATTTTCACCTGAGTCTCATTCAGCTGCAGCGCAGCTGCAATTTCCACACGCCGCGCCCGGGTCAGGTACTTGTTGAAGTGGAACTCCTTCTCCAACTCCGTTAGCTGCTTGGTGGTGAAGTTGGTCCGGACCGTGTTCGGCTGACCCCCATATCCGTACTCCCCTGACCTGCCTGCAGACAGAGAAACCAATCAGTGTGAACTTGCAAAAACAAAAACAAAACAAAACAAAAAGATAAACCCTGTGTGTTCTTTGCTCACAACACACACCATTAGATAATAGAAACCCTGTTGGTGTATACACTTTAATACTTCTTTGTGCAGTGCGAGATACTCCCATCCTTCTGTCTCTTCCTTTCAGACAGCACAACAAATTATGCAGTTGGCAGTATCAGCCAGGAAGTGTCAAATCCAAACTGTCAAATCTGTACTCAACAACTTGGCATCGGCTGCACTCATCCTCATCTGACATCACTTTAAAGAGCTTGGATCACTTGTAAGCCTGTGCTGTTTACAGACAGACTACAGGTTGTGCCATTGCCACAGGCACCACCTGGCACCCACCTGTTTTTGGTGGGTTCCTCTTCACTTTCATCCAGTCGAAGGTCTGTGCAGAAGACGCACCCTCAGACAGGGGTGAACAGCAAGCCTCCAGGTGAGCTGCGTGCAGAGGTGACAGGGGGTTTGAGCACCCAGGAAAAGAGGTTGCTTGCTCGTGCCCGCCGCCATAGGCAGCGTGGGCATACTGCAGCTGGCCCAGGGGGGCGGCACTGTAACCCTGGCGATGCTGAGAGACCATGGAGGAGGAAATGTTACCCGAGTACATCAGTGGGCCGCACTGGGGGAATCCAGCTGTGGAGTCTACTTCCTGGTTGAGCGCGTAATGGTTATACGTAGCACAGAAACTTTGGGGTCCATAGCTGGAGCTGCAGGCCGGGTGGGCCCCATAGGTGAGACCCAGAGAGCTCGCAGTAGACTGGTAAGACCCCGGCTGGTGAGGAATGCCGTCAGGGGAAGCCCTGCTCGCCATGAAACGGTCATCCGCCCCGCAGTTGTTGACAGTGACCGCGCAAGACTGGAAAGTTGTTATCCCGTGGTCCGAGTGGAAAGCCCTGACAGAGCATGAGCCACCTTCACCGCTCATCACCGAATAGTCTAGGAAGCTGCTCATTGTAGCATTGTTCTACCGGGGACCGAGGGACCGTCCGCTCTACAGACACCCTCTGATCTCTTCCTCTCTCCCCTCTTACCCTGAGTGACCGTGCCAACCTTTACCTATACTCGGTCCCTATCAGAGGAGGGAGGGGGGCGCACGGGCCGATATCAATGAACGGGTGCTGTCACGTGGGCCCGGGTCAGCCAGTGAGGCACTTGTCCTTATCCCCCGTAGCCGGTGACAGATTGGTGTTTGAGTGGCTATTTAAATTCCAGGCGCTCGTCGATCAAGGTGACGCGCGTCGTCACTAATGTATTGGCCGAGCAAACAATGAGCTGGGAGGCAGACGGCGGTGGACAGCTCCGGGGTCGCATGAAGAGCGGGGAACGGCAAACACGGCGTCTTCTAACCCCCGCTGTGCGCTCTCCCACCCGGGGAAAGATTAACGTCACACCCTCTGCAACCTCTCCATGAGGACGACCTAGCACTCTGACCTCAGGTACGCTATTTTTGGACTAGAGAGGAGTATAGGTGTGTAGGTGTGTGGGTGTGCGCGTGTGCGTATGCGCGTGTGCTGGGGGTCGGTTGTGCTTGTGCCCTTCGTGCGTGTCTGTGTTCGCCCGAGCAAAACAGCCGCGCTGTCCAATGTATAATAGTGTCATTCTCTCCTGGATGGATGGATCAGTGTGTGTGTGTGTGCGTGTGTGTGTGTGTGTGTGTGTGTGTGTGTGTGTGTGTGTGTGTGTGTGTGTGTGTGTGTGTGTGTGTGTGTGTGTGTGCCACCGCCACAGGCTATCTGTGGACTATCAGTGTCCCATTCCAATGCGAAGTGTTTCACGCTTTAACACTGGGAGAGATTTGTTCAGCAAATATTGTCACAGTTTGACAGTGAGGGAGAGGCAGGAAGGTTTCACTCCTGACACGGACAAAACGTATTTCAGTTCAGTCAAAGGGAGCTCTTTTATAACTTTGTTCCCCCCATCAAGGTCGCATTAGAAATGTTTGGCTGCTTTTCAGCGCTTGCTGGGAGGTCACAGGTGATGTAACGACAAGACAACACTTTAAACATTACGATGATGTGGCGTTCATTTTTTCTTTCTCTCTCCCAGGGTCATGGGGTCTGCTATCTGCTCTGATTTCACTCCCACATGTATTCATTATGCATGTATAGTGATCAAATGATCTGATAATGCGAGGCCCGTCGTGGAGCTAATGTAGCCCATATAGCCCGAGGTGCGAGTGTGGGCTGATTATCCTGTTAAGTTCATCAAATAAAGCTGTTGGAGAAATGAATGGCTACGAAAGAGCAGCACTGCGGTGGGGGGGGGGGCAAGGGGGAGGGAGAGTGTGCGTGGGAGACCTGCGGCAGCGATAGCTGAGTCCAGGGCCAACCTCTCACTGAGGAAGGAAAAGAGGAAGGGAGGGAGGGAGAGGAAAGAGAGGATCAGATGGAGAGATGAGCGCCCCCACAGGCCAAACACTTAAAATGCCTTGACTGTTTACTCCTATGGATATATTATATTACTGAGACAGACAGACAGACAGACAGACAGACAGACAGATAGATAGATAGATAGATAGATAGATAGATAGATAGATAGATAGATAGATAGATAGATAGATAGATAGATAGATAGATAGATAGATACTTTTGTTGAAGAATTAAGTGTAAGTACTTCTTCAACCACTGCTTTTAGGCTAGATGTAAACAGGTAAAACAAAACTATAGTTTAAAAAAATGGACATGGCCGTCTTGAGTATCAAATTTGATACTCAAAAGTTTTCATCTTCTCAAGCTCATTGGATATTACAGAAAGTGAAGAGGTGGTGCAAAGTTCCCACCAGCGAAAAAAAAGCGCAGTGGGGTCAATACTACACCCCCCACCCCTCCCCTCTCCTCTCTTCTCTTCTCCTGTCTTCCCAGCTGCCTCTGCAACATTAGTGAGTGGGCGCAGTGGACCCTGCCTTGCCTGCCTGCCTGCCTGCCTGTGGAAAGTTCGCCAGGCCTTGGAGCTTGAGTTTTCTTGGCTCTTTGTGTGAACACATGTGCGCAGAAAAGGCGCGCTGTCTCGGAATGATTTGGTTACACTGGTCCCGTGGTTAGTCAGAGCGCAGGAGTGCAGGAACAGCCCCTCCTTTTACCCCCTAAACCCCCTCTCCTTAAACACACACTCACTCACACACACACACACACACACACTCCAGTTGCCCAGTAGACTAATGTTCAGCCAGTCGATGGGCTGCTTATGGCTTCCAGATTATTCGATAAACCGCTGAACGCTCGAGCTTATGAATTTCGCACGTGTAGTTTCTGAATCGATCCGCGCGGGTCGGTGTGGCAACCGGTGGTTTTCACTGTTCTCACACACAAAAGCTGTTAAAGTGGAATAGTCTATCGAGTCAAGCTGCGCATGAGCTAATAACCGATTCCCATAAGTCAACTCCAGCGCAATACAATAGAGCAAGAACATTCATAATCCCTATATTGAACCTCAAGACTTTCTGTACCAGTGCAGCACTAACTGCTGCTCCAATAATGTTGTGGAACCCCCCCCCAAAAAAAATACACACAAACTCCCTTGATAAAGTAAGCCAAATGTTGCATAATGGTTCTCTATCCGCAGTACAAGCGAGCTATTCTTAGTAAATGTGTGTTTGATAAATCAAATCTAGTCCACAAGTAGTCTCTTTTGAGTTTGGGCTACTTTTAACA
Organism: Toxotes jaculatrix; assembly: GCF_017976425.1. Lineage (NCBI taxonomy): Eukaryota > Metazoa > Chordata > Actinopteri > Toxotidae > Toxotes > Toxotes jaculatrix. Next base: position 14,032,408 of record NC_054406.1, read on the forward strand.
CAAGGGTGAAGAGTAGCAGCCTCATAACCTGAGCAGGCTGCTACTGCTGCCGCTGTCCCCGAGCCAGAGCCGTGTTTAAACAAGCTATAAAAATGAATTATTACCAAACGCATGCAGAGACTCAGCCCCTTTTAGCCCAGGAATTGGGGAGTCCCATATGAAAATGTAAGTGGGGTTTTATTTGTGCACATTACGCCACAATTGGTCTCCTTAATGTCCGTCTCATTCATGCCACGGAGTGATTTATGAGCTCCTGAAGGCAAACATGGCTCGGGTATTTGCCTGCAACATGCACACAATGTTAAGAGCCCCTGTCATGCTAAGATCCTTGCTGGCGTATTTGTTTTTTGTTTTTTCTCTCTCCACAAAGTATGAAGTTTGAAGGTGAACACAGAAATAGTTTATATTAGTGTTTCTGCAGGCAGCATGAAATACTCCCAGCATTTCTGTGCAAATGTAAACATTTTTCAAAAGTCATTTCACTAAATAATTGGCATCGATAATTTGTTAATTAACTACCAGTTTTTGGATATTTTATAGTCACTTTAGTAATAATAATTATTTTTAAAAGTTCATAACCAAAGTTTCAAATAAAAATTGACATCTTTTGGATTCATCTTTATAAAGAAAGAGGCTATTTTATCTTTGAGTAAACATTTTAAAGTAATTCGTATTATGGGGAAATTAAATTACATAATAAAAGTAAAATTCAAACGTGTGTGTGCCTTTTCACAACTCAGTGCGGGCTCAGCTATTTATCTTCATTGCCAACCTGTTGTTAACATTTGCATACCGTCTTTATCTTCCTATGCCCTGTTTCTTTTATTTTGCATATTTTCTTCACGAATAATTCGAGCAAAAAAAATTAATTCTGTAAACAGGAAAAAAAAAAAAAAAGAAACGACTCAAAACACCAGGAAAAAGCGATTGTAGCAAGTTAATTGTATTCTAACAAAAATATCCAAGACGTTGGAAGCTATACAAAAATAAAAATGACCAGGTTCCATAGGCCTAATATTGTATAATTATTCACATACACTCATAATTTCCATTCCAAGAGATCAATTTGTTATGGTAATTACAAGCCACGTTTGAGTAGAGCTACTTCAGTGATTTAATTTCATCCTTACCTTGAATTAATCGTCAAGTCAAATATCAACAGAATAAATGTGCCGAATATACAAATAACATCAGAGTTAATACCATCGTAGCCTGATATTTATTGTCCCGGGGGAAAAGAAAAAGAAAAAAAAAACTTATTGTGATTGATTTCAGTTAATAGTTCAGATGCTGCAGGTCGATTGTAGTTAGGGACTCCGAGAAAAAATAGAAACTGTCCGCAGAAATGTCCACGGGGCTGTCCAGAGACTCTGACAAGCTCGGCGAGGCCGCATCGGAGAGCTGTAGGCAGGAATCCGAGGAGAAAGGTTGAAAATCGTGTATAGAAACATCCAGGGCTGGGGGACTGTCGCCATTGTCCGGGCCAGATGCCGAGCCGGGGCCCATTGTTGACATGCAGCCCGGAACAGTGGGTGACGGGTTGGGAAAATGTTTCAGATTTTTGTCATTGCTGTTCAGCGGCGCAGCAGCAAAGCTCATGGACTCTGCATTGTGGAGCTGCTGCGTGGAGCTAAGTGAGTTGTTCTGAAAAGAGCAGGTATCTCTCTCCAGCAGGGCCCCGCTCCGCTCGTACAGGGGGGCCTCGTCTTCCTCCTCGCTTTGGATGCCGTCCTCGGCGCCGGGCCCTTTCCCTTCACCGTTGTGATTCTCCTTGCTCTGGGTTTGCCGCTTGTGCTTCATTCGCCGGTTTTGGAACCAGACTTTGACCTGCCTCTCGGTCAGGTCCAACAGAGCCGCTATTTCCACCCTCCTCGGCCGGCACAGATACTTGTTGAAGTGGAACTCCTTCTCCAGCTCCAGCAGCTGTGTGTTGGTGTATGCTGTCCTCAGCCGACGAGAGCCCCCTCCTCCCCCACCGTTCTCCACAATCTCAGGCGAGCCTGGAAAATAAGCACCACGGTAGCGTGGGATTAAAAACGGAGGACCCAACAGTTACATAACCCCGCCGCCCGTGAATCTAACATTAAAGCTATCACAAACCACCAGAGAGTGGCTCACAACACGCTGCAGCAAAATGGCCGCTGGAGCTACTGACCCAAGCTGATGGCTTGTAAACCCTTTATCTAAAAATCATTACTGCATAAAGATACTCATCAGATTGTTTTACACAATTATAAAAAATAATGTTCAGCGTGAACGTGAAACAAACACGGTGAAAATATAAAAGCAGTGAGGTCCAAGCTGGTGTGGGATACTAATGAATGCTCCAGCTGCCCTCCTCGGCAACGGCACTCCATCACTCTTCATTACTGTCACACATCAAAACTCTGCTACGGCTAGAGGAATAAATCATCTTACATCACTAAACTTTACCCAAACTTTTTTTTTTCCTCGCTTCATAGACAATCACAGCAAAGCGATAACCATAAATCTGTCAGAACAATACAACTCCAGCCTGTCTCTGTGTGTGTGTTTTTTTTTTTTAAAGGAAAGGCCTGTGCACTGGGCTCAAATTTAGCAACAGATAGTGAGCACTTCTCTTTTTGCAGAAAGTGCTGTAGAAATCACCAACCTTTTGGAGAAAAACACACAGGTCCATTGGAGATGGTGGTAGCGGTGGAGGTTGGCAGGTGGTTCCTCTTGGAGGCTTTCTTCTCCCGCATCCAGGGGTACTCCGGGGGTAAGGAGGCGGTGGGCAGCTGGCTGCATCCGTCGGGGCTGTGTCTGGGCCGGCCGTGCCGCGGATGGCTGCCCGGATTCAGGCTGGGAATGGTCTGCTCAAAGGGAGGAGGAATCAGTGTCGGGCGTGAAAGCGTCGAGCTCTTGATTGATGAACTTTGAAATGAATCAGCGACAGGGGGGAAAGATGTCAGGCACTCAGCAAGCGACGGCTGACTATTGATAAAACCGCTCTCTCGCTCGAATTCGTAATTCATCTCCGCTCCCTGAGAGCCGAGGAAAGTTTGCACGCGTATTTTTATAAATGTTGCGGCTCAGTGAGGACGAGAAAGAAAAAATCATTTAAAAAAAAATCTCGTGGTGGTGTTTTTTTTCTATTTCACTGATTACGGCCGTGTGGGGACCGAGCTACTATTAAACTATTGAATTCATGGAGACAAGGTTGAAATTGGACCGAATTGCCTGTCACATGATTACCTCTGCCCAATGACAATTTGGGGTTTAATCAAAAGAAGCCACTGTCTGCCTGATTGATCCAAAAACTCAGATGAAGAACGCCTCGCTCAGCTGGGGGACGACTGTTTTTATTTACATCTTTGTCCGCTCAGTTTATCCTCCTCTCGCCCTTCCAGTCCAGTCCACTAAGCTACAAAATGTGTTTTTTAAGAATGGCTGACGCTCACTATTACAGGGAAGGAGCCCAGCCTAGGGCGCGCGGATTCGTGCACTCCTCTTTCTCGTATTGTTTGAGGATGTCAGTCGAGAACGCCCCCACCACACACACACACATTTCACGCCAGTAGCTATTCATATAGGCAAGAGTGAGGCTTCAGAGGTGAAAACACATGCACACACACACCCCAAAAACTGATATTGAGACTTCTCGACAGAAACAGACCCCACCAATCCAGCCTGTTCAGTGAGTGTGGTGAGTGTGGACTCCAGAATAGATGTGATTCTTCAAAGGTGCATAATAATGAAATATGTAGCGCATCCATTGACATGTGTTGCAATAAAAAGCCAATCCATTAAGTTAACACTGACAGATATGACACCTTCAGACCATTCCATCCTGTAACAGCAGTTTAACGTTTACAGACGTGGAGCAGAAACTTATAAACAGATGCACGCAGATGCATTCATGCGCACTCACAGTCACTGTTGTTTTCTTACAGCCTGTTTATGCGGGCTGTATAGATATGATATTATAAACACACTGGTTTTTCGTTTATTCCAGAAAAGGTCGATTTTATAACGAGGTCACGCGCGCCCATGTGCGTGCACAGACACACAAACACTCTGAGTTAAACACACAGGCACTCTTTGTGTATGTGATTTCTAATAGTCAAACAATTTTCGATGACCAAAAGCTGTCATGGTTGTTACCTTCCTTTAAACATCATCCAGATTTTTCGATTGGTTTCATATTTGTGTTAAAAGTGGAAAATCCCAAGGCAAGACCAGGGTTTGCTGGGAGGACAGCAGCTACAATGCTGAGAAATGCTTCCTAGTGCATTTCCAGTATCAGTTCTACCTGAAATTGCGATGAAACAAACACCAACACGGTTACGATCGACCATCTTACAACCAATCCATTTGCAGTGTTATTATGTAGATGGAAATATTATTGAATGGCTCTCCCCTGCAGTGTTTGGTTTTATGGCTCTTCCAGAATAATCTGTGCAAGCCCCATTAGGAATGTTTCTCGTCAAGCACTACATGTTGTATTTTCATTCAAAAAAATTATATATATGGTTTAGTGAGTAAGAGACAGGAAGAAGAGAAGTGGTAGGCCTCTCTCAGTTTGTTGCTTATATACCAAACAAAGAGTCCTGGAAGCCTGTGCGCGATCAATCTTACTCGCCAAAAGGTCTGACAGCTCGGTGCCCTCACAACACATTTAAGGCTTCTAACTCTCCCCCGGATCAAATGCAGCCAGGAAGCGCCGAGAAACACTGGCCACTCAGATTAGAACCATTTTCTGCTCGCAGTTATACCCGGGCTGTCGCTGGAGGGACGTTTTAAAAGATAAATAAGAATCCAGCTACACAAGATGCGACCATTTCCTTTTCTGAGGAGGCGGCAATGCGCCATCGGTGAGTACAGGGCGAAACAGCTTCTCCACCTGGCTTTTATCTTTGAAGTGTGAATACGATTTACACAACGACACGTTTTTTGTTTTTTTTTTTTTTGTTTCGGTGGACATGCAGGTTTGTGCGCGGAGCAGACTGTGTGGTGAAGGACAGAGTTGCTAGGGGAAGAGATGGATGGCTTTTTTGGAATTACGCACAGGCTTTGTGTGCAAGGAAAGGAGTGGGTGGCGGCATTTAGTGGACCCCAGCCTGTCCTACACACTTGTCTCTGCAGCAGGATTGATTTAGGAGCACTTTCCCACGGATGGAAATGCTGTGAAAGAAATACAAATCCCAGTTTCGGCTAAAACGTTATTTATGGGCTACCTGTGTATGGCACATATGGGTCAAATCAGTGTCTCGCTGTGCATGCGTGTGCACATGTGGGCGCGCGCGCGTGTGTGTCTGCCTGTGTTGGATGCAGAAATACACAGTGCATCAGCTTTTTTTTTTTTTTTTTTTGCTATGACACACCATGGTTCAATTGTTCTAGGTTTCCCTGCTAACCATATGTCAGGGCTCCTAATGTCCATGCCCTCTTATATCAATCAGATTGGGCTGAAAATGAATTCTTGCTGCAAAATCAGTGAGAACAAATAATACTGCAGTTGCACAAAGGCATAACATAATCATCAAGATTGATCATGGCACAAAAGGTTTTAGATGATCTGAGGAGAAAGGCAGAAAACTCTCTGAGCATGATTAAAATAAAAATTAAAAAATGCAATTTTTTTCCAGAAAATTTTAGTAAATTACAAAACAATATGAGCATTTCAGCTTCACGTGTTTGAGTTGTATTTTGAAAAATCATAAATACTAGGAAATTACTGCAAATAAAGAAAAGAAATACACATTTTTTTATGTTTTAAATGTATGATCATTGCTACACAACCCTTTCAGTTTAGCAAAAATACACAGAGAGGAATACATCGTCGGTTTTTCAGCTTGCCACTGATCATTTCCTTTTTCTGTAACCATCCTCGTAACCGAGGTGCTTCTTGTTGAACCGGCTTAACGCTGACATCCGCAAATCTGGAGAATAATGAGACAAATAAGATCCCGTTATGATTCCAGTTCAGCCTGCATCCTCTCTGACCGCATTTGACTGACTGATCATATCAGGGAATTATTTTCCAAACGATTTTCTCATTTAGCTTGTTGTCTTCTTGCAGAATCTCCAGAAAGGCCTGGGTGACATTTTTATTATTATGGATGTGCCCACGCAGATGAGAGGAGGGGAGAAGGCCACCCGAGAGTTTTCTTCACGTCGAATCAAGAGGAGGGAGGGGGGAAAAAAAATCAAGTAGCTTTTATTCAGCGTTTGATTTTATCCGCGGCCCTTTACTTTGATGCTATTGGTTATTAATTATATCTCTGATCCCATATTATTTTGATGCATAAATAATAAACTAACATACATTTACCAATTGCCATCTATGGTTTATTATTAGTATTTTGCTATGCTTCTAATTTACTGCCAATTGCTTTTGTGTTATCACCTTGATAATTTTATACTATCATGAAATTTATAACAACAATAACAAAATGTAATAATAGCAAAACTAGAAATGTGTTTTTTAAAAGTTGTTTTTATTTAAGAAACTGCCTTGTATTTAATTTTGTGATCACGTGAAATGCTTCTGATGTTTCTAAATTAAAACTGAAGGATATGCTACAATTATATTTCAGTTCTTTTATTTATTTCTTCGAACTGGAGCAGCATGGAATGTATGACATCGAAAGAAAAATGGATGATGTCCGTTTCTTTCTTTCTTTCTTTCTTTCTTTTTTCTTTCTTTTTTCTTCAATAAAGAGACTGCTAACGTGTGTCCTTCTTTCCACCCTTATTGCATGACTGATTGATTTTACATTCGCTGAGAAAATAAAACACCTCCTCGAAGAAGAAGAAGAAAAAAATGGAAACATAGGCTATAATAGCAACATGGTGAGCTGCTGCTGCTGCTTCTGCAGGCTACATGTATGGGCTGGGAAAGGGCCGAGACGCTAATATCCACCAACCTTCTCCCCACACAAAGATCGCATGGGTGTCAAATAATACTAAAGGACTCTTTCATCTTTACACCAAACAAATAAATAACATTATAAAGTCCAATAGAACAAAACACAAGCAAGGGAGGTTGCGTGTAAGCTCCTGACCCTTGTTGTTGTTGTTGTTGTTGTTGTTGTGGCTGAAAATGTATTTCCCTCACAATCCAAGCTCGTGGCTTGAACGATCCTTTCACAAGTGCAACAAAATGCAAAACACAATTCTTCAACTTCGGATAAATAAAAGACGGACAAATTCACATTAAAAAATGAATAGCATACGTTCATAATACCCTGTTTGAGTTTCAATTTTAAAACAAGATTTTGAGGAAAAAAAAGATTAAATAGGCTTATGCACATAGGTACTGTGCCCCCCTCCCTCCCGCTCTAGACGTCCTATAGCCCAGATAAAGGTCTTTGTGAGACAATGACACGAGCAAATAGAGAAAAATTCAAGCAAGTCGTGATTATTTATCCTACGCTACTTCACACATCAAACTATAGAGAACATAAACAAAGGCGGAGATAAGGTGGAAGCCGTGAGGAGGCGCAGAAACAAAGCAGTAATGTGTCTGGAGGTGGGTAAGACAATGGGCGGAGTGATCCGGGCAGCGCCACCGCTACAGATGCGTCAGTTTGGGCGCTTCCTGGATTCTTCCCTGAGAGTAGTGCGGCGTTAGGTCTGTGTACGTCGGTGTCGGATCACACACTCCGTGATGCTGACTGTTGCCCATTGTGATTGCTCCATTGTAGTCCATGTTTGCGGACGGCGGGTGCGGGAGGTGGGTCAGACCGAAAACGGAGGCCCCAGAATTGGGCATTGAGTCGATGTACCCTCCGCCGACATAAACGGGGCTGCCCTGCATGTGCGTCCCGTAGTTGCCATTTCCTTGGAGAGGATGCGCGTCATACTCGGGCGTGGCCGAGTCGGTCCCGGGATACCTCTTCTGGGAGGGCGGGCAGTTGTTGAGGGAGCTGTTCAAAGGAGGGGGATATGACGTGGCCATACCGTATGCATTTTGATGAGGTTTATTGTAAGACGTCGGCGACTGGGATTCATAAGGTACACTGTTTACAAGAGAATGCATAGAGTTGAGGTATCCTCCGCCTCCTCCGCCGCCACCACCGGAGGCCGGGCCCACGGGACTCCGCGGGGACTGTCCACCAGGGGAAGGCATCATTCCGACGCCTTTCTGATCCTTCTTGTATTTCATCCTGCGGTTCTGGAACCAGATTTTGATCTGTCTCTCAGTGAGGTTGAGCAGGTTAGCCATCTCCACCCTCCGGGGTCTGCACAGGTACCGGTTAAAGTGGAACTCCTTCTCCAGCTCCACTAGCTGGGCGCTGGTGTAAGCTGTCCGGGCCCTCTTCGATGCTGCTGACCCCGGAGGACTCTTGTCTCCGGGGCAACTCTCCACTGTCAGGGAGGAGGAGAGGAGGATGTCAATCAGTAATCCATTACAGACAGAAAGAGAGAGATAGAGAGGTACAGAGGCAGTAGACAGGAAAGTGAGAGTGAAAGCAAAACCGTGTGACAACATCACACAGCTGATAACAAAACTCTCCACCATCAAGAGGGGGCGGGGAACAGTTGACTAGATAAATATGCCCTGCTCCACCACATTAGAGGTTTTTTTTCATCCACTCCTTTTCTCTCACCTCCTCCTCGTTTTCCTTAACGTGCGCATGTGCATGTACGCGAGTGTGTGTGCTGCAAACATCTCAACATTTTGATAAATCTGCTCCCTGCTGCATAAGCATAGGGGTTATCATCAGGGCTCCATAAGACAATTAACAATCAATGTATGGACACTGCGCCTGTGTGTACGCTACACTAACTGCAAAGCAAAAAAAAAAAAAAAAAAAAGAGTAACTGGAGAATATTAGGTCAATATCTGATATGGGCCCAGGTAACCTCAGATTTCCTGCTAAAACATTCTGACCCTCATCTTGCCCCGTAGTCACACAGAGGCACACGCGTAATGCAAACACAAGCATTATGTATTCCTCGGGGTGTATAAAGCAGCTCGCCTTGCCCTCTCTGATAAGCCTCCCCCTTCCACGAGGTTGGGGCCTGGCTGCAGAATAGCAAGGTGTTGGTCTGCTTACCGTTGTGGCAGACAGCCAACACTTAATAAATTTCACTACCTGTCGCCCAAACCTGGAGCGAAAGGCATATAGCATGACACGTCCTGACCCATTAGGTTATGACATGAAAGCGCCAGCACGTGGCATTGGAGGGATACCCATGTAGGCAGGGTGATCACTTCTAACGATAATTATTTCAATAATATTTATGAATTTATTTTTTAAAATGAGGTTTAAGTTATAAGAGACTGATTTGGGAAAGATTTGTGCACTGTGCAGGATTACTGTGCGTAAAAGGCTTTTCATGCAGTTTTCAAATGTTAGCACCTCAACGTGTTCTTTAAACGAATAAAAACACTCTTCCAGACCCTCACGCTGCTTCGCATATTCAAACCTCATTGTAAGAGACTACCTATAACTTAATCAGAGAATTACTAATGGATAACAAAACGAGAGGGTCATGAGTAGCGAGCATCTCTGGATCTTTAGACTGGCTCTGTGTAAATAAACCCCCTCCAAACACAAACCCCCACCCTGACCATCCAAGCGTTCTTCTAATCAAAACAGCAGAATTTGGCGTGCGTACGTGCCTTCTATATATTCCCAGCATAAATCACGGTGAAGGGCGCCATGTTGTTTCACTTTCGTAGCTCTTACTGTAAGCGACTACCTCTGACTTAATTAGAAAAATATCCAATTAATTTACAAAATATAATCGTAATAAGGAAATGTACAACTCTGAATATATAGATTAGCTCTGTGCAAGTATATACCCCCAAGCCACACTGACCCGCCAACAGCAGGATGGAGTTTGCGAACGTGCATAAAAGGTTTTCCATTCATTTTAGAAGCTCAGTGTGTTGTCAAAAACTAATCAGAGACCTTCCCTAAACATGAATCTTCAATAAATCAAATGTCAGGCGCCACCTTCCTTTGGGGTTTAAACATTCACTGTAGGAAACCCACAACTTAATTAGAAAATTACCCACTTAATTACAAACGAAAAGGTCATTGGATGATGGCCGTCTCTTAATTTTTAAGTTGGCGGTATGTAAATAAAGACCCCCGAAACACAGACTCCACATCCTGACCCACCAGGTTTTCCTCTCCTGAAAACATCAGTATCTGGTTTTCGTACTTGCGTAAAACGTGCGTAAAGGGCCTTCCATAATGTTACCACTTTCACGGGTTGTGAAAAACTAACGAGAACGCCTTCCCAAACATAAATCAAAATGAAGCAGCATAACATTGCATTACTACCTGCACCTTCATTGAAATGTTACCCACAAAATTTACTAAATACGGAGGTCATGGGAAATGACTATCTCTCATTTTTTTTAAAAGTTTGGATTTATATAAATAAACACACCCAAACCCCCCCATCACAACCGCCAACTACCCCCCACACACACTGACCCACCAAGCTTCCCTCTAATAAAAACAGCAGGACAAACTGAACAACTGTTGTGCGTGTTTGTTTGTTGTCTCTCCGGGAACACTATGTGATCAGTGGAGATGCGTGTTTACAGTAGAGACAGGTCAGCTTCAGGGCACAGGGACAGCAAATGGCGGAATCTACTTCCAGTGCTGAGGCACGGGACTCTTCTACAGTCTGCAATATACAGTGATAGTATGTAATGTTTAGGGTATCATTTTGGAAAACTGGCAATAAGATTTGACAAAATCTTTAGATTTACATAAAAGACGTGATTACAGTAAAAGTAGCACTTGTCCATATGCTCTGTTATCTGTGATAAGGGTTTTTCCCAGAGACAGTATTGTCTTGTTGGCCTACCCCTCCCTCCTAACCCCTTACCTGCCCACCCACCCAAACCTCCTGTGTATTGTGTCCTCCCTCAACAAAACTTATGTAACTTTATGGTCAGACGCTATCAAGGTGTGTGTGTGTGTGTGTGTGTGTGTGTGTGTGTGTGTGTGTGTGTGTGTGTGTGTGTGTGTGTGTGTGTGTGTGTGTGTTGACCTCTTGGAGAGTTGAAAGTACCTGAACTGGAGCTACTTGTGGTTTTTTGCTTGGTGTTCTGACGTGATTCCTTCATCCAGGGGAAGATCTGTTTGCTGCGAGCAGTAGAGGTCGGGGAGCCGTTCTTAGCACTGGGCTGGTTGGACCCGTTGCTTGTGTTTTGGCTGATAGCACCGGGGGATTGTGAAGGAGGGGGTGGGCCTGACACCGGCACAGGCGGTTGATTGCTTTCGGGATGAACCTTGGACTGCGCCGCCTGAATTGCTGTGGTCCTGTCGCAGCTCTCCGCCATCTCCCCCGGCTTCTGCAGAGCCACGGAGCCGTCAGGAGACTGCAGGGAGCAGGCAGGTCGATGGTACTCACTTTCCACATGAGAGGCCCGGGGATATTGGACCTGATTGGCATCATAACTGAAGCCATTTGCGCTTTGATATGGGTAGCCACTGTAAATTGCGGAGCTGTCGTAGTAGGTTGCCTTTTGCATCTCGCCGTTTCCCAATATTTATTTCAGAAACTGACAGGGTCTTGACACCCTTGTAGAATAACATTGGCACCCCGTGGTCACGTGACGCCTCTCCGCCAATGGCCTCCTCGGGTGAACCTAGGGTTACAAGAAGCACTGTGAGGAGAAGAAATGGTGGCGATCCATCTTACTTTTCAATACAGGCCTGACACTGGAGACTATGGAGGCAAGATAGGGCCAACAGTTCTGTAGACTATTACCGTTTACCTTATGGCTTACACAGGGCACGCACTAACCTTGCATTACCATCTGTGCCAAACAACATCAAAACAAAAAAACCTTTTCAAAAGCATTTCAGATTGCCAAATCAATTTTAGGAGCTAACAAGAAACTGCATGACATTTTAAACCTCTGAGCCTACTAACAATGAAACTGAATACAGAGTTACAGCACAACTTATGGAGAAAAGGCTACAGGTAAAAAAAAAAAAATAGGGGAGCTGTAGGAAAAGCTTATTAGCAGGCTACCACACAGGAAAATAATATTTCTCTTACATTGTTATTCTACCAACAGGGCTGTCAACAGTGTATCTAATTTCCTTGTGGCAGGTGAAAACATTCCCCGTGGCCCACAAACGTTTTTTTTTTCCAGTATTAGTTAAAAGAATATCCTCCTTCAGTAACAACCACTTGGCGCAAAGCATAAACAACCTCATTCTCTTTTTTCTCTTTTTTCTTTCTTTCTTTTTTTTCTTTGCATGCTACAAGATAAATGGAAGGGCCACGAGGAAACCTGAAAAACCGGGCGGGCATCCGTGCATCTCCATGACCACGAAGTGAACTTTTCCTTGCAGGCCTATAATAATGGCTGCTGTCGGTGCTGTCTACGCGGCGGCCCGTCGCGGTGATATATGGGGGTCATTGGGCCGGTACGGCTTGCTCGGAATGAGCGACCCGGTGAGCAGCCAAGCCCGGTACTCAGGCAGACAGAAACCCGGAGATGGCACACCCGGAGCCTGCTGCTAAAGCACCATAATTCACACAGGTAACCATGGGAATCCGCCTCTAAAACATTACTGGGGGAAACTGTTAACCATAGCAGACACAGATCCACAGGTCACTTTGATTAAATCTTTTATAATGTGACGTTGCTAATGAAATAGTGGAATGTTTAATGTGGACTCCTTGTGTTTTGACTAAAACAAGTATAAATAGTAGAGTACAATGCATAATAATAATAATAATAATAATAATAATAATAATAATAATAATAATAATATGCAACACTCTGAAATAAAAGTCTTTAAATTTCAATACAGCTAAAACTTAAACCCGTCCGCTATTTGGTTCTGAAATCATGCAGTTCTTTTGTCTGCCCGTCGCCCCAGTCAAGGCAGCAGATTATCTGAAGGGAAAAAAATACACATGTATATATATTTTTTAAATTAAATAAAATCTAAAGTGATTCCAACTTATTTGTCCTAACTTCACATTTTAACTCCTGAAACTAAAAGGTCTTGGCGGTTGTGTCTGACAGTAAAACCTGAGTTCAGCAGGAACGACGTTAGGCTGTAAGCTGCAATAAAAATATTAGTTGTTTAATTCACACTCCAAAGGTATGGATATAGTCCAAGAGCAGGCGCATAACTCGAATGCATTTTCATAAAAGGAGCACAAAGAAGTGAGAGACCAATGTCGAGCAACACTGGGTTTTGTGCAGCCGTGCAAAGCAAGAAGCAAATCAGTATAAAATGAGCCTTCTGCTTGCCCTTAACGCAGCTAAACCGCAGACTGAAAGAAGGTGTCTTCACTGTATCTGCTCTCATGATGACCTGGAAAAGATATCAGAAAGCTTTGTGGTGTATATCTCCAGGCGAGCCCATTGCGATAGTCATAAATGGCAGAGAAAGAGAGACAAAAGACAGACTTGAGCTCTCTGCGCAGCCCTCTGCTCCAAGTTAGAGAAATCTGGCTGCCTGACTGTGTGTGTGAACTCTTCCTGAACCGAGATCTAAGTCATACGGTGATAAATCACCGCGCGACACACAAACTCCGCCATTTACAACCGAGGGAGCCTATTTCTGGCCTGCTTACCTTATCCTCTGACGACGAATGCAGAGCACCGAGCAATATTTTCTCATTCAGCGACGAAATCGATCAAAGCAGTAATCCAGAGAAAAGTTTAAAGGCAGGGCTGGCTGGGTGAAGCGGCAGCAGACTGCGCCCTGCCATACACCAGGCATTAGCAGCCACAACAAAAAAGGGAAGAGCAGAAAGAAACCCCTTTCCTTTTCTTTTTTTCCCTACTCGACGTGGATGGGTAAACCGAGATTACGAAAGCAGGCGTGAGCAGTCGGGTCAGCGAGATAAGAGTTATCTGGCCCCAAGATTGAATTTATCGTCATGCTATAGAGCAATGGCCAGGGCTTCATACCAATATTAAACTCAGCCAAGGCTATGCTGGACTATGTGATCCTTCACCAGTACCATGCAGACACCAGTGAACTGCCCCGAACCAGAGCGTCACCATAGACAAGAAAAATTATGCAAATGAAGTAGCGCCTTGGAAAGCCAGTTCAAATCAAGTGGCTGCCTCTCCTCCTCCCCCAACCAAATGAGGTAGTGTGTCTAGAAAAAAATAATAATACTTCGTTACAAATAGCATGGAAGTCCATCCCTTAAGTGTTTTAAATCTTTTTGTTATTATTTACTCCGCGTCCTGCAATGGAATTATGAGCCCAGCGGATGAGATGTTGGAGAGAGGGGAGAATACAAAGGAATAATAAGGCGCTGACCATGCTGCATTTCCATTTCCATGGGACATAAAGGGCTTCTATGCACAGCTTAATCATTAACCCGCATTTTTTGCAGACAATCCTCAATCTTTTGGCAGAAGGACGAGCCATTCGTTCTCATTTCTGCGCCAGGTATTCCACTGCCTGCACGGCTTCTTGCATGAAGAATACAACATATTTGTATTTTATAAATATATATATATATATATTTTTTTAGATGAGAAAGAACAACAACCTCAGATCACAGCCTTGTTCGAAATATATCAAGGGAAAACCCCACCAGGAGCAGGGTGTGAAAAATGGGAAGAAGTTTCATCACCAAAAGGCAAAGCGGAGGACATGCAGCGAGGAGCAGGGGAGAAGAGAGCCGGCAGCAAGGGGAATCCCTCTGCATGGTAATGCTGTCTTTTGCAGCGAAAGAGAAAGCATGAAAAAAAATAGATTTATGTCCTGTCGGTTTCCCCGAGCTGTAAACACGTCCAGAGCTGCAGCTTCTCTGCCGATTTCAGGCTCTGGGACAAAACTGAATGACACAGTTAAAAAAAAAAAAAGAAAGAAAGGTAGAACACACGGACGGCGTGGGAGAGTGAGTGGGACAAAAAATTCACGCGTGAGGATTTTTTTTTAGCTAACTCGGCTTTTTCTTTTCCAAACCAGAGTAGTCCCATTGTATAATTATTTACTTCTTTGTGTTTTGCTAAAATGCTGATTCGTCTCTCTCTTTAATTTGGCCCCGAGCAGAGGGTTAAATGTCAGTAAGGTGGTGGTTGTGCTGCTGCTGCTGCTGCTGCCGTGCGTAATAAAAATGATGTGGGAGAAAGGAAAAAAAATAAAAAATCTTAAATGTTGATGAAAGAAAGCACATTTGTAAAACTCCAGTGCAGTAAACTATGGCTGCTACAAGCAGATGGCTTTCACAGAAAGTAGTTTTTGAAAGGAGTAAGGCACCGCTCCAAGAGCTGCGATTCCCCTCGTCACTTTTATAGTGACAAATTACACCACAAAGACAAGTGGAAGAGAAGAAGGAATTATTGCTCACGGGCTGGTCATATTGCTGCTGCAAGGAAGTGTGCAAGCCACGGGCTGCTCCTCTGTCCCTGCCAGTGCTTTGGTGGGCGTGTGTGGTACTTATTAGAAATTGAAAAAGGATATCACCATCAAGCATTCATAACACAAATCAATAAAGATATATGGACTTACCGAAGGCAGTTCAAGGTGTCTCGGAGACCTTGCGATGGCCTGGATTTACTTAGCTCTGCAACGAGGAATGGAATAGATATTTTTCAAATAAGATGAGATAATACAACCTTTGAACGTGTTCTGTAAATTATATTAGTGCGAATTTTATTTTCAAACAGGCGCTCTTTATGTAGTTAGAAATGGGACTGTAAAAAATAAGACTTTTGTTACTACGCATAATTGTTCGGGCCCTGTGTTTAAATGGCGCAGAAAGAAACGTCCTGCAAAAAACTGCAAACCCAATACTGATAAAAGTCGATGCAAACATTTTTTTAAAAATAATTAAATGGGTCAAATTTTTACATTTAACAATAGGATGCATGTCTGTATTAAAACAGAATTATCTTTACTGCTTCCAGGTACCGTAAAACCAACATTCTTTTTTAAGATTCTGCAACAAAACATCACCCAAAAATAAATTCATCCGTAGAAAACACAAGACTATCAAACCAGTAAACAAAATGCATGAACTGAAGCCTTGACGCAAAGATTATTCTGAGACAAAAACAACATCGCAGCCAAAATGTTGCTGCCTATCAGCGTAATATCACTAAAAAACATCCAAACGGGCCTATGTAAATAACATGTTTATTGTTTCCCTGCTGGCCGGTGAGCATTTTCTCCACAAACGGATCGAATAGTCATTAGCTCTTGCGCACCATCTTCCCTAAGTCCCCGTGCCCATAAATCAAGCAGGAGCGCCGTGACCTCAGCGCGGCAGCACGGTCCTGGATGGCACTCTGTCTTCCATTATATCCTCGTTTCCCTGGCGGAGCGACACAGCCCCACCGCTTTCCCCTACTTTTTTTCTCCTTTTTTTTTAATGGAGCTCATCTTGATGTACCATTTGCGCAAAAAAAACAAAACAAAACAAAACACGTAAAGACACAAGATGTTTGTTTTATAGGACAGGCTGCACCTTGGAGCGGCCGCGCGCTTTGTTTGGGTTTTTCTTGGAAGCCGATATTTAAATGGCCGCTTTATTTACAAACGGTGATACAGGCCTGTTTATCCAAATAGCTGCTTATGATACTAAAGATGTGCTTAGAAAAAAATATGTACATTTACGAAAGTAATACTGGATTTATTATAATGTTTAGCATGGGAAGCATAAAACTGAACGACGCCTCCACGTCAATGGCCCTGACAAATCCTTAAATGGTTGCCTACATATGATGTGTGTGTACATTTTGTTTTTATGTTTTGCTTGATTAACTATGATGAATCTGGGCTAATAACACATAGGTGAATATCAATAGCTTCGTGCTACCTGTCCATTTTCAAGCCCTGCGAAAACCCTGGACCTTCTTTACTGACCTCTGCCTCGCGCAGCAATAACTCACGACAGTAATGAACAATCGGCGGAAATACCTCAAAATAAAATCCATCCTCCCAAAGCTCGGGCTCTGACTCTGTCCGCGTGGAAAAACATATCCGTCCGTGACAGCAGTATAATACATCCACAAACCCGGGATCCTCTGTCTTTCAGTCTGCCTCTCTTTTCTTTTTTCTCCCCTCGATAAACAAACTACACAGCCCGGACTCCCCTCACGGAAAGTGGGGGTAACCCGCATATAATCAGCATCATATGGCCAGACCGGGGCTCCGGTTTTCTTCCCCGTGCCATAACATCGCGCAGTATTATGCGCTCCGCTCACGTGACGCAACGTCAACTTAAATCCCTTTTATTTGAGCCCGTGAATCATTAATGGAGGCAGTCATTGCCCCTGAGGAGAAACGGATCAGTTTGGAGGGAGAAAAAAGAGGGGTATGTGACACTGCAATGTATCTGGCAGAGGAGCAAGTCTCTCGCAGAGAAGCAGCTTTTCCACGTGTCGCCCATTCAGAGGGAAAGACTGTTCTGTCAGTTTTAAAGTGCCATATATTTGGTGCCTGTTAGTGGCTGAAAGAGCTAATCCTGCCGTATTATGCTGAGTTTCAAGTGCAGCCGCGGCTCTGAGCCAGGCTAAAAGCGGAGTGTTTTGCACTGCAGCGCGACAATTAGTACTATGCGAGAATGAGAGGGCTTTCCCCACAAAATACCATTTAGAGTGGCATAATGATTACTCATCACACCAGTAAACCTCTTCTCCTTTCTCTCTACAGCACAGCCGGGGCTGCAGAATGCATTACTGGGAACTCAACTCAATATCGCCCCCCCCGTCCTCATTGTCAGACTTCGGCTGTAGTACCACTTAGTCAGCCTCTGGTTCTCCATCAGCAAAAGCCTGCATGCTGCTGGCTAAATTGAAACACAACGTCACACATTTACCTGTCCGACATAAGGAGGGCGTGTGTGCATCCTGGTGGTCGTGAGGGTTGCGTGTCAGTCAGCAGTGAGCGGAAACTAGAGGTGAAGTAACCAAAGAGTGGCTGCTCGACCCCGCTGATCAGTACAAGGACCCCCATTAGACCTACATGCGCTTACGCGTTTCCTATGACCAACTGAGTGATGGTAGAAATTACAGGTTTGTGCAAAGGAAGAGTTTTGGAGCTTTTGGAGAAAGGAGGGGCTGGATGGGATGGCTAAAGTGCCGACTAAGCCTCTACCTTGCTGTAGTTTGCCACTATAATATAAACCAATCCCTATCTAAAGAGTGTGCCACGCGTGCGCCAACGGAGAACATTTAGCTTCAGCCACTCCAGGTATTGCCAAAAGTCCTAGCCCGGAAGAGCTTCTCTCTTCTGGGGAGCCGTTTGGCGCTTGTTTTCCGTCAACACCGAGCAGCGGGCGTGGAAAAATCCCACCATATCTATTAATCATTCGGGGCGGACATGGACAGCATCCCACTCCCACACCAGCCTTTGTCTTCTCAAACTACAACTTGAGCGGTAAACTTTTAAAGGCAGGAACAGAAGCAGACGGACTCTTATTAATTCACCTTCAACACTTCTAAAACTGAAGAGGAGGGAATATTGGTGTTGAGAGTTACAAGTTAACTTTTACGCACAGCTTTTTGGACGCATGGTTATGAAAAATGAGGTTGTTTTTCTTTTGTTACACGAAATGTTTGACTCTGTAATGTGTTATTTTGTTCTCTCTTTGTTCTACAGATGCGAAGCTGTCACTGGGATTATATGGCTCGACATGACCGTGCAGTGCAGGCCAATCCAACCAACACACCTCAACTTTTCCCTGACCCGGGCAGAGGCACATAGAGTCGAGTAGGATGTCATTAAGGAACAAAAACAAGGAGAAAATGTAAAACCAAAGGCCCTCAGCTGAGAACCTACTTAAAAAAAAAAGTTTTTCCAGACTTGCCCTTTGCATAAAAGTAAAAGTTGAATGATTATGTTTGAAATCTCATCTGTTTCAGCATAAAACAAATGTATCAGAGTTATTTACACAAATCAAGGCTCCTTATCACTGTCAGCGAAGAAGAGTTAGAGGCGCAGACCTCTGGATGTTGGCCAGACAGCGGTCCATATCTTCCCACAATGTTGACACTCGGAGCTCTTAACAGCCAAGCTTGGGTTACCGATACACACAGCCGAAGATAAGTCTTTCTGCGAGGTTTACACCGGCCAACATCAAGGCTAATGCGAAATTCAACGCCTTCAGCTCAGTGGAGCCATCTCTCATGGACGCACAGCAGCACTGGGACGGACCAGGACTGGGGATTTGTGCTTGCATAGGTGGTTGTAATAAAGATATTTTAATTTTCATGTTGAACTTACTGACTCTTTGTGACTGAAAAATTTCTCTGATCTCATATAATAGGCTTTTGTTCAATAGCTGTCAGTTAAAATGGAGGTAAGTGCAAAATAGAATATTATTATTATTATTATTATTATTATTATTATTATTATTAAGAATAATACTGATAATAACAATAATAATAATACACATTTTCACGTACCCTAATGACTGTTAATGTTTAACCTGTGTCTAAACTGACCACTGTGTTCACTCTCTTTCATTCTGAGTTGTCCTGACAACTTTCAGAAGCAACAGATAAGCTCTTTGCATGGCTATTATTGTTTAAATACATTTCCTGCCATTTATGAATCGATTAATTGGTAAGTAATCACCTTTTCGCTGTTCAGATTCATTGTGAAGTAAACCTCGCCAAAATAAGTTCAGACTGTTTCTTTCGTATTATTATTTATGTCAGTTTTAGGTGACTGCGTTATTTCCCACCCAGAAAAGTTCCTGCCACACCTACAGGGTACCACATCTTAAAAAACTACAGCCACGTCTGTACTATCACTTCATTTTAAACAAATTTGCACAATTATTTTGTCTCATGAGATGTTTAATGGCAACGCGCAGGGTTAATTTGATCATAATTGTCGTCTTGTTTCAAAGATTTAGGAAAATATGAAAACTTGAGACCTGGAGTCATGTATCATAATTACTGAAAGGTTCAATATGATACAAGATTTAAGTATGTTTAGTGCACAACGTTTTAGCACAAAAATCCATCCACACATTAAGTAATAAAAAGGTCAGTTAAAATGTTTGGCAATAAAATAGAGAAACACGATTATCTGAGTTTAATAATAAGCTAAATATGTTTTCAGCAACCTCAGAAACATTAATAAACAGGTCATATTACAATACATATTACAATTTCTATGAATATCTCTTCTTCTGGGACGTTTTATACATTTTTTAAAAGATATACACAAAACTGAAGAAAAAAAAGAAAATCAGCTAAATCTACTCACAAGTCATGACGGTCTGAGTCCAGCAGATAGAGTTTTGTCAGGGGAGAAGAGATGTGACTCGCACCCTGCAGAGGATCACTTCAAATGAAAATAAGGCAGATTTTCAGATCTATTTCTGACCCCGGGGCATTCATTATTCAACAAGTCACGTGAACGGGCGAATTAAAATTTCAGTACATTGGAAGTGACCTCTATTCGCGAATCAAATGACTTGGAATCTGTAATTTAACTAGTTGGACTTCTTGGAGTCTGCGGTGCCAGTCAGCCTCAACGCCATCTTCTGCACAACCTCCATGTCTGCAGCAAGTGCTGCACAGAGCGGAAGAGCTCTTTCAGAAGCATGCTTTAACGTTTCTGCAGCAAATTTGCTCATTTTCATTTCATGTACGCAGACATGTGTAGTTAATAAATCGGTGACAAGCAGCAACCAATACTACAAAGCTGCAAGTTGTGAATCATGTCACTCTGTGGATTTTAACTCTGGGAATTTTGGCAAGCGTCAGTTTTATCTAATTTACGATTAAACGCATTGCACGCCCATTCATTATGCAATTACTGGCATAAATATTGTGAAGAAACCATCAATGTCGACACACATTGAAAATCACACTAAATTACGTGCACAATTCCAGCGTGTCTCTGCTCATATCAGCCCTCTCCACACGGCCTGACAGGGGTGTTTCTGTGATGAATTGCAGAAGAGCTGTCTCTTAGAATAATTTAGGGAAAATTCATGGCTCAGATTCACACCTATGCACCGTTTTTGTTTCCGCGCTGTCTCTGCGTAAACCTTAAATGAGAAGAAAAAGCTCGCGGAGGTCTCAGCACTGATGTATGGTCTGAACATTGTGTGTGCCGAGAGGTCAGGGGTCAGAAGAAGTGCTCTGAGCCGATGATTGGCCAGAGCCGGCCGTGTCCCCTGGTTGAACTCTCTATTGTTTGGATGTAGCAGGTAGTGACCAACACTCACACACTGGTGCACTGAGGTTGGCTGAGATTTCCTTATACTGGCAAGTAAGAACAATATGTGTGGCCGGATACATTTAACAATCTGGGTTTGGTCTAATTCCCGTGTCAGTAGCAAATCATGTAACTCTTAGAACCAACAGCTGATACCTGCCTCACAGATTTCTACCACTTCTGATTTAAATCCACGAAAGTACGCATGACATCCATCCACATTTTACGGATTAGAATTTCAGCCAGCACTGAAACACAAAAGAGAATCTGGCATGTGAACACTTTTCGTGCATTGTATTGTACATAAGGATATATTTCTTAGAAAAGACCTAGTCCTGAAAATGTCGCACATGATATTCATATCCTAAAAACGTTAAAGGTTTTTCCCCTCAGTACAAATCTTACTTAAAGAGAAACTTGAAAACTTGATGCGCAATGATTAACAAGTTAATCGTCCTTGCAAATATCATAAAATGTTGTTAATTGTTTTTTAATCTATTCAGATAAAATAAAACCAAAAAAATCTATAAAATATTTCTCGAGTGTGGTGCAGTAAATTTCCAATACTCATACACGCTATCACAGTTTTACGCACGCATCTCCAAACACTGCACAACTGATGCAAATACTTCAAATAAAAAAAGTTCTAAATAATTCCAACTCCAGGTACTGAAATGAAACTACACAGCATGAAAATATGACGTTGGACTTTGAAATTGCAATTCCTAAAATTAGGAATTCCTAAAATAAAGGCAGCACCTAAATGCCATGTTAATATGCACGGCTTTAACAAAGCATGGTGCGCTCAAATCAAATCTGAA
Organism: Toxotes jaculatrix; assembly: GCF_017976425.1. NCBI lineage: Eukaryota > Metazoa > Chordata > Actinopteri > Toxotidae > Toxotes > Toxotes jaculatrix. The sequence goes on from NC_054406.1 coordinate 14,054,342, forward strand.
TTTGCTGTGACAAAATATCAAAAGCAATGTCAGCCTTATAAGTGAAGTACATATTTATTTCACAAGGACAATTTGATCCTACACTAGCCTACACATCACAACGGTCATTACTGAGACAACACATACAAATATTCACAGTTTAGAACACAGCACAACATGGGACGCACTAGCACAAATAAAACTAGACCTTACAACACCAACAAACGGAATTCTACTTGACGAAATGCTTTCATTATTGTGCCTTCATTATGATTCGTCTATGTACATTAAAATGTGAAAGTCACATGGACTACATTCAACAGTAAACCAACCCACTCAAACACACAAACTACACTGTTACTCTGACCGATGCCATACCTCTAAAACAGCCGCCTGGTTCTCTAAACAGGCATCTATAGAGTCTCGCTAAATATCTTTCAAGTATATTAGAACTCTCCATGAGCAATAATACAAAACAGAAAAACAATAATCCAACAGAACATAGAAAAAAACGAGTTCAAACTTACTTTTACCTCACTCAACTTTAACTGTAATGATACATTTTGATCCAAGTCCTACGTCTGAGTGTGCGTAATCCTTCTTTCATAATAATAAACAAATATATAAACACTTCAGTTGCCACCGTTGGCAATTAAAGGTGAATTTTCAAGCTTATATGATGAGGGCGAGGACGACCGGAGAGGGAAAGGGTACAAAGGACGTGACAGGGGCCCAATGGCAGAGGCAAGGTGAAGGAGATAACACCATGTGTGTAAAATACTGAGAATCGGTCCAACAAATTCCACTTGTGTTATTTGCCATCTCAGTCTGGATTGGGTTTTTTTATGGGGTGGGGGTTCGTTCATGCACTATAGGCCTGCGGTGCACGGCGTGGGGACAAGCTGCTGGCCTGTTTTGATCTGCTGCTGCTGGGCCCCCGAGGCTGAGGACGAGGCCGAGCTGGAGGAGCGGATCTTGGTGTTGGGAAGCTTGTGCTCCTTCTTCCACTTCATCCTCCGGTTCTGAAACCAGATCTTGACCTGGCGCTCGGACAGACACATGGTGTGCGCAATCTCCACCCGCCTGCGCCGGGTCAGGTACCGGTTGAAGTGAAACTCCTTCTCCAGCTCCAGAGCCTGCTGGCGGGTGTAGGCAGTGCGGGACCTCTTGGGCACTCCTCCATTGTAACTGGCATTGACTGGAGGGGGGGAAAAAGCCATACACAGGCAAGCAAGCAGGTGTTACATGCAGACTGATAGCGTTTATTCCAAACCCATATAGTTCTTCCACTGGAAGCATTACAAGGTTGAAAAACTATTAAACATTTCTGGATTTGGTGGGAAATTGCAGCCGCTCTGTTTGCCTTATTCTCATGCCTTGTTTCAGTTTACGGACATGACCTTAATGTGGAGATGCCGAGTGTACAAGCACTCGCATCCAGGGACAGATCAAGCTTAGAAATGATTAACAAAACAGCGGGGTTGGATATTACAGTTTGGCTCGGATCCAGTGGTGGAGGTAGTTTGGGTTAAAAACCAACAAAGGCACATGGCCCCGACAGACGAACATAGGCAATAAAATTTACGAGGCTGCTTAATTACCGACCCTGCTGCTCGATAGTCGTAAATTGCTGTTGTAAGGGCTGCTACTAGTACTGCCTCAATAGGCTTGCGTGTGTTCCAGTGGTTGTTTCTCAGTGGTTCTGCTATTTAACCGTGACGATAACTCACCGGTGCTAACGTGAACCTTTTTCATCCAAGGATAGACCACCGGCTCCTTGCCCTTCGGTACGCCGGGATATACCTCACTGGCAAGGCTGCAGTCTTTGCTGGCATTTGCCCCTGCGCCACCATCTGGGGCCGCGGTGAGGCGAGGACCGTGGCTCTGTGGAACCGGTTGCGGTTGTGCGTGATGCCCCTCGCCGAAATCATCGAGTCCCGTGGCGGGGACGTTACCGTAATCGTAGCCCGATTCTGTGTAGTTTGACCTCGGATAGGATGGTTCGTCGTGATGGGGGAAGCCCGTATCTTTTGGCCGCTCGTAGTAATCACCAGGGTTGGGGATGTATCCGCTCTGCTGATATTCGTCGCATGGAGGAAAGGAAGGCTCGATATAGTTGGAGTTTATCAAGTAGGAACTCATGGTCATTAATTTGTGAAGTGCAACAATACTAATTTTTATCGCGCTGTCGTTTTTCTGATCTCCACAAAACCCTCCTACTCCCTGTCAAATGTACAAAGTTGCCTGGTCACGTGTGAAGCGCCACCAATCACCGCGTGTCCTGTGGGCATCATGTAAACAGGAACCAATGGAAAGCATGGCATTGGTACCACCAACACTGGTCGGACTGGCTTACGTTGGTGTTTTCCTTATTAAATCACAGTATATAAAGCAAAACCAATCAACTAACTTGTTTACTGCATGAGGCCAAACTTATGTGGGTGAGGCTTTCCTGTGTGCGGGGAAAGAAAGAAAAAAAAAAAGAATCCACCTCCTCTGAAACAGAAAATGAATATCAAAATCCAGCTTTGAGAAAATACAGATTGCTCAGAAACAAAAGACTATTTCTGACAACCAGTGACAGAAATATGAGGTTTGAGTTAAAACTGTGTTGTATCCTAATAAGAAGATGAGGAAGCAGACAAGAAAAAATAGGCTAATGAGACAATGCAACGTGTACGGCTGTATGTGATCCTATTCAAATGATCGAAAAAGAAGAGTGAAAGTGCACAAGCCTCCCTGACCATAAAGCACTGACGAGCTGCTGCTCTGCGGACATCCAAGCCTGCATATAAAGCATATGACCTGTGCACCAGTTAAACCTGGTTAATGCGTATGACACACATATAAACATAAAACCCCTCGCTTGTCAAGTTGCACGAATGTGCATGTGAACCCCTTTTTTTGTTCATCTCATGGTTATGAATGCAATAACGCGTGTTTTCTGCAATTTGCCAGCACATAGCAACAATTTCAAGCCACTTCTGGCCTCTGCTTGTCTTTTAATACCACATTAAAACTTACATGACACTGATCGCACGGCTACCATCACGTATTATCAGTTCTTCTGTGTTCAACTTCCATTGAAAAGCTCATCCCAAACACTGGACAAACCCTTTGCAGACACGCATCTTGCACTGATACCAAAGCAAACCGTGGGATTTTTAAAACCAGAGCAGACCATTTACAGTAAGAGATGTCAGCCAGAATTATGCTGTGCAGCACGGATAACCTCACATATAACACAGTTTCCCAAAAATCTGAAGAACGTTTGGAAATATACAAAAAGCTTTTCCACGAACATTTTCTTTTTTTTCAACACCTTAATAAAAAGCTGCAACATGTTGGTTTGATGAATCTCTCTTGTGCTGCCTGCAGCACCACTATACTGCAAACAGCAAAGACTGGACACAAACACTATAATATGCTATAAGAGTGAAAGAATGTTTTGTAGAGAAGGGGCACACAAATGTTGAAGTAATAACACAATTAATAACAATAATTTGGAATGCAATTGTTTTAGGGAAACAAATAATGTGACAATGATATTGATTATTCAGCATCATTCTCGCGTGTATTTAAATCTAATTGGAAAAAATAAACTGCTTTGCTCCTTTACTTTTTGAATCTGAATGTTTTAGAAGGTGTAGAATAAATATAAAAGTCTCTGACCGTGCCCCTCGCCATCAGCCATCACGTCCAGGTCCTGTTTCCTCTCCATGTCCGAGGTGACTCACTGTATCCCTGTGTCCCCTGAAGATGCAGCAGCTCTTCACAAAGCTGATCCACACTGTCCACGTCAACGAGGCCCCTGCATGGACAAACAAGAGGCCAAACTTCGGAAATATTGAAAGCTTTCTTTTCTCTCCTTCTCCTTTTTTTCCCCTCTGGTCCCCTCTTTTCTATTCGCTCCCCTAAACAGAGATAACTTCTGCCTGACCCCAAAGTGACACCGTTTCCATTTTGTTTCTGATTAATCTTGCCCATTGACAGTCTTTGTTAAACAACAAGGCGTGCCCCCTTTTCCAAAGAGGCGACATTTTCATATCTGTTAGACGCAGTGACCTGGGATTCACCCCGGACTTGGACTTCAGTTTTGCAGGGTCTGTTGGGGAGCACTTAGCGCGGGGTCAGCAGCACCCTGGAAGGTCCCCGGGGGGGACTTCTTTTTTTTAAAATGTGCAAAAGACCTACAACTCTTTAGAAAATCACACTTCGAACCATACGAGTGATAATGCTCATCTGTGGAGAAGGGTGCTCTTCTAAACTACAGAGGTAAATATCAAACACTTTTCCTTTTTCTTTCACAATGTCGAGCTTCGTCTGTGAAATTCTTCTTTTTTTTAAATTTGTGGATACGCTGATGCTGAAGAATTAAAACAGGTGGATTCTTCTTTTACTCAGCAACCAAAAGAAGGCCTCTGTTTCTGCTCTTCAAAAAAAAAAAGAAAAAAAAAAACAGAATGCATTTTTCCCCCTTCATGTTAGGACATTGTTGCTGTGAGGCACAGCTGCTTGCTGCTGTCTTGTGTATCTTACAGGCTATCTCGCACCTAACTCATTGGAAATGGCAGCTGATGTACTTTCTGCAATATTTCCACTGTATCCGTATGGCCGAGAGACCACCTGAGAGGCAATATGTCAACATAATGTCAGCGGTAAGACGACTTCACATGATATCTAAATTTACAGTCTGCTGCCATTCTATTATATATAGTTCCTGTATAAATATGGGCTAGGTCATCTCGGCTATTATCCACTTACTGTAAGTTATCCTTGCGTGAATAACGGCTCGGTTTTTACAGGTCAGTCTACTTGTTGCTACGGACTAGTTTCTGTCTTTATTATTCGGCTGTGAATAACTTTATTTAAACATATTATCATGAAGACACACGAATAGAATCAGTCCTGCAAAGAGAAGCCTTTTAGATAAGAAGCCCTAACGCCTGTGTAATCTAACACCGGCCTGCAAGGTGCTGCTGTATGTTGCTGCTACAGTGCAATAAAGCATGTGGAAATCTCTCAAACAGTGGAGCTTATACCAAAAAAAAATTATATATAATAGGATAATAATCATCCAATTGACCGTTGCGTTAAAAGGCAGCAGCATCTGGAAACCATGTTAAACCAGTTTGCTCTATCTCGGTAATTTTCCACAAAATTTAAAGACCTGTTTTCCTCTTGATGTGTGGGAGAGGGAAAAAAACGTTACAGGCTCGTGTTAGAGATTTTAATTTTTATTTCAGGGCAAAAATAAGCTAACAGCCAGATCACGGTGTTCCCTTTCAGAGCATATACTGTGAAGTGAAGGTCTGTTTAAGCAAAATACATCATGCTGACAGTTTACTGTAAATTTAGATTATCAGAGAAGTGCTGTGACGATGGTGACAGATTGCAGATGGCTCTCACAAGGTCTCTTGTCTATACGGAGTCCCTGCATGAAGGGCGGAATAAAAAATCCTCACTGCATTCGAGATGTGCCAATGGATCCGGGCAGGAAAACAACTTTCATACCTTTATGGACATATTTCTATGTAGGTAAACACTGATAATAAAATGCTTTATCTCTCTTTTACAGCGTGTCTGAGTCCTTTAGACCATTTGGTTATTACTGCAAGGCTGACACAGACGGAAGTGGACACTACAGCTGCTAACTTTGATTAGACTTTATAATTACAGTGACCTTCAAGGCTGCCAGGACAGAAAGGAGGTGGGCAAAAGCAGCTACATCCTTTAGACCGAGTGTGGAAAACTTCGTTATTCCTCTAAGAGAATGAGCTGTTGCTGCTGATAGTATTGAGCCTGAATTACAGACTTTCAGACAATAGCGACACAACTAATGTTGTAAAAACGCATCTGACTGACTGCAGAAACTGTTTAAACTATCAGAGACATGCAGATAATATATTTTTAATTAAATTCCTCAAATGCTGTATTTGAAGAGGAGATATTAAGCCAGATACCACCACGAATATTTGCTTTAAAGGAATTCAAAACATGTAAAATGTTGGTCCCTGATGAAATAAATAAATAAATGAATAGAATAAAATAGAAAGTCAAAGCCTGTATGAATCTCTGTGACTTTGTTCAGAACTATTCAGCTGCTCATTGAGCCACTTCTAACTTCATTAAGGAGCTTTTATTAATTTATTTTTAATTCAATAAAACAAACGTGTGATTTGTGCTCTTTGAATTTTTTTTAAAACATTGGTCATTTTAACGCTTGTATCGTTTGCAAAGCGCGGAAAATTCCAGTCCAGCACATGGATGCCGCGCACTGTGCGTCCAGGTTCTACACACAAATTAGTCCCGATTTTTTTGTCATTTGGGAAACAAATTGTTTCTTTTCTAAGAATTTTATGTCAACATGACAATAAAAACAAGTTTTTTTGAAATCGAAAGCGACCATGTATTCTGATTTTATTGGTCCCTTTCATCATAAAAGTTGTAGTTTGCACGTTTTTTTATAATTGTGGTTGTTATATATGTCTTAATTCTTTAAAACAAAAACTCGTCTGTTGTGTCACCGTTTGCATTTTGGAAGTTTTAGGCCTACGATATCAGGAGAGACCGTTTTATTTATGCAAAATATCCACAAAATTACTTTGTTCTTGGAGTCATTTTCTATTTTCAGCCATATTTTCTATTTGTGTCTATTTTTTCCCACTGGGCCTTTAAACCTACAACCATAGCTTCAATAATTTACCTTGCTTTAAGGAATAACTTTATTTTTCAATAGCCTATAGCAGGCCTGTTAAAAAAAATAAAAATACAAATTGACACAAAAATATATATTTAAACCTTTTCTTTAGGAGTCACAAAAACATCTGTGCCATTTCTGTTTTCTTTAAAGGCTTCTATTCAGCTGATCAGGAAGAGAAGGGCTAAATGTTTTTTAAGGGGTCCGGGGGCGCAATTTGGGGGCTGTGGGCCTTCCCATTACCCTGTGACCGGGTCGAGAGTATCAATCCTCAAAATGCAAATTTTGCCCTCGTCCCTAAACATATCAAATGCAATTTATTCAAAAGAAATTCACCAATCAACCGCCCTAATAAAACGCCAGCCACTCAATCTTGTTGCCGGGGACGGGTGGGGGGTCCCCTCCCCCGGTTCCAAACGCGAGGTCACCGCGCTTCCAGGGTTCACCTGGAGTGCACCGTGCAACATATGTAATTCAAAGCTATTCTCTCTTTTGTGTGGAGAGTCAAGATCGCTATTATAAGGCTGGCATCAAGCTCCGAGTGAACAGATGACGGAGACTTGTTCAGCGCGTAAACTTTTGACCCCAATTTTTCCTCCTCTTCTGCAGCTATCTCGCTCTCATCAGCCGCAGCCCAGTGAGATATCCGGATCTCTTGAAACGAAAAATTCATTTGAACAACGCGTATACCTCTTGCCATCGAGATGATCATTTTCACAAATTTCATAATTAGAAAAGATGCCAACACATGACCTAAAATGCAATTGTAGCTTTGTGGTGCTTCCAACGAGGGAGTGAAAAGATAAATCCAATGGGCTCCCACTCAAGACTAATAGGGCTGTAAAATATGCAAATCATTCATTAGCGTTATAGAGCAACCAAAGCAGCCAAAAGTCTTTGTTGGAGGCAACACTTAAAGTTAGACTCCCCCCCTCACTCTCTGTTCACTGCACAGTCTTTTCCTCTTAGTGCAGGATGTTACCACAGGCGCTGCGTCCTTTGGTAAATTAATTTATACGCATTATGCTTATAGGCAACGCCAAGCAAACGTGTCATTAACGTGAAGGCGTGTGTGTGTGCATATATATGTGCGCGCTAGCGTGGATGTGTGAGTGGTTTTCCTCTCTCTCTCCATACAGCAGGGTGACAGTGAACTTGGCCTAAAGCGAGCTCTGCTGGTGGCTCTGAGAGGATGCAGATTTATCTTTGGTGCTGTGGCTGACCTCCAGATGAACCTACAGCGCTCCTCTCTCTCCCTCTGCCTGGCAGTTTGCCGCACATGGGGCCCTGTCGAAATTTCTCCTTTTGAAATATTGGCAAGGGTTTTTTATTTCCAAATAGCCGCATTTTCTGTGCTTCTTATTTTATTTTCAGTGTGTCTACAATCAAACTGGAAAGAGTATGAATCCGTATTTTGTTAAGCTGGTGACTGCTTTACATAACAATGCACAAAATGTGTTGAGCAATAAAACCGAGGGATATGAGCAATATGGTTTAGACTGCTTCAAATAATGTGACAATCAGTGCAACCGCCAAACTGTATTTCTGTCTGATTAAAAAAAAAATAATACTTTTCACATTTCTTTGCGAGAATTCTTTTCACAAAGCGTGATCGTAATTCAAATGCATTTCTCTGCAGCTTTCCAGTTGGAAAAGGTTTGAGAAGTTGTTTAAAGTTCGGCAGTGATAGATAAATTTGATTTCAAAAACCTGTTTTGAAATAGATCTTTAAAAAATGGAGTGCATTTTCTGCGTGATGTGGGCCTTTGCACCAAAAATGAAATGTTTACATGCAGCTTAAAATGACTTTTAACGTTAAGTTTTGTCAATCCAACAAAAAGCGGAATCGCAGTTTTCCCGATTATTAGCTGCCGAAACTCGCAATTTACAAATATTTGTCCCCTGTCAAATTATTTGGTTATTTTTAAACACGTTTAGTCTGGAAATTCCAAACTGAGAACAAGCGCACTGAGACAAATCCTGTTCATAAAAGCAGATGCAAAAAAGAGTCAGGAAAAACCAAAAGGAGAAGACCAATGCGTCTAAAGAAAAAGTCAAAGTTTTCTGTTTTAACCCAATTTTCAGTTCATGCTTTTTGGAATTAGCACCCAGTGTCAGTGGTGACCGGTCTTGCCAAAGCCCTGACCGGGCAAGAGGTCACCACAAAGCGAGAGTGACTTTTTGAGGGGGTCATCTGAACTTTTCAACCCCAAACACAAAACGACTTGGCTGACACAAAACGGAATTCCTTTTCAGATGTCTCCCTGCTGCTGTTTGTTCCCATGTTGTGTTTACTTGACACTGTTTACTGCCTTGTCCTAAAGCATGGTGCCAACATGTGGAGCGCACACAGCAACCAAACCAAACAACAACTGCAACTTTTTCCAGGGATGGACCTACAACTTCCAAAAGTCATCAGCACGCACAGAATCCAATCAAACGGAGCTAGCTGTAAATCTGTAGGCCTGCATTAGCGCTTAACTTTATCAAGGAAATCCACACACTCCACACACACACCCCTTGGAAACTTTCTGGCTCACGGTCTGTGAATTCTCCAATGTAATAAAACGACAACAACTAGAAGTTTGTGGGGGTGGAAATGGACACAGAGATAATTATCCAACATGTAAAAATGGATTATGAGTTACACCACAGATGGAGGGAAACAAGTTACACGGGGAAGGAAGCAATTAAATAGCCATGAGCCGGACCCAACCCTGCGCAACATCTGCCGAGACCAGTATTCAGCACTGCACAACTGACAAATTAGTGTAATGGACTAATAGGGACGGATAGAGGGAGCGAATACAATAATAAGGCTGTTTAACACAGGCTGACTGTTCTCAGGCTACCGGCCAGTCTGCAGAAACTTACCCAGAGACGCGGTCCTCATCCTGGAGAGCGTCCGGTCCATTCTGAGGCAGACTGAGCAACAGAGACGGTCTGTACCGGTCAAGTAACACTTACAGCCTGCAAAGAGAGAGTCAGACGAAGCCTCGCCGTCAGTGCGATTATATGTTATGTGCAATATACTGTCAACTCCCCAAAACCATAAAACTTACTTTAATGGCTACCACGTGACCGTTTATGGCCAGTGAGCCTATCTGGCCGCGCTCCGGATGATTTTTACGATCTAATTCATAGACAAAACCCCCCATTCATTTAGCACCCAAATGTCAGAGAGCCAGAATCGGCCCTAATAAAGTTTACAGCTTGAAAAGTCGAGCTGATTCTCCGGGAATAGCCCAGGAGCCTGGCGCGTAAGGGGGACGCCCGGCCCCTGGAGCCTGTTAGTGGCCAAGGACCCCAAAGTCCCTCAGCTCCACAGAGAGGTGAGTAAAACTAGAAGCTTTCATTCAAAAGGGGGGACCTGTTGAATTCAAGGAGATTTAAGTCTGAGGAAACTTTGACAGGCTTTGCTTTAACAGCTCATACAAGTGACTTAAAGATTTTGGACAAAACAGCAAACTCCGATTCCTCTCTTCCATGCAGCAAGTCGTGGCAAAAGCGCAAACGAATCTTATATATATATATATATATATCTATATGTATATAGATAGATATATATCTCATTGTTACAAAAACGTGCACTCACTGAAATGTTGCCGTTCCAGTAGAAAGTTTATTATAATGGCCATCATCGTCGTCATCATCACTATTATTCTTATTATTATAGTATATTCTTGACTTCCAGTCTTTGAAAAACATTTACAAAAAGCTTATCACGATGGAGTTGTACACATAGGCAATGAAATTTACCGTGGGACCCTCCACATAAAAACAGCTAGAAAACAAAGACAAAACGCTTTTTTGTTTTTTACTAAGATGTTGCGCCCAGGTGAACAACGCAAACAGCAGCTCCTGCAAAAACAAAAGAAAAAATCAAATAAAAAATAAAAATAAAAACCAAAGATACAAGGCACAGCTACTGTACATACAAGACTGAGTCGGCACCTCTGTCCATACATGTGTTCACAACGCACACAATAACCACACAAGGCTTACGTACTCCGCTGGCTCTACTTTTGGAAGCAAGTTATCTGACAAGTTGGTACAATACATCAAACAAATAAATACATACATATACAGTACATACAGAGAAAACGAAGGCTAAACACAAAGGCAGCTCAACCTCAACCCTCTATTTATTAGGCTGTTTTTGTTCTGAGTGCATCACACAACTTTTACTGGATTTATTTGCGGTAGGTAGGAAGCATTTCAAGCTTTGACGTTTTTTACTTTATTTTATTTTTTTAATTTTTTCTCCGTCTGAACAAGAAATAACTTAAACAAACATTTATTTTGTTTCTTTTTCCTCTAAATCTAGACAGAACTGTACATAATGCATTTTTGTTTTTTTTTTTACTCACATAAGCATTACCACGGTGGAAATAAAAAGGAAATAATATTATGGAATATAATGGGGACAGTCGTTTGACATACAGTGGGCTACATGGGGTGTCCCCTGTCCCGCACACAGCCCGTTCACGAGTCTCTGCGCTTTTTGAAATAGGAGGAGGAGAAGTTGATATGACAATCTTTGTTTTTGCTGTTTTTTTGTTTTTTTTGTTTTATAGTGCTCGTTATCAGGGCTGGAGGAGTGAATATCAAGGCCTGTAGCCTCCTCCGCCTGCAGCCGCCATGCTCATGCTCTTCAGCTTGTTGTCTTTCTTCCACTTCATCCTGCGGTTCTGAAACCAGATTTTGATCTGTCTCTCTGAGAGGCAGAGGGCATGGGCTATCTCGATCCTCCGCCTGCGGGTCAGGTAGCGGTTGAAGTGGAACTCCTTCTCCAGCTCCAGGGTCTGGTACCGAGTGTATGCAGTCCTGGCTCTCTTCCCCTCTGGTCCTGACAAATCTTGTGCAAGAATAGCGGGGATTAAAAAAAACACATGAGATACGCCAGATGTTCACAAAGATTTAGTTTAGCAACTTTTTTTAAAACTACGTTTCGTAATTTTTGTGTGATTTCTGTAGGTAGAAAAGGAGTCAGAGTTGGCACACAAGTTTTAAATGGCGCTTAACTGAATCCAAAATCGTCCAAAACAACAAGTAGCAAAGTGAAACACACCTTTCCAACTGCATCTTACGAAAATGAATTAACACAGTAAAAGGATGTAAAACATGAGCTATTTGACTAGAGAGAATATAGTATAATAAACAAATACATACGTCGTGTACATATGCCACTGATTTTAACTAACTTTAACATTACATGTTATATTATTGTATTATCCCGTACCTGGTCTATGTTGACAGTACTGAAACTACCAAACAGGTGAGAGGCGCATATGGCGCCACATGCCCTTCAGCAAAGCAAATTTATTTTGTGCTTTAAAACGTTATAAAAGCACAAAATGTTCAAATTTAGGCCTGTTTCGCTTGTAGGTACAAAGTTTCAGAATAATACCATCGGAATTACAGCTTTACCAAACAATAACACAGTGCCAGGTCTCAATCAATACAAGATCGTTAAAAAGGCAGTTTACCATGACTTATGTGTAGTTTTCTCATCCACGGATATATCTGAGGCTGTGTTGAGTCGGTGACATTTTGAGGAGTTGTCGGTGCACTTCCCGCAGGCTTCTCTTCCTCCAGGGGGGAAGCTTTGGACACACAGTCCCGGCTGAGAAGCAGCGTGCCCCCGTTCGAGCTCGAGCACGGGGTCGTTATGGAGTTTTTCACGGCTCTTTGTTGAGAGTGAGTCTCGGTGACCGGGGACGAGCTGGCGACCGAGGAGCACGGTAGAGGGTCAGGTGGTGGCGATAGAGACGAAGTCCCGGTGCTGCTGGCGGACTGGGTGTACCTGACCGGCTCCACCGAGGGTGTTGTCGCCGCTGAGTGACTCGGGGAGTAGCCCGGTGTCCGCTCGCTGCCCACAAAGTGTCCGGTACCGGCCCGCGCGACTGTTAGGTCCATCCCGTTGTAGCCATAGCCGTACCTGCTGGAATGCATGGCTGTTGAGTCTCTGTATTGCTCGTTTGCCGTACTATGGTCTCCATAATTATGTAACTGGAAGTCCGCGCCATTGGGATAGCGACCGCAGAATGAGTTCACAAAATAGGAGCTCATTTGTTGACAATTCCACCGTTTACTCGTTGTAGGTATTGTTGTTGTTTTTTGTTTTTTTATTATTTTGGAGGTAAAATAGCATAAACCTGTGTGCTTGATTTGTGGCTCTTATGGTTTAGCGCGTCCTATAGCACCCTTGCACAATTTATGATGAATTATGGAAATGAGTGGGACATGGACTTGATTCTCTCTTACGTAGGCACCCAAATATGGGGTACGGCGGAGAATCACGTGCTTTTGTTGACCAGTCGTAAATCCTGCTTGGTGACCTCCAGAGGTAAACTCGTGCACGCAGGAAATACTGGGTGGGATATGAAGGGCGCGCGCCTCCATGCGCTCGTGGCTAGGGCAAACTCTGAGCCGGGGCTCGGGTGGTTTTGAATTGTCGTGGTGCGCCATCCTCTGGCTCAACTGTGGCACTGCCTGTCTGCGGCGCTTTCTGAGGCGTGGGCTCCACACGGGGTCATTCCGAGGTTAACGACCATTGCGGCAAAAACCAACGGGCTCCTAAACAATACAACAAGTGACATGCTGAGAGTGCAATCTCTGCGAGGAAAGTGTACAGGAATAATTCGATCAGAATCTGTTATGCATGTTATGATAGGCGATGAGTGCAAACAGTTTGCGCAGTTAATAGAATAAAAGCCCATTCAAAGGAGGGCTGCGTTTTTTTTTACTCCCAGAATTTTTCTTATAATCATAAAACAACTACACAATGTGAGGAAGGTCTAATGAATAAATGTTTTGAGGAAAGATAAAAAATAAACATCACATTATCGAACGACGCCACAGAGACCGCTATTCTAGGCCTGTCCTCTATGCCACTTCTAAAAATTAATAACTACGAATGTGGACTCAGCGTGAGCGCACATACCACCACTTTACTGTCTATGTAAGTCGGTTAGAATTTAACGATGTCAAACACTAAGCACTTAGACATATGCTATAAGCCTTTTCCGCTTAACCCGACCTTAATTCGGTCTTATTTAAAGGCGAGTCCTCTGTCATGTCGACTTTTAAGCATTTTCACCAAGCTGCAGCTCTGGTATTGTGTAGTATTGTGCGTGTGCCTGTGAGATGTCAACACAAGATCGAGACAAACATGTAATTTCTTTTTATGGGCAGCTGTACAGCCCGGAGCTCTTTGATGGAAAATATACAAATACACAAATACACAAATAAATAAATAAATAAAGATAAGAATAAAAAAATAAATAAACTGGGAATTATTGAAAAATGGAATAATCAATTGCTAAAAAATGATCGCTGGTTAAAATGAGGCCGCTATTTAGAATGCCAAACGTTAATGTAAAACAATATTCCATATGCATTTTACCTTTTTTTTTGTTTGTTTTTTGCAATTGTAGGAATTGTTGCAATTGTGTAATTTGTTATATTTGGCCGTTTGTGTGTATTTGACACAGAAGTAGCGATTGTGATTTTCTATTCCTCCTTTTCCACTTGTAAAAAAAAAGAATTAAAATACATTAAATGCTATTTTAGAGTAGGATTTTAAAAACAGTTGTATGAACAGTCATTTACATGACAACAAAGCAAAAAAAAAAAAAAAACGCCAAAGAGGAAAAACTTACAGATTCTACAAAAGAAATGTTGAAAGTAAGTCTTGCAGTGCCATCGTTGTTGCACTCCAAAGCCATAACAGACATCTGCGCAGCTCTGCGTAATTTTTTAAACTGAACAATACACTAATCAGCTATCGACTACTCTCCCTGTGAGAGAATCTGCATGTGAGATCAGAAAATCGGGGCTTAAAATAGACGCCTCTTCCAGCGCTCCCCGTTTGCTTTTCTTCTTGTGGAATTTTTATGGCACCTTCGTCTTTCGAAGGCAGTGACTTGTCCTCTGGTTCTCCCCCCTCACATGCAATTTCCCCAGAGCAGCACCCAACACAAGCCCAATCCTGTGTCACTGACAAAAAACACAGAGATATAGATTATTTATTCTGTTCCAGGTATGTGTGCACTTTGCGGCAAAAGACCCCCAGAAGGCACGGTGTGAGGAAAGGGTGAATACCGGGCTCCCACATCCAGTGGGCCCACAATCAGACCTATGCGAAGAGTCTGTTGGTTTAACAGTCATGTTCCAACAGCTGATTTATGACTGGCCAATGGCAACAAAGTTCCCACGAAAATTATTTCCCCCCAGAGCCGAGGCAGGGACACACCCAGGAACTAAAAAAGGACCAAAAGAAAGGAGAGTAAAGAAGTGAGTGCGCACTGGTGTCAAATATGTGGAGTTGCGAAGCTAGAGGGGTCACTGCTGCAGGAAAAAGGAGGGCAGTGCACTCTGCAGGCATCTTCGCACACTAGCACTCGTGTGTCCAAGAGCACACACATAAAACCTCAGAATATTCTAAATCATTTTCGACCTAAACATCGTTACGCACGGCTGTTGCACGACATAAACTCAGAGCGCTCACTTTCATAACAGACTGGTTGATGATATTTTATGCAAAACGACAAGCAGAGCAATCGCTAACCTGAAAACAACAGTCATACTCTTTCCCAGCAGAAAGAATAGGGTTCTCGAGGGAACAGCAGTCAAAGCATATGCAGAATCATGTAGATCATGTGTAACCAATATTTTTTGCAAAGAAAAAAACGGAAAAGAACAAATGTTACAGACAGATGCAAAATGGGACGTGAAAATTAGTCTGGATGCATTTAACTGTACATTCACCCGTAATATCTTGCAGAAGAAAGCAGCTCACACTCCGCATTTTAGCTCCACACAGAACTTGTTGTTTGAGTAATAATTTACTCCACGAAACAAATCACTGCAGTGTCACAATACAATATATCAGGCTCGCTAAGTCACACAAACAGAAATATTTAGAAAAGTTGAATTTTACAGTGACATTCCCGTGTGTCAAACAAAGGTCATTCGATCGTTAAAATAATCTTTTGTTCTTTCATAGCCATCCTATCGATCAGAGTAATGCACAGTGAGTCAGGGCCCACGTTCACACATGTGCAGCACACAAAATAAACCATTCTGCGTGAACACATTGGGTAAACACATAGGTGGACTCGTCTGAAGTCCAGCCTGCACCACAGACCACTTGCAGCAAAAACAGGCAAAGCTGCAACCACAATACCCCAGTGCCTCCACAGGAGGGCGTCAAAGAGCACATCATCTGGCCACCATATATCCAATGAATTTTGTAGCCGAAAGCACATCACCATTTAAATCCAACAACAAACAAATAAAAGACTTCATGCAAAACAGAAGGATCAACACGAAACCAATGCATGTGTACCAAAACTGATAGCTTCGTAAATTCAGACTGGTTAGATTCACCAAGCAGCCTCTGCCATTTGAAATCATAGCAATGCAAACTGTAACATGAATCCAGTTCATCCACAGGATTTCAACCTGGGCATATTTAAACACAAAACAAATGAGGCGCAACATTTAAATAGTGAGCTGGTTATTATTTGTTCAAGCAGTTTGTGATTGGACACTGATATGAGAGAGCAAACACATGCAACTGACTGACAAGTTTCAGATTTCTTACCTTATGAAGGTTTCTGCTTGTAAACAAGGGAGGTAAGGGGAGGGAGTTGGCAGGTGCAGACGGGCGGGCGCTGACGGAGGAAAGTCTCCAGCTGAGTCCCAGGACGGAAACTGGGGCTCCCGGGGGTCAGTGACGCATCGGGGCTCCTTCCACTCATCTTGCCAATACGTGTCAGGAGAGCGACAGCCGGGCACCCAAACGATCCAGACATATAAGACAAGCTCCTGTGCGTCAACCAAGAAAAAAAAAAACTCTAAACTTCAAAAAAGAAAAAATAAGAAAAGGAAAGGAAGAGGTGAATAAAAATGTAGAAGATCGCGGGTGAAAACAGCCGAGTGGAAGCCTGAGACCGTTAAATGAAAAGGCAGCTCTATTCCGCTATTGGAAATTATATATAAAAAGTTCATGTTCACGGCTCCCTGCCACGTGACGAGCTGCGGCCAATAGGAGGCCGAGTCGCGTCGTAAAGTTGTATTGCCATGTTGTAAATTTTCATAAACAACAACGGATTTATGACCCAGCGCTGGAAGGGAGGTGGGGGACTTGGATGGGAGGGAAGGTGGGGGGGGGGGGGGGGGGGGGGGGGGGACTGAGAGAGAAGAAGAGAGAAGGAAAAGGGGGCAGGTCACCGTCAGGCGCCATCTTACCGAGGGAAGAGGGAATGCAGAGTTCAACAGTAATTTCCCCTCATCTGCAGCCTGCCCCATCTCGCATCCTCATAGTTAACATTCCCCAACTCCAGTGTTTACCTAACCCTCATAATGGACTGCAACACGTTTTATTACACGCAACCTAACACTGGACACAGTGAACGACACTTACAGGTGACTGTGGGCAGCATATCATTACTCAGCCGGCGCGTCATTACAGTGATTATTGTCACGACTGTGGAGGTTACACAATATTAAGAGCGCAAATACCGAGTGTAGATACTCAGTGCAAACAAAACGGCAAGTGAGAGCTATTTTATTCAATTAGTATATTTTCATTTACAGTTTGAAAGACATTCATATCTATCTATCTATCTATCTATATGTGTGTGTGTTCACGTTGCTTGTACTTAGCTCTAAGAACCGAAATATAACACAGTATTTGCACATTGTGGGTTAGAATAGCCTACTCATTTTACACTGTCATAAAAAAAAGAACCTGATACTGAAATGTGATGCTGCCTAAATGGAAGTGCATGCATGTTTTAGCCTGCTGGTATTCACAAACACGCATGAAATTCTGAGCCTGAAAAATTATTTAAACATGAAATAGGAAAAATAATACCAACATTTCACAGTGCACAGCTACGATTTCAAAACATTTACATTAGAGTATTCCTGTTTACAGTATAATAAGCATGTGGGCTTTCTGGGAATCTGAGGTAGGTTACATAAACACATATTTCTGTTCATTCTGATGGCCCGAGTCAGGGTGGAAACACGCATGTTACTATTCTAACGAATATAGTCATAATTAAATAAAAAAAAAACAAAAAAAAAAAAAACAGTGTAGCGATGCACTAACTAAACCTAAAGAAGCACCTAAAACACAGTTGGAGCCATTTTAACTAACAGAACATTCACTTGGAATTAGTCTGCTTTCAAAATAAGGCACATTTACGCTGAATGTTGTATTTGATCCCTTTAGAAATACAACTGTCTATGGAGAAAGAAAAAAAAACACTCGAATAGATTAATTTACAATATATTTAAACATATGCTGAATTCGTTGCGTCAGTGTTTTTGATATTAGCAGGTAAAAATTAGGTAGTTTATGGTTGAAGGAATGTTGATTCAGTAGTATAATCAGGTTGAATTACATTTAGTATTGCATATATAAAAATAGAGTTTAGATAGGTAGTTAATATCGCTCTATCATGCGGAGCCTTTTTAATGCCTTTCGGCTTTGGATATGAAGTGCAGAGCTTACACTATAATTGCTAAATGTTTATTACATAATTGCCTTCAGCTGTCATTCACTTGATCAGGCTACGAAGCTGTAGTGCAGGACTGGTATGTCAGTTACATTCCTAACCCATACTTAACAATGTGTTTCTCTCATTAACGATTTGATTCTGTGTCTGCCTCTTTCGTTACTTCGCAGCCGTTTCCGACCCCAAACCGGAGCCAGCGGGGTCTCCAGATTCGGGCACCATGGCCTCGGACACAGCCTGGGTGTCGCCGTCATTTTCCCCGGGGTTTGACGCCGGTTCTTCCTTGTGGTCTTTCTTCCACTTCATCCTGCGGTTCTGAAACCAGATTTTGATCTGTCTCTCTGAGAGGCAGAGGGCATGGGCTATCTCGACCCTCCGCCTGCGGGTCAGGTAGCGGTTGAAGTGGAACTCCTTCTCCAGCTCCAAGGTCTGGTACCGGGAGTAGGTCTGCCGCCCCCGCTTTCGATTTGGATCTGTGGGCGATAAGATGCGTGAGCTGTGTTTTAAGTTGCAGGAAATGCTTTTTTTAATTTAATGTATGAAATATGAGACTGTTTAAACATTTAATGAGTGTTGTTGAAACTAGTGCTGACAATAAAAATATGTAGTAAATTTCTTGGATCTTATTAATTAACTTTTGATTGTGCACTCAATTGTGGCTCATGTTTTTCCATTCCTCACAATGATACAAACTAATCAGTAGGGAAGAGTGTTTTTTTTTTTTTTTTTTGGTTTTAATTTTAGGTTCTTCGTGTCTATTTAAAGTAGTCCTGCTGGGGTGTTTGGCTCATGCCTCCTTTGATACTCTGCATGCCTTTCCAATTAAAAGCCAGCAATGTTCTGCGCAACCGAAGGAGCCATTAGTGATTAGATTACAGCCCCCAACAACTTCTGCCTCAAAATTATAAAGAAATGTCTCCGTTTCAAATTGCTTGCATTCTAAATCCACCTGACTTCTTTATGTTGCCGACAATAGTGCATATTGATCCAGCAATGTGTACGAACGAGTTTCAGAAAATACCAGGGGCCTCTGCAGTGCAGACCCAATTAGAAAGGAGCTGCAGAGTGCAAGAGTACTGATTTACACATCAGGCCGGTCTCTCTCTCTCTTTTTTTTTTTTTTTTTTTTTTTACAACCACAAAGGGGAGAAGAGGCTATAAGAGTAATAGGAGTGCACAGAAACCCCCCAGCGGCAAGGTCTGAACACACAGAAGCGCTGGCCAAATGAATTTATGGCAGCAGAACTCATTAGTTGCGCAATAAAAGTTTTACGATTCTTTCCATGCAACACCAATGGCTTCACGAAATTAATTGAACCACTAACGGCCAGTGTAAGCATCCCAATGTTTTGTAAAAGCATTGACCTGAGGGTTTAGAATTAGTATATACGAAACAGTATCAGAACATACCTGATGCTCTCATCCAGGGGTACATCCGGTGTTGTTTGTCCGGCGGCGAGGTGAGGGGTCCCGGCCCCGGATGGCAGCAGCTGTCGGTGAACAGGCGGCTCTGGTCAAACGGGCTGCACTGCAGTGCGTGCGCATTACGTGACCGGTGTGCGTCCTGCACCTGGCTGTAGCCCGAGGTAAACACGGGGTGGCTCTGGTATACTGCGTTACTGACGCTGTAAACTCCAGACAGAGACGGTGCAAACGCGATGGCCGCAGCAGTCCGAGCCGAGCCATAGTCCTCTCCACTGGGTCCAATGCCGCAGGAAGCCCGCTCTACGTTTGGGAACAGAGAACTACTCGCCGTATATGTGCTAAGAAGACCATCCACATAATAAGAACTCATATTTTTTTTCCTCTCTGATTTGTTGGCCCAGAATCCTCAGTGTCGTTTTTACGAGGTAGTGTGATATATGACAGCAATACACCCTAGATTTACACCAAACCCCATTTTTACTCTGGACCAAAGAACTCACCACGTGACTCAGGCCTGGCCTCTCTCAGCCAATCAGCAGGCAGACATGAATTTCATTATGGCGCAGGACTGCAGAGTGGGATTAACACTTCACACACATAAACACACACGAGAAAAATTCACACAATCTCACTGATCACAAGATAATTTTGAGTAATTTAAAGTCATGGTTTTAAATCACTTTCCTTTCCACGGCTTTACAAATAATCATTCATCTTTTAATTTCGCGTAACTTAACACTAAGGCATACTTTTGATAATAACAATAATAATCATACACGCACATAATAAGAGGTGACACTAACCAACTAGATAATAACAGCTAAGATTATAAATAAAAAAAACTACTATTACTACAGTGTTTTTGTTGGTTTCTCTTGCTTTTAAAAACAATACGTGTTTTTTGTCATAAAAGAAATTACACATAATAGTATTTTGACTATATATAACCAATTTCTGAGTGCCAACACCGCAAATAATTATAGCTGTTTAGAGACATACTGTTTAGTTTTAACAGCATAATTTCTAATATTATTTCCAATATTATTTATATAAGATTGGTGAGGTGAGAATTTGCCAGTAGTAATAAATAATAAAAACATTTTAAATTACACTGGCTAATAATAAGAATAAGAATAATTCCTCTATAATGTATCACTTCTGCCATTACAGTGTTACATAAATGGGAAATAATTATAACTGCAAAACACACACAGGATAAAATAAAGAGAAAGCACAATTGCATTGAGTAAACAATATCAATAATAATAATAATTATTATTATTATTAGATAATAATAGATAATTTAGCTAATAATAATAATAATAATTATTATTATTATTAGCTAAATTATCTGTGAACATGGAGAACTATTGATAGTGTCTGTACAGATATGGTACAGATTAGATACAGATAGGACATCATCTATCTACACAATCTACACTAGTGCATTGAGGGAAAATGCTTCAGATTTCCTGATAGTCTCAATAACCTGGTAATTAAACAAGTTAATTTAGTAAAAATAATTTACGTCTATAAAACCGTGTTGAACTGTCCTAAAGAGAAACACAGCAGTGCACCGGGAGCGACTGTTTGAAGGCAAAGGCAGAGAGTTGCTGGCTGCCACATTCTCCCCTGCAGAGCCGCAGGCTGAAGAAGCAGCTTCTGCACTGAGACTGTAAAAAGGTGTGAAATTATTTTGTTGCACTCTTAAAATGTTACTACAGTTTGTTCCCCAGCGCAGGTTCATTAGAGTGGAGTGTTAATATCTGTGTGATGTTGTGGAACAGTGTCGCCACTCTCTGGTGACTGCTAGGGACTGCAGGGTGGGCAAGCAGCAGTGCGCAGGCGTTTTAGTTTTTTCTTTTTGTTTGTTTTTTTTTTTTTTTTGCTGCAAAAACATGAGATAAAAGTTAGAGGATTGATGATCAGAGTGAGCTTTTGCGTATTTTCAGTTGTTATATTAAAGAGAGTGCTGGTGTCTTTTATCAGACTGGTCCAGATGCATTTTGATATAGGCATCTACGTGAGGCCTACTACTGTGTTTGAACCTAGCTGCTGGCTTTATTGCTCCTTCGCCTTTAGCACAGGCCCAGCAAAGGAGCAGAGGGCGGAAGGTTCCCAGGTAGGAACAAAGGATCGCTCCAAATGACCGTGAGTCCTGCGCGTCCCCGTCGGGGGGAAGAATCCAATAAAGCTGATCATTTCCGCTCAGCCTTTTGTCCAGAACGCAGTCCCACAGAAAGAGAAGAAAAAACAAATGGGTGCCATTCTGGAAACAGCCTAATTGTGTCTGGACGGCCATAAAGCCATTAAAACTGGAATGCCAGACAGTATAGCAGACCAGGCGTTTTATTGCACTGTCTCTGGACGAGTCTTTGAAGTTTGGGTCCATCTGCGTCCCCTAACGCGTCACAACAGCAGTCCAACTGGACTAAAGTCCGACTTACCTTCTAACTAGGCTTCAACTATCTATCTGCCCTTCTTCTGTAAACTAAATTACCTGCTGTATCTGATAGAGCGGTGACTGTCTCTGATCGAGCAGAGGCTTTGCAGCTCTTCAGCTAGCTCACATCGAATTTGCTGCTTTTCGTATGATCTATCTCTTTGTGCCAAATATTTTCGCCAACGTGCAGAGACTTGAACCAGCCTTACGCAGGGAGGCCATATTATAAAACTAGACCTAGACCTCTTCTCTAAAAGCTTTTTGATTGTCTATTTGATGTCATCTTTTTTTTTTCTCTTTTCTTTTTAACTGAATCCAAAATTGTAGATTCATCATATTCTGACATGATGGGCTTGTTCATGCCCATTGTGTTGAAATGGCGCTACTGACGGAGCTTTAGGCTCAGAGGCCTTGTCATATCTGAGCTGAACAGCAGCTACATTATTTTGGGCTTCAGCTGTCGAAGCTCTCGATGTCTTTTTTTGTTTTGTGTCCTCTCGCCTCGCAGCGCTTTGCACCCCATAAAAGGTTATAGCGGTAATTGTCTTTTATGGCTGTATACAGCTAACAACATCCTCTGCCAAGACGCAGCTCTGTCCCCAATCCAGAAACACAAACACACACACACACTCACACACACACACATACTCACAAACACATACCAATATTCACTTATAGGTGTGCATTTTGATTTGGGTGTGTATGCTTTTGCGTGTGTGTGTGTGTGTGTGTGTGTGTGTGTGTGTGTGTGTGTGTGTGTGTGTGTGTGTGTGTGTGTGTGTGTGTGTGTGTGTGCGTTCCCTGCAAATTGAAATTCATGAAAACATTTACAAAAAGGTAAATAAAATGCTGATTCGCACAGTATATTTAAGTATGCAAATATGTGTTTTCCTTAAGTACTATCGCGTGTGTATGTGTGTGTATGCGCGTGTCGAGCTCTAGTCAACAGCAGTAACCTGAATACACATTTTTTTGCAATGCAAATTAGCACCAATAAAGACTTTTTGTGCAGCACGAATATGTGAACTCACATTTGTTAGTGATATTATTACTATTAAAAAAAAACGTGATTAATTTCGTCGTGAAGCCAAACTGAAATGAGAATGTAAGGTGCATGGAATTCGCAGATATAATTTGTTTTATTTAATAAATAAAGTACAAATTACATTTGTGAACCAAAAGTCAGACGGTCAACAGACCGTGAGGTATTCAATAAGTAGCCTACAGTGTTTAATTTTCTCTCACTAACAAACATTATGCTCTTTCAAAATGTTACTCCCTGAAATTCAAACATAGTTTAATATCTAATGCAAGCAAATCTACTGTAATCCGCCATCGGGGGGGGGGGGTTAAGCTATTGTAGGTAGTTGAAAGACATATAGGTAGTCAACAATGTCATGTAAAATAGCTTCTATAACACATTTTAATTCAGTTAGCATTTTCAAGAGGTTTGTGAGGTTTATGTACCTACTTCAAAATGCGCTCAGTCAGTTTTTTTTCCCTACGGTTCCAATGTTAGATTCAAACTCATGGTCATCAGACGTAGTTCTAGCAGTGAGGGAGAAACAATAAAATTAACACATTTTAACTATGCGCTCAGGTGACTCCTCAGAGATAGACAACAAATATAGCTACAAACCAGAAAACACACACAGCTAGAAACATCCATACACAAACAAGCACAGGGACCAGGCCAACTAATACACTTTAACGAGGTATTAATTAAAATCAACATAAGAAAAATAGAAAAGAACTAATTAAACGAGTGGGCACTGTTAAAATTGTGCAATATAAAGGTAGTCGCATCAAACTGAAGCCCAACATGCGTTTTTTTTAACAAGACAAATAAGCCTAATAGCTTCTGTTATATAGAACAATAAGACAATGAAGTTTAAAAAAAACAAGGTCCAGCAGAGATAAGAGCTTTCACACACAAAGCTCACCATCAGCCTAAATACTGTTTATCTACGGTTCAGTCACTCGTCTTTCGGTGCGCCGTCTTTATTAAACTTCTTCATCTTCATCCTGCGGTTCTGGAACCAGATTTTAACCTGTCTCTCGGTGAGGTTTAACAGCCTCGCCACCTCATACCTACGATCCCTGGTCAGGTAGGTGTTAAAGAGGAACTCTTTCTCCAGCTCCAGGATCTGGTGCTTGGTGTACGGACAGCGCTTTTTTCTCGTGGCACTCGCGTGGAGCCAGTTGGACACTGGGTTATCTGAAAAGAGTGGGGTGCGAAACTGATGTGAGGGCCCAGTGCTGAGCGGCCAAATGTTAAAAAAAAAAAAAAAAAAAACCACATGACTCATAAAAAAAAAAAAAAGGGAAAAAAGCTCCTATGAGAAGAAAATGGCTACACATGCGTAAACGCAGCTACAACCAAATAAAACTCACTCCTGTTTCACTCACTCTCTCTGTTCAAGCTACAAAAGGTTATCTAATATAGCAATGGGAGAGCTGAGCCATTAACAGTCCCCATAAGGAAATGGCACGTTCATGGCATGTAAATGGCATTTGTTCAGACGCGCACCCCCAGCACGCACCCCGATCCTCAAAGCTTTATGTGGTATAAATAGTATAAACATTAAGGACTCTGCGGCGACTTACTCGGATCCAGGCCCGGTTTCTCTTCGCCCTCCCCGCTCATGTCCCCTGCTTGGCCGGACAGTGCGTCCTTTTCCACCGGTGATGTCGTCGCCACGGTCCCGTTGGCGTAATCAGAGAGCAGCAGCGCCGTGTGGGAGCCCGGCAGCGCTCCGTCAGCTCGCGTACCCAGACCCTCCGGTTTGATTCCGTGGTGATGGGTCGTCGGTAATCCGGTCATGGGCAAGGAACCAGACATGGGCTCGAGCAGCCACGACTGATACCGGCCATCTGTATCTGCACCCACCGGGCCTTGGGGATGCCCATAGTGGTGATGATAAACAGAGGAGACGGTGCCTGGGAACTGAGCCGGGACGTGACTCCATGACGGCCCGAATACCGGAGGTTTGGACGTGAAAGTGCAAGTCCCGAGCTCGCTGTGATCGCTGATGGAGGCGGGTTGCCTGGCGTGCTGGAGCCCAGGACCAGAGGAGTATCTCGGCACAGAGACCTCCTCGCTCTCGGACAGAATGAGGGAATCGACGTAGTAACTAGTCAGTGTTCCGGATGTCGACATGGCAGAAAAATTATACTTTCACATGTACGCAGTCATTCAGCAGATACATGCAAAAGCAAAACGCGCACACACACCACACACACATATACACGCAGTAAACCCAGCCTCACAAAATAACAATGTGGAGAAATCAAGTAGCAACTTGGCCCCACTGAGAACTACAGTGGGCTAGTAATGGGGAGACAGGCTGCCATGCCATTGGGTAGAAGACGCACGTGATCATAAAGGCTGAACAATAAAGGATAAATCAATCCCTTTGGTCATTAAATACTCACCCGCTCTCCTATAACAACCTCCAGTTTTAAAGCTAAGAATTATCCAGATATGAGCAAGATCTTCTATTTAGTGAGATGGAAAATATGAATGAGGAAAAAATAAAGATTTTACAGGATCTCAGCCAGTTGATGCTGTTAAAATCTCTTCTGGGTTATCCAGAACGATACAGTATGTTTTTGGAAGCCTTATTTTTACGAGGTACTTTATAGGACACGTAAGCACCCTACCACTGCTGCTCACCAAAACACATTTTAAACACCACCATATTAAAAAAACTTTGCTACATGAAGCTCAAACAACGCCTGGATCTCGAATCACGTCTATACAAGTCACATCTTTATCCAGTTTGCTCTGTTTCGGCTGCATCAGACATCTTCCAATGTCCCGTACATTTTCCCCTTTTCAGCCACAAATATCAAATTAATTTACAATAGAAGAAGAAATACGACAAAGATCATATTTAATACCGGGCTAAACTAATTATTTTTCGGTTCAGCATTTACTTAGATAGTATATTTATGCGTCGGCCTGTGCAAAATGTGTTGAAAACAAAGGATATGGTAGTGTTTATCACAGGGGCATGTTTTTCTATAATAAGCAAATTTCGTGATTTAAACAAAGATATTAGCCGTCATCGGATAAATTGGGACTGCTTCTCCAAGATCTGAAACTCGACACTACAGCATATAAACAGTTTTAGCTAAAACCGTGCGGGACTATGTACATTTCCTATAGCTGGAAAAGAAATCCACAAACATAAGATAATTTCTTAAAAATGGAAAATATATATACTTTTTTTTTAAATGAAAATTTTCAGTCAGGTTAACCAAAAGGAAAAGGAGCAGGACTATTTTATGTTCACGTTTTATCTTGTTTGTTACAGTTTCAGACTTCTTAGTTTGGCTATAACTACGGTGTAAAACCATTGGTCAATATAACAAATAAAATAACTAACATTTACTGGATAGTCTGTGGCTGCACGATATAAAACATAAAGAAATACGTGTGATACAAAATGCTTATAATTAAAAACAAATAAATAAATAACAGAACAATGTAAACCGAGGAAAGAAAATGGATAAATCTGGTGTTACTGACAGACTGAATTAAAGCACGATAGCCCACTACGTATTAAATAATTTCTAAATAACATATTGATGGCGGATGCCGGTTTCTCGTTGCCTTAACCTGCCGCTTAATCCGCTCGTTATTTGCACCACCGTTATCACTTGTATTGGCCTATATGTTGGTATCATCACTGCCATTAACAAATTCACTCTCATGCCCGCCAGCAGCCAGTGCTTTGGTGTAACGTTACACCCAAACAAGATAAGGGTAATGTGGTGTCTGTGGTTTCCTCCTTTTAAAAAATAAAATGTTTCGAGGAGTGGCAAACACCAGGACGCGCCAGCATATTTGAAATAAACTGTAATGGTGGTTTAGATTATAAAATGTTTTAAATAACTGAAATAAAATGCACAAAGAAACAGGAAGAAAACTGCCCGCTAATACATAAGAGAATTACAAGAAATCACATATAAACACACGCATGTTATTAACCTTTACCTAAAGCACAGCTGGCACAAATGCATTTGGCCGAAAATGTGCTATAACATTGTAACATAAATGTATATGCAACAGAATATTCACGCTCTAATGAGACTTAATGTGTATTACAGAAAAACGTCAATGACTTCAACGCAATGTGAATTTTTGGAATTGAAGGTGGTTGTATGCGCATGAATGTACATTACATCCTTAACCTAAGCCCACATCGCCAGATGTCCAAAGCAGCAACCTTGAGTTCTCACATATTACCCAGCGCGTATTATTTATTACCAGCAAATAAACGGGGAGCTTGGCCAACACCCCACAAGGCCACAGGCAATTCAACACGCAGGAATTCTCTCCACGCTGCTCTTACTATTACATTCAGCTGAGGAACACAGAATAAAAAAGACAACACGGTGTCCATAACGTGCATTATAGTTGCAGACTATCACCTCACTGGTACTTGCACATTATTTGGCCAACAGACATCAAACAAGCCGGGGAGGGTAGGGGGGGGGGTGGAGGAGGTAAAGGAGCGGCTGTGCGCCTATTTGTGCACTAAAAAGTTAGAATAGACAAACACCTTCAGAGCAGGAAA